>NW_004955441.1:6794314-6827836 GCF_000276665.1 Chinchilla lanigera | reverse complement strand
AAAGATAATTGCACAATTACAATGAAATGAATAATTACAGGTACTCATTGAAATGTTTCTAGAAATAGAAACTAGCTCAATCTAACTACTCATCTTGAGGACTAAGTAAATTGTGATACATCTGAGATCTTCCATAGCCACGAAAATATATGTCTAGGCCCTGGGTTCAAAAGGAAGGGAGGGAAAAAAAGGCAGAATAGAGGGAAACTGTAGAGGTCAGTGGGTGGCTCGGCAGGTGTGAGGGGAGAAGGTCCTCACTGATACAACTTCATAGTTTTAAATTCTTGAATTTTTGTTTGTTTGGTTTTTTCCAGTACCAGGAATTGAACTCATGACCTTGCACTTGTTAGGCAGGCGCTGTGCCGCTGAGCTAAATCCCTAGCCCCTAAATTCTTGAATTATACAAATGTATTTATTTAAAGTTAAATGCAGAGAGAGACACAGAGACAAAAGCAGAGATGCTTAACAAACAGCCATCCTAAGCTACAGTAGTTATTTTAAGGTAGCAAGATTAGCATCAGCACATTTTTATGCTACACAGGCAGGTGTAAACATTTCAGACTACAAAAGAAAATGACATAACTATAATAAAAGGAAATGAAAGAGTTTCCCTTCAAACATTTTTTGAAAGACAGATTTCCCAGACTCCCCCTCCACTATGATTTTTGCACATGACCAGCCCCACCGATGCCAAGTCTGTGCCCAGGAACCCCATTCCAGGCATTTCCATTTCTCTTTATTTCTTCCCACAGAGTGGCTGATGGAATGATCAAAAGTGTGTTATGGCAAACCCTTCAAGCTCTGAATTTCTGCCATAAACATAACGTAAGTAACATTTTCTACCATATTCGTTACTTTCATTGAGGTGGCTCTTCTCCCCAATGGCGTGGGGCTCCATTTGAAGAGCTGAAGGTGAAAGGAAAGAAAGAACCAGAATGAGGAAAAGCAATTCATTATTCATGGCCCCTTTGCATTCTCAGTAAGAGTCAAGTTACTGATTTTGTACGGAGGAAAAAGTGTGTGTAAACTTAATGTTTCCTTTTGTGACAGTACAGATGATTCTTATGGTTATTTTTTAATTGGGTTAAAATAATTTTTCAGGTGTTGTACTGTGATCCACCATGGTACTTGGTTTCATTTTATTATGTCTCTTAAGTCTTTTATTCTATAGCAGTCCCCCTTTCCTCTACCTTTTTCAAAAATTTAATTCCTTCTGCCATTCCTGTTGCCGTCATAGTTCTCAAACTTGGGCATGCCTCAGAGCCTTTACCTCACTGGAGGACTTGGTAAAACTCTGCAAGCAGACCCTGCACGCGGACTACCCGCCCCGACTTCTGCAGTAGAGAAAGAGAATGTGTATTTCTGACAATTCCCTTAATGACACTGATGCTGCTGGTCCAAGAACCACACTTTCAATATTGTTGTAATAGTTGATACACTGTGTCAACTTGAGAAATTTAGAAGCTTAACTAAGTAACTCAGCAGTTGTATATTCTAGGGTGTAGAGGACACGTCCTAGGGTGGCTCTTTACACTCCAGGATATTCTGATGGTTGACTGATTGTGTCAATTTGAGAAGTTTAGAAGGTTAACTTAAGTGACTCAGCCGGGGGGCAGGGTTCTCACTTTGTAAACATCCTGAGCCTGTGCAAGAGGAGGCAGGAAGATGGTGTGAGTGCTACACCCGCCCTGGGGCAGGCAGCCCATATACAGTGTAAGGGAGAAAGGGAGGCTTGCTCCCCGCTTTTTGCTCTTGTTGCTTTTGCTGTCTTCCACCTCCATGAACGGTTGCCCCTCTGTACCACACCACCCTTCCTTGGAGCCAGCCGATGATGGACTGAAACCTCCATAAACTGTGAGCTAAATAAGCCTTTCCTCCTTTAACTGTGTCGGGTATTTTGCCCCAACAACAAGAGAAAAGTAACTAAGACAGTTGTATTACAGAAATAATTTTGACTGGTTGTTTCCTGTTATAATTTAACTTGATCTTTACCTGTATTTCCTGTAAATTGGTATTTATATCTAAAGCCTTGATCATATTCAGGTTTAATTTTTTTCAGACAAGAATATTTCATATGTGCTGATGTGCACTCAATATCTTGAGGTATATAATAGCTGATGTGCTACTTTTGATAATGCTGATCTTGATTGATAGGCCCAGGAGTTATTAGTTTCATCTCTTCCATTATCAGTGTCAACCTTTTTACCTGATGGTGTTAGCATCCAGCAGTGATTATTGCATCCAGTATTTTATGAAGATTAAGAGATGCTAATTTTCCAATTCTAACATTCTGTCTGTATTATAATTAGGATTGTATGGAAAATAAATTACATTCATGGACTCTGGCTACTGTAAAATACAGCAAGGTGAACATGTGATTTGCATTATATATCGGTATTCAAAGTAATGAATAAGATTCTCAGCAATCTCCAGCAATGATAATGATGGATTTAGACAGGTGGGGGGGCATCATCATAAACATGAACTTTATATATTTGACGTTTTCCCATCTTTTGTTGTCCTTGTTCTCTCAGATGTTCAGATTTTCCCATCTTGGGCCACTGGGAGCTTACTCAAGTTGGCTTCCGGGTGCTTTGCTAGGATGATAACTTTTAAAAAAATCTCTCTAGGCCTTTTGAGTTGGTGCCTAGACGGAGAGTGCTGAGAAAACAAGACACTCCCATATGGTCAGCTCTGATGCCAGCAGAACGTCTACCATGGTAGTCTAGGATTGCTGAGAAAAAAATGCAAGACCATGGAACTAAATGTCAGTACTTGCAGAAGCCTTGTGTAGTTTCAAGAAAGTTGGTGAAGTTTTCATTCAAATAAATCAAACGCCTTCATTTCTATTAAAGCAGATCTTGTTCACAACACACATAACCCTGTTTTCATGATGCAGTGGTTCTTGCAGGTTCTTATTAAAGTTGGTTGTGAGTTAAACTCATGTCTCTGTTGCTTCCCATCACACTATAAGAGAGATCAAGTTCGCCTGAGGCTGCTGCAGCCGTTGCATGGATGGTTAGAACTTTATTCTGGCAATACATTTACCATAAGTGTTTTTACTTTATCCCTGTAAAACTAGACACTTTCCCATGTACTAGACTATTGAAAGCAATGTTTGAAACCAATTTATCTTTATAACTCTTCATGCTTACCATGGACATTTTATGTAAGAGATGCTTAATACATATTTCCTGAATAACTGGATGGATGGATAGATGGCTGCATCAATCTACCTACCTGGTTGTTTCCAGCAGACCCAAACATTACTGTATCTCAGTGCAACTGCCATTATTTCTGTCCTTGGAGCAGCATATTCTGCATCTCGAGCTTTAAAATACTGAAAACTTCCCATTGATCATCTGTGATCTCTTTCAAATATGGATAATTTTAATCAAACTTTCCTCTTCCAAAATGGAAATTACTCTAGAACTTGTATCATGTTATTATGCTATGGTAAGCCTTTAGGTATCTTTTTATTTTATCAATTATCTAAAATGCATGCAAAGGGCAAAATCTAAGTTAATACATCTTACACCATCATACACTCCATATTTTTGAAGGAGCTCTCATGTTATGCTCAAAGAATAAAAAAGAAGCAATCTGACCTAATTGTGTCACATAAGACTCCCAGGTTTCAATCTATGGAGACCAAGTGCATTTTATTATCCCCAGAGAGTCATGATGCTAAGAAAGACAGCAGAGGTTAAACTAGAAAAGGGATTAAAACCTTGCTACGCAAAGTGTGGATTGCAGAGATTGCTTGGGCGCTCACTAGAAGTGCAAAGTCATGGGCCCACTCCAGGTCTGCAGCATCAGAATGTGCTGAGTGATTGATTGATTGCTAGTGGCTGAACCCAGGCCTCCAGCTTGCTAACCAATGTAATCTACCCTAGCCGTGGAATGTACATTTTTATAAAACTTCCAGGTGATTCCTATGCACATATATTAAATCTAAGAGGCACTGGCCTTAAGAAAGTACCTGCTTATCTTGTATTACCCTATAGTACTGCCATAGTGAGGCAGCTCAAGTGACCAATTTATTATCACTTAGAATCTATGTGTATTATGTTTGATGTATTGATTAGATGCATCTCATAATAGCAAAACTTAAGTGATTTCTGAGATATGAATGTGAAAAGCTGTAACATCCATCAGCATCTTATTGACGTGCATTGTTTGGTTGTCAAGGAGGGCATCTCTTTGCTCTCAAAATCTCAATTAAAGAGAGCAACCTTCTCAGATTTAGAAAACTGTTATTCTGTCAGAGCATACAAGAATCTTCTGGTGTGGACGTTTCCAGAAACGATTCTTAAAGTTCAGTGTCAGGCTTAAAATACCACGTCTAACCCTGAGGATGGATATAGCCCAGTGGTAGAGCACATGCCTAGCATGCCTGAGGCCCTGCGTTCAATCTCCAGCTGAGGGGAAGGAGTAGAAATTCCAAGGATAAACCTCTTTTTGACAGCTTATAAACCAATAAAAATGAGATTGTACATTAGCCACAATAACCCAACCTGATCAATGTTTGCTAAAAGCCGTGTATAAAGTCCAATTTTACTAAATTCTTCTGTTAAAGAGATTTGCGTGTTTCTTATTCTTTGGTGGAAAATAAGCTGATTGCAAGAAGCATTGCAGAGATTTTGCACTGTGTGTGTCTTTGCAGTGATTTTGTATTATAGTTCATACTGTGTCTGAATGTCTCCATTATCCGTGCTGTTTCTTACTGTTCCTTTTTTTTTTTTTTTTTTTTTGAGACAGGGTCTCACTCTACAGTTCAGGCTGGCCTCGAGCTCACTATATTGCTCAGGCTGGCTTCAAACTCACAATGATCCTCCTGCCTCAGCCTCCTGAGTGCTGGGATTACAAGTATGCGCCACCACACCCAGCCTATTCCAATTATTTTTGCTCCCTTTCTTTCTTATACCTATACCAACATTTTTTCTATTTAAGATATATATGTCAATATTTCATTTGCCTATTTTGGGGTTGAAAAATAAGTACTATAAATTTCACATGGATTTATATTAATTAGATTAAAAAATATTTAAATAGACCAAAAACTAGTGTCAGTGTAAATCTGTTTACTTTGTAATGCTGTAACAGTGTAGAAAATCTAGAATTTGATAAAAATTCATTTGAGGGACATACCAGTACTAATTAAATTACTATTGAAAGCCTTACTAACTCTGAGTGTTACCCTAAGTTTCATAAACATCTGATTAAAGTAAATATCAAAATGATTTTGTATTATAGTCCAATGATGTGTTTTAAAATAAATATTTAAGGGCTAGGTATATAGCTCAGTGGCACAAGTACCTGCCTGGCAAGCACAAGGTCCTGAGTTCAATCTCCGGTACCAAAAAAAAAAAAAAAAAATGTAATGCCTTAAGACCTTTACAAGGCCTAAAAACTTTCTTTTAACTGCTGGCCAACAACTTATGAAACAGTTGACAGTAATTGAGATTAGGAGCTAGCTTTTGTTCTCAGTGACATTTTTTTTTTACCTAAAATGAATTAAGGGTTTAGCTTTTTCCCTTATTAGATGGCTGTTATAGAACCAAAGAAACTATTTCAGAACTGTCAGTTTGACAGAAATATGTAAAGAGACTGACAGGGTGACAGGGCACTGAGGCTGACAGAGATGATTACTGTGAGTTAATCTGTCACTCTCAGAGGCCACCTGAAGTCACAGGATCGTTCCGCCTGGGAAAGTACACAGCTGTCCATGAGTGCCAAGTTAGAGACCTGTGTCATTTCCATCCATTTTCTTTGGGGGAGGGGTGGGAGAACAGGGAAGATACAGACCTATGGGCTGCATCCCAGCTTACCCAAGACTCTTCGTGTTTGTTCCCGTGTCCTGGCATCATTATTAGCAGAGCTCCTTTCACACTTGAAAGTGTCTTGATTTGAATAAGTATTATGTCACCCTAACGAAAAGTGCATGTCGGTGTCTCTTATCATTTAAATGTTTTTCTGATTTATTAACCGTGCAGTATTCAACCTGAACTGTGATTTCTGAGCTGCAGCAGCTCTTCTTAAAGATCTATGGAGTCTACTCTTGCTCAGGGTTTTACTAGTAAAAAAAGAAAGAATTGTGTGATACTCCCTTCTTCAAAGAAAAATCAGACATATGAAAATCATTTTCATATGTAACAATTTTAATTTCTTCAACAAGGTAACAACATTTAGCGATTTTTTTCTTTTATATACAAGATATATAAGTGTCAATTTAACTTCTTCTATAAAAATGAAGGAAATCTGTTTTTTCCATCATAAGCTATCATTAAACTTGTAAGTCAAATTATCTGTCATTTTGATATTGCAGGAAAATAATCAAACATTATCTTACAGTGTATTCATAGAGATGTAAAACCTGAAAACATTCTAATAACTAAGCAAGGAATAATCAAGATCTGTGACTTTGGATTTGCAAGAATTCTGAGTAAGTAGCAATTTTTTACCTACTTTATCCAATTTAGATAATTATAAACTGATACAGTGTACATTCTTACTTGAGATACTGAGTGTAAGCCAAATGTTTTATTGTTGTGACTTAAAAAGCAAAACCTTACTTCAGCCTTTTAGGGGGTGCATTAGTTGACACTTCAGCTCTATTCCGTTTAGCTAGAATTGATTGGATGATATCTTTAATGTGTTTCGTTCTCTCCGTCCAAGTGGAAAAAAATTTTGAGATGAATTTCTGCTCTTCATGCATTTATCATCTAAAGTTTTTTTTAAAAAGAATATTATGAACTGGTTGGCAATAAAATTCTTAACATGAAGGTACAGACAGGCCCCTGGAGGGAGATACTAATGAAGGCTAGAGTAGTTGAAAAAAACTTCATGGAGCTAGTGAGACTAGAAAAGTCAACCGAAAATTAAGGAGAGAGTAGTATTCAAGAGACAGTGCTAAGAAAAAGAAAGTCATGCCAGACATAAACCAAAAGAGAAAAGAAACAAATAATTATTTCTCCTTGAACCAGAACTTTGCAGCTGGCAGAAACATATACTTTGCAGCATGGGGATATACATAATGAGAAGTTTTCCTTATAGGACCCAAATATGCGTGACTTGGCAATATATTTGAAAGCATTGGGGTGGAGGGAAACAATGTCTTTCTGAGGCTGCCGTCCTTTGCAATAAATATAATGGGACTATGGTGTTCATTGGTGCCTGTGTCTTGTGGCTGAAAAGAGAAATAGAAGAAGGCTGGAAAACGATTGACCTATAGGCTGTGTACATAGTACATTTGTATCATGAAATATTAGGCAGCCATTAAAAATGATGTTTACCATTTGGAGTGGCATTGGAAAATGCTCAAGACATGGTAAGTGGAAAAGGAAAGCTTACACTTATGTATGCAGCATGCTCTCAGCCATACAGGATAAATGCACATTTTTCAGGAATATGCATTCTTGCTTTCCTCCTGAGTCTTTCTGTAGCAAACAGTTATTCTCTTAATGAAGAACTTTAGACCTAAACTCAGTCATCTGCCTCAGAAGTTTTGATTTTATGTCCCAAAGTATCAGCATGGTGATCCCACCGTGGCGTCGTAAATTGTGACGGCTTCTGATAGGTTGTTATAAACCAAGCAGTAGTACAAGACACTGCCAGCTTGTTTATATTAGCTAAAATCTCCCCAGTGGGGCCGGGGATATAGCTCAGCGGCACTACAGCTGCCTGGTCATGGTGAGGTTGTGCGATTTTTAAAAAATCTCCCCAGTATATGAGCTCAGGCACTGGTTATAGCACAAGCTGTTATAAGTACTGGCCTGGGTCATTATTGGGGTCATCATTTATAGAGAGAAAGACAAAGAGAAGTGTCCCATTATGTTCTATAGTACTAACACTGGCTCAGTAGACTTAATGACATGAAAACATAAGCTCCTACTGATTTTCCACATGCAAAAGAGTGAAGTATCTTTATAAAAAATCACAAAAAATGAATCATCAGGGCTGGGGGTGTAGTTCAGTGGTAGAGTATCTTCCCAGTGCACTCAAGACCCTGGGTTTATTCCCAAAAATTACTAAATAAATAGTAATAATAATAATAACTACTGACCTAAAAGTAAAAGCTAAAACTGCAAAATTCTTAGAAGAAAACAGGGGGGCAGTATTTACAACACTGGATTTGATAATGATTTTTTTAGATGTGATACCAAAAGCACAAACAACAAAAGATAAATTGGATTTCATCAAAAATAAAAACTTTTGTGTTCAAAGGGTGCTATAAACACAGTGAAAAGGCAGCTCATGGGAAAGGAGAAAATATTTGCTATTTTATATCTGGTACAGAATTAGTAGAATGTAAAGAAAACTCTTGTAACCCCAAACAAAAACTAACTTTATAATGGGCGGAGAACTTGAGTGTGTATGTCTTCAAAGAAGACACATAGACTGCCGGTGAGGACATGAGAAGATGCTCAGCATCAGTAGTCACTAAGGAAGTGTAAATTAAAACCACAGTTATAAGCACAAGCACACACACACACACACAACATGCCGCAACACAGATGCATCTTGAAAAATATATATAGTTCATATGCCGGGCATGGTGGTGCACACCTGTAGTTCCAGCACTCAGGAGGCTGAGGCAGGAGGATCACTGTGAGTGCAAGGCCACCCAGAGTACATAGTGAGTTTAAGGCCAGCGTGAACTGCGTAGCAAGATTCTGTCTCCAAAAAAGGTTGGTGAAATAAGCCAGGTACAAAAATGACATATATATATATATATATATATATATATATATATATATATATATATATATATATATATATATATATATATATATATATATATATATATATATGATTTCTCTTATATAAAGAACTTATGCTAATCAAATTCATGAAGACAGCAAAAAGAGTAGTGGGTATCAGACAATGGGGTTAAGTGAATGGGTATTATTGTTTAATGGGTACAGAGTTTTTTTTGTTTTTTGTTGTTTTTGGCTTGCTTGGGGTTTTCTGTTTGGTTGGTTTTGGTTTTGGTTTTTTTGTTGTTGCTCTTGTTTCGTTTTTTTGAAATAGGGTCTTGCTGTGTAGTCCAGGCTAGCCTCAAACTCATAGCCATCCTCCTGCCTCAGCCTCCCAAGTGCTGGGATTATAGACGTGCAGTGCACCACTACACCTGGCTTAAAGGGTACAGAGTTTTAAACTGTAATGATGAAAAGGTTCTGGATGTAGATACTGCTAATGGTTGCACACACTGTGACTGTATTTAATGCAATTAACTGCACCCCCAAATTGATTAAAATGGTAAGTGTTGTGTATATTTTACCACTAAACAAATTAAAGCTCCGGGTGTATAGATAACATATATAAGCTCTAGATATATAGATAACATACAACAGGGCACAATTTTCAAAGCAAGAAATCAAGGGAAAATATTTCAAGTTTGTCCATAAATTGATATAAAAGAGCTTATGTAAATTGATAAAAAATTACTAAAGCTCTGAGTAGAAAAATTGACTAGCAAGTAACAGACAGTTCACAGAAGGAAAAAAGGCTAATAAACATGAACTAATCTTCTTCCACACTGATGTCAAAGAAATGCACTTTGAAATGCTACCTTTCAGTATGTGCCAAAAACTTTTCAAAGTGCCCTTTGAGCTGGACATGGTGGCACATGGCTGTAATCCCAGAACTCAGGAGGCTGAGGCAGGAAGATTGCCATGAGTTCAAGGCCAACCTTGAGTACACAGTGAGTTCAAAGTCAGCCTGAACTGCACAGTGAGACACTGTCTCAGAAAAAACAAAGCAAAACAAAAAAGTGCCCTCGGAACCTTAATTCCACTTTTAGGAATCTTTCATATCCTGAGAATACCACCTGCCAAACCAGTACAACATAATATTCATTGTGAAACTAATTACGAAGAAGAATTTGAAGGGGACTTAAGTTTCTATCAATAAAGAAATGGCTAAAGAACTTATCTGACTTAATACCATACTTTAAATTGCGTATTTTTAAAGAATCCTAATGAATCAAGAAAATCCTTCAACGCACACAATATGGGGTTAAGTAAAAAAGAAGACAAAATTGCACTCAGAGAGATGGGTCCCTGTCTTAGTTACTTTCTCTTGTTGTTGAGACAACATACCTAATACTCAAGGTTAAAGGAGCAAAGGTTTGTTAGGCTCACAGTTTGTGGAGATTTCTGGCCTTAATTGGCTGGCTCCACAGCAGGGTGGTGTGGCAGAGGGGCAACTGTTCATGGTGGTGGAAGACAGCAAAAACAAGAGTAAAAAAGGGAAAATTCTTTCCCTCCCTTCACTGTATGCAGGCGACTCGCCCTAGGGCAGGCTCAGCACTCACACCGCCAAACCCAGCACTGGACAGTGAGCAATCACAGACTCGATTCAGTCACCTCCAGAACACCCACCGATTCTGTCAATATTAACACCAGGATGAGGGGAAATGCACCAAAACATTACTCTGGTTTTCTCTGAGTGGAGGACATTTTTGTTTTCTTCTTTATGCTTTTTGCATTTTTCAAGTTTTCTACAGTGAACATGAAATACTTTTATAATTTCGTAAATGATGTTCATACCTCTTGATCTAGTAATTCCACCTATCAAGATACATTCTAGGGGCTGGGGATTTAGCTCAGTGACAGAAACGCCTGCCTGGCAAGCGCAAGGTTGTGAGTTCGATTCCTGGTACCGGAAGAAAAACAAACAAACAAAGATACGTTTTAAAGAAATAATCCTAAATACAGAAAAGTTTGGGGCAGAGCTTTGGTGATGTTTATAATGGCAAAGTATCAGAAAATTTGGGAAAGATAAAAGTAAGTGATGGCATTATGCACTTGGTAAACTATCAGGCAGCCATTAAACTCGTTTATCGTAACATGGTAAATACATAGAATTAAGTGAAAATATCAATATACAATAGTATATATTATAAGATGGATAAACACATAGTTAGAGAATAGTCAAAGGTGCTCAAAAGAGAATTGAGATGTATTACACCTACCGTATCCCCACAAGGAATGCAATGCAAACAGGTACTAATAAGAAATCAAAACTGAAAAAAAGAATAAAATTTATATAAAATACACCAAAAGATTAACACATGGTATATCTGAGTGGTAAGACTTGACTTTATTTTCCTTTTTCTGTTTATTATATTGTCTTCAATGACTATATATGACTTTTAGAAAATATTCCCCAAATGTCTAACAGCTGATCAGTAGTGAGAATTGTCAGTAGTTGTTATTTTCTTTCATTATTTTAAAGAGAGTAGCAAAAAAAATAAAAAGAACAATAGCAACACGCCAGCATCACAGACATAAACAAAACAAAGCAAGAACATTAAAAGTGATGCAGGGTTTTAAAACAAAATGAGAGGAATTAACAGTGGTTGGTATATTACATATTATTGTCTTCAGCTACGTTGCTCAGATTATCAGATGCAAGAATGGAAGACTGTTCAAACCACTAAAGAGAACAAAAAATAGTTATTAAATAAAACATTAGAGATAATACAGAGTTTCAATAGACAAGATGGTAGGAGTTCACCATGGTTGTTCCATTGCATACTGGTGTCTTCAAATCAGTTGCTCAGTAGTTGTTATTTTCTTTTTCTCCAGTTCCAAATCTCCTAAATAGTGTTTATTAATTTCTGTCATTTAAAGAAGTCATCAAGTTTTATCACCTAAAATGAGCAGTTTACAATTTTATGAAAGAGCAGTAAGTAGTGTTCTTTTCCTACTTCAAGGACAGTTCTGTATGGAGTCGGCAGGCCCTAGGTTCTGAGATTCTTCCAGGCAGTCGCAGGCTGGCTGCCCACAGCCTTTGCTGGGGAGAATTACCCAGGACCTCATCTCTGCAGCCCCAACCAGCTTCCCAACTGTCCTTCCTCTGTGCATTTGTAGACTTCATAATACGGACTCCTATGTGACCCTTGCCCGTTAAAACCCCATGGGATCATCTTACCCGTCTTCACCTCAAAGGAGAAAATGGGGGTTCTTGATCCTTCTGGGTCATATGGCAGTTGTGGATTGGCTTCCCCCGCTGGGAGGCAGGTGACTCAGGTAGTCTACCCTTGTGCCAGTACAGCAGGGCTGGCCTGCAATGTTGTACCCAGCTCTCTGTCATCTGCTTATCACACTACATGCAACTCACAGTACAAGGAGTCAAACTGAGATCTTTGTCACCATGGGCCCTATGCAACAAATTTGGATAGAAAAATTGGGTCATGCAATTGGCCAGCACTGCATTAGTTCCCTAGGGCCGCCCTCATAAGCTATCACAACCCATATGGCTTAAAACAACAGAAGTATATTTGCTCTTAGTTCTAGAGGCTGGAAATTCAAAGTAAAGGATTAGGAAGCCGTGCTCTTTCTGAGGGCTCCCAGGGAGGACCCTCCCAAGCCTCCTCACTCCCATGGTTGTGGTGTTCCTGGGCTTGCAGCTGCTTCACTCCAGTGTCTGTCTCTGACTCACACGTTCTCTCTGTGTGTGTCATTGTGTCCCTACATGGTCTGCTCTTCTTTTTTTTTTTTTTTTTTTTTTTTTTTTTTTTTTTGTCTTTTTGAGACAGGGTCTCACTATGCAGTTCAGGCTGGCCTTGAGTTCACTCTGTAGCCCAGGCTGGTCTCCAGCTCACGAAGATCCTCCTGCCTCAGCCTTCCAAGTGCTGAGATTACAGGCGTGTGCCACCATGCCCAGCTACATGGTCTTCTTGTGAGGACAATAGTCACTGAGTTTAGGATCTGCCCTAATGTAGCATGACCTCGTTATAAATCCGTAACATCTGCAAAGACCCTATTTCCTTCTTTAAAAAAATTGTATTGGTGTGTGCTTGCAGTTGATAATCATTACATTCAGCATAGGGAGTTGGTATGTGCACACAACATAGCTTACTTCTTTTCACGCCCCCTTCCTATTTGCAAATAAGGACACCTTTACAAGTACCAGGAGTTGGGACTTCAAACCTGTCTTTTAGGGGAGACACAAACTAACCAACAACCAGCACCATGCTGATAATAATATAGAAACAAGCAACAGTTGGTTTAGACTTGAAGTTACAGTCCAGAAATATTTATTTTGCCCTCTCTGGGACGACAGAGACAACAGCTAACGTGCTCGTAAAGGTTGATTTACTGTCTCAGGGCACAGTGTAACCAGCACTGTGCTCAGTGTAACCAGCACTGCCTCAGTTCAGCAGCTATCAGCAGGCAGCGCCCCTGGGAGGCAGAGAGGCCTGCCTGAATGCCCGCCCTGCTCCCCGAGGCCGGGCCCAGTCCACAGCCCAGGAGACTGGCTCGCCTGACCCGCCTGATCCTTTGCAGTTCCAGGAGATGCCTACACTGACTACGTCGCCACCAGGTGGTACCGAGCTCCCGAGCTGCTCGTGGGGGACACACAGTACGGTTCTTCAGTCGACGTCTGGGCTGCTGGCTGCGTTTTTGCTGAGCTCCTGACTGGCCAGCCGCTCTGGCCTGGAAAATCCGATGTGGACCAACTTTATCTGATAATCAGAACACTGGGTATGCATTGCATTTTACGGCTCACGGAGCGGCTGGCGTGTGGTCGTAGTAATACGTTGTTATACGGAAAACAAGAGCTTTACTGCGTCTCCAGAGTTCTACTCAGAATGATGGCTCAGGGTTCTGGGTCGTAGCCAAAGCCCAATCCTTTCTCAGTACATAGAACTGTAATTCTTGTTAGCGAGTTTTCAGAGGCCATTCCAAGAAAAGCCAGTTAGCCGTGGGATAAACTCTATATTTACCTTCATAGCGGAATGAGATAGAGGTATGAGTCAGCCACCTTGAACCTAATCTGACAGATGCTCGATCACAGGCAAGTTCTGTCCACCATCGGAGAGGTCTCCCCGTTTACTCTAGAACAGGGAGCAGCAAACATCTGCTACCAAGGCCTCGTTGCTAAGTCTTCTGGGGTTTGTAGGCTGTACAGTCCCCAACGCAGCTCCTCAACTCAGCTCTGACAGTGAGAAAACAGCCATGCACATAGGCCAGTGAGTGTGAGTGGGTTTTGCACGGCACAAAATGTTACCTTGACTTCTTTTAATCCACGTGCAAAGGTAAAAGCCGTTCTCAGGTCTCAGGCTGGGCTGTACAGAAATAGGCGCTGGACCAGATTTGGCTTGAGGCACTTAGTTTGCAGACCCCTGCCCTAGAGCTTAAGAGTCTGTTTTTTTGGGTTTCTTTTTTCCTGATTGACAGTGGCTTCTAGAATTTAAAATAATATTAAAGTACATTATTTGAAGGGGACTCAAGAATTTACAAATTACTTTCATACACATTATCTCTTTCAATCTTAAAAACTTGAGGAAACCATAGCATTTCAGCAGTGCTGATTTTATAAATGAGGAAATGGTCAGGGAGCTCCACATTGGCCGAAAGTTAAATGCAGTTCAGTGTAGAGCAGAATGGAGCTCCAGGGCTTCTGTGATGAGCTGTCATCACGGGTCAGCGTGCTTCGTAGCTGTCTCCTTCCACCTGGTCAGAGGAGAACATAACCCGAGTGTCAGTTGCAGCTTCCCTCCAGCAGCCTGATGCAGGAAGTGATACTGCTGCACAAAGGACGGCTGTGGATTAATTCCTCTGCACAGTTTCCCCCCGTTTCCAATGTGTTCTAGAAAATTCCACATCATGGAAGCAGGGAGTAGAGCATGGCTACTGGCCATACCCTAAGTGTATAGTTTTTATTTCCTAAATACATTAGACAGACAATACCCGGACCTGAGTTTGAATCCTGTCTCTATCATTTAATTACCATGTGACCAAGCTTTCTAAGCCTCTCAAAGGCACATTTTCCTCACAGATAGAGCAGAGATTAAAAAGAGCAGTATGGAAGCCCAGTGTGATGGCGCACTCCTGTAATCCCAGCACTCGAGAGGCTGAGGCAGGAGGATTGTTTGCGAGTTCAAGACCAGCCTAGGCTACAAAGTGAGCTCAAGGCCAGCCTGCACTGCATAGCGAGACCTTGTCTTGACAAAGAAAAAAAAATAAAGAGCAGTATGTTGTGAAATTAAGTGAGATCGTGTACGTGAGGCCTTCAGCACCATTTTCTCACCTTGTGTTTGGATGAGCAAGTGGCTGACCAAACCCCATGCAGCCAAAGCGTGGTGCGGGAAAGTTGGCCTTCCCTGAGCAGGCGGACGTGGTGGGGCCGATCCTCTCACCAGCAAGGCTCACTCCCGGCATGCCTGGGCCTCGGGAACTAACCCTATAGACACTTCCGGCTTTCTGCCACATTTATTGTGAATTATGCGGTTTGTATTTTACAGGAAAGCTAATCCCAAGGCATCAATCTATCTTTAAAAGTAACCAGTTTTTCCACGGCATCAGCATACCTGAACCTGAAGACATGGTGAGCTGCTCTGTTAGGGGCATTTTATTATTTGCTATTTTCTTTAAAGAGGTATAGTTGTTTTTTAGTATTTGTGCTTTGGGCGTCTGTTTTCCATATAAAATACTAACACAGATCAAAAAAAGTATGCTTAAAATGTGTAAGAGAAGCACAAGCACGGGAGGATCCGATAGTCCGAGCTACTCAACAGGCTGCAGAGAGAGCTTCAGCTGAACCAAGGAGTTTAAAAGACCAACCTGGGCTACATTGTGAGAAAAAAATTCAAAAAGTCATCCAGAAACTCCTTTAAGGTTTACCTGTCCTATCTATTCAAAGATTGATGTTAAATTTAAATTGAAAATATGAAGCCAGGCATGGTGGTACATGCCTATAATCCTACCACTCAGGAGGCCGAGGCAGGAGGATCGCCACGAGTTCAAGGCCAGCCTGGGCTATACTATGAGTTCAAGACTGGCCTAAACTACATAGAGAGACCCTGTCTCAAAAGACAAAAAAAATTTTTTTATTTGAAAGTATATTTAATATCTTAAGTAATACCCTGATCCTTTTGGTCAAAGCACTAAGGTTAACTTTCCCTGTAATAATGATTTCTCATATTTACAGTCATCTACTTTATTTTGAACATATGCATTATCTTATTTTTTAGCTTATGAAACACAGCTCAAATCGATTTGAAAAGCTTTGTTTTATAACTTGCTTTTCCCCCATCAAAGGTCATTCTGCAAAATGATCCTCATTGTACACGGTAAACCAAGTCAGTGATCATCTCTGTGTCCTTGCTGTGGTCGTTCCCTTTAACTGCCGTGTATCGATGGCCGCTTGACCCTCTCACCCTCTGAGGACACCAGTTTCCCCGCCGTGTTACCTGAGCTCAGGCTGTCACCTTTAAAACTCCATCCGGTCTGGAACCTGCCTAGGGAAGGAAAGGACCAAGAGAGGCGTGCGTCCTCGCGGCAGCCGTGCGGGAGCCAGCGCAGCAGAGGGGCGGGAAAGGTCCGCCCGGCCGCCTCGCGGAGTACTGCGCATGTGAAGTGCGGAGTTCAAGTGCTCCTCGCTATCTCTCTGGACGCTATTTTCAATTGATCACTTAATATAATACCTGAAGTACCGGATTTTTTATTATATTTCTTTAAATCTTCAACAAATGTAACGTTAAAGGTTGAGTTGCAAAGTTAAAGTGTATGAAAGAATATTTATTTGTCTAATGTCTTTAAAGAACAAGATATTTATTTTCTGTTATTTTTATCAGTACGTTTGTGGTACATAATGTTTACATTCCTTGTGAGACTTCACAGACCTATGGTCATTCTAAATGAACCTGACTGGACTCAAATTAGCAACTAGAAAGTAACTAGAGAAGCCAATACACCAACTAGAGAGTTAATGGGTCTTAAGTATTCATTAAGTTTTAAAAATTTTTAGATGTAATAAATGGTTCTTTTTTGGGGGGGGGTTCCGGTACCGGGAATCGAACTCACGACCTTGCGCTTGCCAGGCAGGCGCTGTGCCACTGAGCTAAATCCCCAGCCCTAGATGTAATAAATGGTATCTTGATGATTTGTTTAAAAGATACCTTTTTAAAATTTTGGTGGCACTGGCGTCCTTTGCTCTGAGTTACATCCATAGCTCTCTTTATTTTTAAGGCAGGGTCTTGTTACGTCACTAAGTAGCCCAGGCTGGGCTTGAATGTGTGATCTTGCCTCTGCATCACAGATGGCTGGGGTTGTAAGCATGTATCACAATGCCCACCTTCAAAGATGCCTTTGTGTTTTAAGCATTTACACTGAAATATTTACCAAAAATTAAAGTGAGAAGATGTCTGCAGTTTGCTTCCAAATAATCCAAGTGATGAATAGGTGGTAAGCAGTGTGTTTATACAAAAAAGAAGACTGCTTATGATCTGGTAATTGTTGAAGCCGGGTGAGTGGTACCTGAGATGCCTTGTTATTCTACTTTTGTACAGTGCTTAAAATGTTTCCAAGATAAAAATGGTTTTAAAAAAAGAAGAAGAAGAAGAAAAAGCTGGGAATGGCAGCACTCCCCACTACCCTGAATATTGTGTTTATCATTCTGTTGATTTCTGTAGAGCTCTTTCTATGTATAGTTCAAAGTATTTCCATCAATTCTCAAAGCATTCTTGTAAATAGATCAGGCACAGATACTATATAGCACTGTGGTAGGATTTCAGATAGAGACATTTGTATGAGCTTCCCCGTCCTGTTCCCACTCAGAAGTACCAGCATCAACTATAAGACATCTGGAAATTAAGAAAATAACTCCAATTTTATGTCTCTCTGACACTTACACTATAGTGTACACAGCTGTGTAAAAACATGATTTTTATGAGCTCTAAAAGGAATACTCTAATGTATTGAAGAGTATTTATCCAAGTGTTGTTGTCAGTATACACAAAATGTATGACTTCATTGTTATGTACCATTGATATTCTTTGTTTTCTAGGAAACTCTTGAGGAAAAGTTCTCAGATGCTTGTCCTGATGCTTTGAATTTCATGAAGGTACTTAAGGATTTATTATAACTATTATCTCATGCAAATTATAATAATTGAAACTGGCGATTCTGGAAGGGGTAGACAGTGGGGCAAATAATGCCAAAGTAGTCACTAAAAAGGATAAGGACCTATAAAATAACTACAGCTATAGCAAGTTTAAGCAGTAACTGTTCTGATATATCCACCGGAAGAGCAGGCAAAATCAGACGTACGCAGACACCAAACCTACCCCGTATACTAGGCTCAAAGATAGAGAGTCAAAGGACATATTTTAATAAAAGCCAGAAGAAACTTACCAATTCGTGTTTGACAAACAGGCCACACAAGAAGTGGAGACCCTTCTACCCGTTGTGGATACCAAACGCCCTTTATGGGATGGGTAGGAGGACCCCAGCTAAGGTGTTGATTAATTTCTGTATATAGCTGTGATTTCCAAAGGTGCCTACTCATCCGAATGACCTGGGAGCTTTTAAAAAATAGAGTCCGTGCCCAGCCTTAGATTCGTAGAAGAATGTCTATGAGCAGGACCTTAGCGTTGGTGTGTAAGCATCCCTTAGGTGATTGTGAACTCAGTGAGAGACTTGTCTGATGTAGGCGCTGGGGCCACTGGGATGACCCAGAGGTCAACGTTGTAGACCTGCATTTGTGCTAGTTGTGGGTCACTGCCCTGGTGCTAACCAGGGTGCTAGATTGCTTCAGCCTGGGTCCTACTGAGATTCAGAGCTGATACCTCTGAGCTGTCAGACCGCTGTCACCAGGGCTCCCACTGCCACCCCGGACCTCAGCCACCGTGCACACTTCCAGGATGCTCTTCCCTGGCTTCACTCAGCATCCAGAGCCACCTTCCTGCTCTGGCTCTTGACACACGGTTCTGACCCACCAGCAGTGTAGTCCACCTTCCAAGCAGGGAGAAAGGGCCGGCACTGCACGGCCTGCCCATCTCAGCAGAAGCCAGAGGTACCTGAAAACTCCCGGAAGGTAACTGAGGTGCAAAAAACACCAAGGGATAAGACAAGTGCGCTGTCTTCCTCCCCAAAGGTGAAGCATCCTCATTGTCCCACATTCTAGATGGAACTAGAGTTGTTACTCAACTCTCTGATTAGACTCATAAGTATTGGCCATAGAGCTGAGAACTTCCTGTGTGGTCAAGGACACAAGAAATGTCCTATCCTGTCTCCTAGGTTTCCTGTCATAGAAAATGTCCATGTCCTATCTCCTAGATTCCTGCCCGTGCCAGATGGAAAAAAGATGGGACATATTGAACACCAAATAAATACCGGCTACCATAACCGGTGGTTAGCGCATGGGACAGGTCGTAACTTATGCAGGTGAAGTGTGGGCCAGTGACAGTGTTGAGGATGGTGGTGGCACACAGCAGTCAGTCTATGCCAGGGCCTTCGTGTTCCTTTCAAAAACAAGACCATCAGCACAGTCTTTCTTATTCATTTGTCTCCGTGATTGTGAACATCCTGCCACTTGAGTCTGATCACTTAGGAAAAAGACTGTAGATCATTAGAAATGGTCGTGGAGGGCTCCCTACCAAATTTAAAAAGGATCGACTGTTTTTCTTTTTTCAAGGAAAAGATCCTGTTTTGGATTTTCCAGTCCCATTTTCTTATGTCCCATCTAAGGACGTTTTCCAGATAGGAAGCACATCTATCCGAGAGTGCCTCTGAGAATGCATCAGCCTCTTAGTTACAGAAAGCTATTACTCCAGGCAAGACCACCCGATCAATGTCAGCAGTCCCGAAGTTAGTCAGGAAGGACATTGTTCTAGCCTCGCTCCCAGCGAGCAGCTCAGCTTTAGCAGCCTCTTATCTAAAAATGCTCTTTGAAATTAAAAAACCAAACTCAAAGGCATTTAATGATAGCCTAGATTTCAATAGGTTGAAAGCCCACAGAAGAATGTGAATGACTCTGAGATATATTCGAAAGTAAAACTGATAGGATTTTATTGTGGAGAGGTAAAGGAGAAGACAGCGGCAAGCGTGAAGCTCCAAATCTGTTCCCCGGATGTTGGCAGGTCCGTGCTTTCTCTGAAGACTGTTGGCAAGGATTTTTTCTTGCCTCTTCTAGCTTCTGGGAGTCCCAAGTGTTCCTTGGCTGTGATAGCATCACTAACCCTCCTCTCTGCCTCTGTCCTTGGACGGCGTTCTTGGTGGGTCTGTTTGTACAGCGTCTGCTTTCTTACGGGACATCCATCATAACTGGATAAGAGGGCCTGCCTGCTCATCTGAGCTAATTACACCTACAATGATCTTATTTTCAAGTAAGGTCATACTCTGAAGTACTGAGAGTTACAAATTCAATGTAGATTTTGGGGTGAGGGGACACAATTCCACCCATACCCATGCCCTCAAGATTTAGGAAGAGCCAGGCATGGTGGTGCATGCCTGTAATCCCAACACGTGAGAGGCTGAAGCAGGAGGATCATTGCAAGTTCGAGACCAGCCTGGGCTACAAAGTCAGCTCAAGGACAGCTTGAACTGCATAGCAAGATCCTTTCTCAAAAAGACCAAAAAAAAAAAAGACTTAGGAAGAGATGGTAAATAGGAGTTTACATATGCAGGTGTGGATTTCAGCGCCGGGTGTACAATAAATTTGTAGATGTGGGAAATTCTGGTAAACTTTGATGATTGAATCCATGGGCACCAAAGAGAACGGGAGGAACTAGGGCCAGCTAGGACTGAGCCAGGAGGAATTTCATGCAATCATTGTGGAGAACAGAAGCTAGCAAAGGCTGGTTTGAAAGGAATAGTCAGGAGACAGAAGGTAGAAAAGTGAGGTAACAGAGAAGCTGAAAAAGCATTTCAAGAAGGAAGAGCCCATCAACAGTGTCTAATACTACTCAGACCAGAACTCAGCATACCTACTGAGTATGATGAAGAGTAGCGTTCACAGGTATTAAGAACTGAACCACTTAAGTGGAATGGTGAAGTCAGAAGCCAGGCAGTGATAAACAGAGACCACCACAGCTTATATTCAGAACAGTCTTTCTGAATCGAGTGTGGTAACTCGCATCTGTAATCCCAGCATCTGGGAGGCTGAGGCAGGAGGATCGTCCTGAGTTCAAGGCCAGCCTGAACTACACAGTGAGACCCTGTCCCCGAAAAACCAAACAAACAAAAGTCTGTCCTGATGGTAATCCTGAAGCATTAGGGTTTGAGGAGACTGCCTGCCAGTAGCAGCTGGAGTTGATACATGGGTGGATGGTTAATTAGGGGATGATCTGCTTGAACCAGCTAGAGACATGATGGGACAGGCGAGTCTGGTTATGCTAAGCAGGACTGTTTCTGGAAGAACAGCACGAATCAGGTACTGCTCCAGGGGGTAGGTGATACTGCTTGGTGACAGGCAGCATTCTCAGGGGTCTCAGTGGCCTGAGGTCAGCTGGGTCAGGGAGCAGTTCCTCAGCTGGGGTGGCCTCAGGCGGTGCGATTGTCTGCACTCCTGACTACCTCAGGACAAGGTCTGTGATGCTAGAGAGCCATGTTTCTAATGGACACAAGGCAAGAAACTTCAGGCCGTCTAAGCCGGGGTATCGTGACACTACCTCAGTTCTTTACGGACTGCCTTCGGTCTGCACCAGTGAGCAAAGCTTCATTCTCTGGCCAGAGGATCAGGGATTCTGGGAGAAACCTCTTTGTGTCAGGACTGCCCCCAGCCCCTCTGTGTCACGTGCTCCCCACTTGGAGACAAATCTCGAGCCTTCTTCTGATGGACTCAACTGTAAAGGGTCATAATGCCCCATTTTTCTTCGTCCTCTAGTTGCTACTCTTCTCTGAAAGTACATTCCCTTTCTATTTCAGATTCTTTCTCATGTCTGAGGTTCACGTTTCCTTACCATGTCCTTACACAGGTGTCTTCAGACTCCACTCAGAATCACCCGGGAGCTTGTTAAACATGAATTGCTGGGCTCGGACCCCTCGTTCCTGATTGGGCAGGGGTTGGGTAGGACCTGGAATTTGTATTTCAAAGCCAGTGCACACAACACCCAGATGCGCTGGTGCTGCTAGTCCAAGGGACAACACTGAGGACTCCTACGAATGGTTCGCTGTCACCTGCGATGAAAGTCACACGGGAGCATGATACTCAGGTGGCCCCTTCTGGGGACAGTGAGTGTCCACACAGCCCACCCACAAAAGGCTGAAGCGGTACAAGAGGCCAGTGATGAGCCCTGAGTACTTGGTGATAGACACACTTGGTTTTTTAAAGTCATATTTACCCTATCAGGCCGTTATCCAGAATTTGGGGGCACACTAACAAAGTAAGCCCCTTTCTTAATGTATTTTACTTTTCTCTTCTTCCAAGGGGTGTCTGAAGATGAACCCCGATGACAGATTAACCTGCGCCCAACTCCTGGAGAGCCCCTACTTTGATTCTTTCCGAGAGGATCAAGTGAAAAGAAAAGCACGCAATGAGGGAAAGAGCAGAAGGCGTCAGCAGGTACTTCTGTTCAAACGTTAAAGGGCCGTGAATTCTTTCCCACTGTCTTGCCATTCAGATTGCCTAGGTAGACACCAACACCTTTTTTCTGGTTTAGGTGCATTTATGTATCTTAATAAATATTGGTGATTGTTGTAATAAAACCTAGAACTATGAAAATCTTATTCCAAGATTTTTTTTTGGTTTTGTTTCTGGATGCAAGAACTCACTACATTGCCCGGGCTGGTTTCTAACTCCTGAGTCCAAGTGATCCTTCTGCCTCAGCCTCCTGAGTAGCTAGGACTACAGGTGTGCACCACTATGCCCAGACTGCACATTCAATCAAAATGATGCAGAACTTCCTAGCGTAAAAGCCCTGATTATACAGGACTGTTCACCGCCACTGCAGCAGGATCGCAGCTCCTTTCTGTAGCCTCTAGCTGCACGGTGGAGGAGACAGGGCTCCTCTTTTCACAGATGCAGGCAGCTAAGTTTGCCTTTCCTATGCTCTTCCTCAAAGCTAAGGGCAGGCTGGGGATGTGGCTCAGTGGAAGAGTGCTGGCCTCGCGCACACAAGGCCCTGAGTTCAATCCCCACTACCACCAAAAAACCAAAAAACCTTAAGGGGGCAGCTCTGCCAGCTACAAAGGAGAAAACCAGACACTTGGGAACCAGATCTTGTCTTAAAATTGGCCAATACTGTGGAACAAAATGGCGACTCTTGTGACAGGCATTCATTCCGCAGTTGTTAGGTGACTGTCCACTTGCTTTCAGAAAACTGAAGTGAAAACATAAACTTTATGGAAGTAGGTTTGTTTTCTTTTGTTTTTCCCTCACGTTGTAAAATCTCAGAGCCAAAAACAATCTCTGGTTTATAGGAGGCACTTAATAAATACTATTCAAGTATGTAAATAGGTGAACATTGAATATTAATAAATCAAGATGGTAATTTCAACTTATCAGAGGCTGACCATCTTCACAGTTTGTGCTTCCTTAATCTCCCACCTTTGATCTAATTTTTAGCCATTTATCTTCTCATTACCATATTTTCCATAAAGGAGAAAAGCAACCTCTATTTTTTTCTGATCCCTTAATGGTTAAAATAGAAATTCGTTCAGAGGCAAAGAGCAAACTAAATCCATAAAATGAAATGTTAAATTATTTTTGTGTGCCCAAAAATCTCTGCATAGCTGAAGTATTATTACACAGACCATTTTACCTTTCACTTCTGATCTTTTGTAAATCAATCCCAATGCAGCTTCCACTTAGGATGCTTAGGAGCTGTTTAAATAATTTTGTAGCAAGCATCTGAAAATACAGTGTAAACTGTATATAAAAGATCTTTGCCTGCTTTAAACCATCTCACTTATTCTCCCCCATTGGCCTGGGAGGGACAAGCATGCCACTGCCCCAACCTGCCTCTTGGTCCCTCTGGTTCATTTTCTCCTTGGAGAGCTGCCGTGGCACCTGCCTTGAGCGGGGTGAAGAAGCCGCTGTCCCTTTAAGACTCAGAACACAGCAGTGCCGCCCTGGCCTTCCTAGCCGGAGCCCAGCCAGGACCACCCAGGACTTTACAAGAGGCCCAGGTGCACACGAAGAAGAGCATGCACCAGATAACCTCACTTACAAAGACGCTGTCACGCTATGTCCCTAGGAAATGCACCCTGTGAGGCCACGCTCAGACAGCCCCTCTGCCAGCCAAGTCCCCAAGAGGTCAAGGCCAAGAGAAGGACAGAGATGCCTTTCAGAAAAGTCTTTCCTTTTCTTTCTGAGGACATTCCTAGAAATTTTACCATATCAGGAAAGAAACTAAAAGTTACAGAAAGATGTAGTTTTACTCTGTGAGCCTAAATCCCTGCCTAGACCCCAGCTCCTTAGTCTGAGGGTATGACCACCAGCTTCCGAAGACTAATTGGTGTCTACAGTGATAGTAAAACGATCTGAAGCCTTGGCTGTTCTACAACTGTCTGATCTTTTAAAAACCTGAGATGAGAGGGCCGGGGATGTAGCTCAGTGGCACAAGTGCCTGCTTGGCAAGTGCAAGGTCCTGAGTTCAATTCCCGGTACTGGAAAAAAATTTTTTTTAAATTAATAAATAAAAACCAGAGATGAGTACAATATTGACTGCTGGAATTATTGTTTAATAGCCAATGATCTGTCTTTTAATCATTGGTTACATACTCACAGTAAGTATATTGAAATGAACAATAGTATATCCGCAAGAATCTTAGAATAACTTATAGAAGCTAATTTTCAAGTATCAGAGGATCACAATTTTGGGTAAGGTAACCAAGTGTAATTTTTAAATTGATGCCTTTTGACCTCTTTGTACTGTGCGTACCCTTTTTGTTTTACCACCTTTAATACAAACTGTACCTGTAAGAATTGTTTTCAATTTACTTTCTTATTTTTGTCTTGTTCTGCTATTAGAATCAACTGTTGCCTCTCATACCAGGAAGCCACATCTCCCCCACACCTGACGGAAGAAAACAAGTCCTCCAGTTAAAATTTGACCATCTTCCAAACATTTAGCGAAATGTTCTCTCAAGTGTGAAGTAACTTAATATGTACATATTTTTGTACAAGAAAGATAGGAATTCAGTGGTTCAAATGCAAATGAGCCGTATGAAAATTAAGATGCCTTCTAGAATTGTTTTGCTCTGATCACTGCTGATCCCTCTCCCTGTGCTTTTTCCGTGCCAGCTTTATCTTTTAGAACATTTTCTTTCAATGTTGCCAGGCCTGGAACTGCACATATGGAGGAGACATTTTCAATTTCATCACAGAAGACCCTCCTTAAGCAATTTACACTGAGAATTTGTGGGCTTATAATTCGATGTATGAAAAGATTTGTATGTCCCATCTTGCTTCAGCCGACCCCATCGTACCTTAAAGTAACATCAGATCTCCCGCCTAGCCATGGTTTGCGTCAGGAATTACAGTATGTTCCTGTGTTGTAATTCCCTGTCATTATAACCAGGTCTATTGAGCAACGCCAGTAGGTCTTTCTGTGTTTTTATATTGGTGTAGGAAGGGAAACCTGGAAGGTCGATTCTTAGGCAGACTCAGCTTTCTCTACTTCCTGAGACATGGATGACTCTATTTTTAAGGCTACCCAGAGAAAATCCCATACAAACTCCATATATAGCAGTGAGTGGGCAAATGAAGAGGAATCCCCACCCTCGTGACAATAATGCCCTCAGCTAATTGGCTGTGGTACCTTGTGATGCCTTCTCTTCCTCTCCTGGCTAAGTCATCTCGGTACCTAAACCAGTCCCCACGGGTGTGTTGTCTGTCGTCGCCAATACGCTCTTCCAAGCATTCATAGCTGTAGCGCTCTGAATGTACGCAGCCTTAAACTACCCAGTACATCACAATCAATTTGAATATGTAAGTGCTTCCAAGAAAAGGTCAAGATTATTATTCAGTTAATTTCATTTTGTGTTTCTTACCAAACAATGAAGCAAACACTTCCATAGGTAAACAGGAGTTCTGCTGGAATATTTTCCCAAGTAAGCCCCCCACACACACACACATCACAATACATAATTATAAAATTTGGACTATCACAATAGATGCTTTTTATCCTGGACATCTAAAAATGAAGCGGAATAATTGAATGTGCTTTTGGTTTGCTAACAAGGAACTCATGTAAGATGATATACAGGAAGGTGTACCACTGTCCAGCAAACTGCACAAAATGGTGATGTGCCCGTCAATAAAAATTAAAGAGTGTTTCATCAAGTCTTTTCTGCTCCCAGCCTGGCACACTTACTTGAATCCTGTCAAATTTTGCTAATAAACATCAGTCCAGAAATCCTTTGTATCTAGCACTCAGAGTTGTATGTAGCGTTATTAAGGAAACAGTAAGACAATGTTTATGTACAAAATTCTGTTGCCTTTATAAACATGATTATGTAAGTCAGGTGGCACACACCTGTAATCTCAGGACTCGGGAGGCTGAAGCAGGAGAATTGCCGTGAGTTTGAGACCAGCCTGAATGAGTTCAAATCCAGCCTGGACTACGCAGCAAGACTCTGTCTCCAGAAAAAAATCCAACGAACATAAATAAATGAGACTATGTCAACTTCCAGAGAATCTCACTCAGTTATTGGGGAACATCCATTTACTGTGGAATCGTGGCATCTAAATAGAAGTTTTTGCTCTCTAGAAGGACTTTTAAGTGAACTTACTTATTGATCACTCAGCGTTCTTAGTGCGACTAGAAGCTGTTAGGGTCTTCCTTTCATGCTGTTGTCAAGAATACACCTCTCACATCTGCGTGTTATCTTTCATTTTTAGTAGGATGATACCACAGATGCAAGGAAATAAAAATAAAAGGCAACTTCGCGGACAGATTTCTTTAGTTTTCATGGTGCTTTTTGTTTTCAAGTAAGCATTCTTGGGCTGGGGACATAGCTCAATGGCCCAAGCGCCTGCCTGGCAAGTGCGAGGTTGTGCGTTCGATTCTCGGCACACACACACAAAAGCATTCTTATTACAAACTCCCTGTGCTGCTTCCGCTGTCCTACATATTTATGCGGACATACCTGCACGCCTGTGTGTAATATAGCACAATACCCATGCAGAAGCTAAGGCAGTGGGTGCCTCCTTTACCCATTTTGCTTGCATCATCCTTCTGTGAAATGGATTTTTTGGGCAGGGATGGATGGCTGTATTCCCTTATTTTTGTTTTCATTTAAGAATTAATTCAAGCTGGTGTGCTGGTGCATGTCTATAAACTCAGCAGTCCGGGGAGGCTGAGGCAGGAGGATCACAAGCTCAAAACCAGCCTAGACTATGTAGGGAGACCCTGTCTCAAAAAGGGATGGGCATGTAGCTCAGTGAAAAGGCGCTGGGTTCAATCCCTAGGACAACCACAAAAAAAAAAACTGAGAAGTCTATTCCCATGCCCAGTCATGTGATCAATTCTGTGCATTTTTTTTCCTATAAAAATAATTGTTCCAAACTGCCATTGCCCTTTCTCCTTTTATCCCCTGCAGACAAATCTGTCACTGGGTGTGACTGCAGAGGGAAGAGGAGAGGAGAAAGCGTCTAACCTTAGGAAAGTGTTCTGGCGCAGTTGTAGTGTCATATTCCCACAGGAGAGACTAATCTGATGGCCCTTGCTGCTATGTTTGTTCCTAGGTGACCCAGGCCCTGTAGCCGCGCCGCCCCCTGTGTGGCTCGGAGACACAGCCCTCGAGCTGTGGCTCTCTTCTGGCTTGTCTGTTCGTGTGGCAGAGGATCTTGGTACTTCCTTCTGTTCTCACTGCAGATTTCTCACCCCCACGCTGAACAAATTTCCTTTCTCAGCCCTGTGGGAGGCAGTTGTGCTTCGGTGTCTCGTTCCCACATCCAGGCGCGCGTTTTATGAAAGCTGCCTTCAGCTGGCAGCCCTGGCCCAGGTGCTCCCCGGAAGCCCACCTGACTCCATGCCTACGCCCAGCACGCGCAGAGTGTGTGCGGCTGCTGGCTCCCTGGAGCCTTGTCTCACCCCTGCACCTCATGGAGAGGGACGCTGCCTGAATGTTCCTGTGTGCTCCTCCGCTGGATGACCTCTTCGCACTCTTGGTTTCCCCAGACGTTGCATAACACGTGTGCTTTGAGAGACTGCAAACTGGGTGCTGCTGCTGATTGTGTGTGTGTGTGTGTGTGTGTGTGTGTGTGTGTGTGTGCGCACGCGCCATTTTAATTGTACAGAGCATTACAAATGCCACCTTTACATATTCTCACAGCACAGGGGAGAAGCACGTTTTTAGACTTCCCTTAGACCTGGAAGCCTAGATGCTGGGACTGTCTTTAATCTCTGTTCAGTTCTGGAAACGCTTTATGTCATTGTTCCAACGTGCCCCAGCCACCAAGCCTTTTTAGCAGGTCGTTTATTGAAGATTAATTTAAGTACAATGAATCATTTTAAAAAGTTGTGATCAAGGGGCTTTCAAATCCTTGTAGTTGGGGAGATGGTTAAGGAAGATGAAAGTAGAGCTTTCGGTTAGGCCATGCAGGGTTGAAGCGGAAAGATTTTCCTCCTCCTTCGTTAGGTCTGCCATTGTTCCTCATCGCTAGAGCGGATTTCCCCAGGACAAGGCACCAGAACGTCGCTAAGTTGTTTGGAAATTTTGTGACGTTGTGTTCAGTTTTATTCTCCTTAGCTTCCTTGCCATAGAATTGCAATTTTTGAAAAACTGGGCACTTTCTTGATCGTTTGTCTCACCAGTGATTTCCAGTCCTGATTTTGGTACAGTCTGAATGGCGTGGAATACACCCTGCTCCCAAGAAAACTTTTTTTATATTAGAATGTATCACCAGAAGAAGGAGCCTGAAATTCCATGAACAGTAGTAGCTTGAAAAAATTAGGGAGTCCTTGTAAAGTATCACGGTAGTTTCATTGTAAAGATACAGATTGTTTTTTTAATGCATGTAGTTAGGATATAAAGGAAAAAAATGCCACATATGGGCCAAGGGTGTAGCTCAGTCTAGAGCAGTCACCTAACTATGCCCAAGGCCTCGGGTTCTGCCCTCAGCACAACACACACACACACACACACACACACACACACACACGTTTCTGGTATGTGTTTTTTCTCTACTAAAATCATGAACAACTTCACCCTCATTTTAATAGAAGACTAAAGGGATTTAAAATGAGTGGAGACTCATAGAGACCATGTGACCTGAGAATGAGGACCGGCAGGGTCAAGGCTCAATGGCACCTCTCTGTGTACCCTTGACACAACATGTATCTGTCCTGAGCCCTTGTTTCCTCGGCTATAAAGGGAGAAGGTGGATAAGCTAGACAGTCCGGATCCCTGCAGCTCTGCGCTTTTGATTCTCTGTAGCACGTAGTGCCTGTAGCCTGTGTGTCTCTCCCACGGGAAGAGACTTTCTGGAGGATTTTTTAAGTAACACCAGGATAAAATGTTGATGTTTATGATCTAGCCAGGAGATCACTCTCTTCTTCTCCCTGCCGTCCTCCCATCTCACGCTCTGCACTCACACAAACAAACCACTGTGCCTGATCCATCAAGGCAGTAGTAGTTTGCAGACAACTATTACACAGAGGGTAAATTTATAAACAAAAGTGGTTATAAACAAAAGTGGCTCCTTTTTTCACTATTGGAGATTAAACCCAGGGCCTCATGTATACTAGGCAGGTCCTCTGAACTGGTAATTTCCTCTAAGTTGGTAATTTCACTGAGGTACATACATCCTTCCTTCCTGGTTTTCTAGTGTATTTTGACACAGGTTCTGGTTTGGTTGCTCAAGATGGCCTCGAACTTGCAGTGCTCGTGCCTCAGCCTCTTGAGTAGCCAGCATTATAGCAAGAGTGGATTTTGAAAGCAATTTTTGCTAGGGTTTGGTTTTGTTTTCTGCCATACCGGGGATTGAATCTGGGGCCTTGAGGCAAACACTCCAGGGCCGAGCTGTATTTCCAGCTCCTTCTCCTCTTCTTCTTTTTCTGATTTTGAGACAGGAGCTTGCTAAATTGGTCAGGCTGGCCTTGAACTTGGAGTCCTTCTGCCTCAGCTTCCTGAATAGCTGGGATTACAGGTGTGCAGCACCACACCCTGCTAGATTTGAGTTCATGCCAATAAAACAGGTGTGCTTTTAAAGTGTGTAGGAATGTGTAGTCAGTCATCAGTGTTTAATTAGATTAAAGTGATACATGCTGTGAAATACTAAGATATTCATTAGGGAAAAAAAAAGTTTAGTAAATTTCTATTTTCAGCAAAGCTTTAGTAATTTTAATACATGAAAACTTCATAGAATTCTACAAATATATCTGAATTATTCGTGTCTTATTTTTGGCAGCAGGGACTTGGGCTCAGGCAACTTTATTTAGAGCCACAATTTAATTAAACTGAAAATTAGTAATTGTGTCCAATGGGCGTATAAATGGTTTATATTCTTAATGTTAGACGTTTTCTGTTTTGACTACTACTAACTGACCATTTCTCTAAATGGTGTCATGTGACAGTACTATGTGTCTGTTTATGACTTTAGAATGTGTTTGTATAGAAGCAGTTCTATTTCAAATTACTTGAAATTATAGGTATATATTAGCATCTGATAATTAACATAATAGTAATTTAAACTGCTAGAAACAACTCAATACAAAATACTTTTAGTGTAGTTATGTTAATCCATGTACATAATCCATGTATATGTTTTTAAATTTAGCTTAAGATATTTAGAAAACCCACATATAAGACTACTTTGGTGACTTTACACCTGTATATATAACTTAATTCTAATATGTCCTTTGGCTTCTTTTAATAAAAGCTAAAAATATTCTGTCTCCCAATTTCTGTTCAACTCAAATGTTAGTCTGTTGTCTAATGCTTTGTAATTAAAAGAGAAAAGCTGTCATCTTCATATGTACAAATGATTATTTAATTTTCTACTGATAGAAATATCTGAACATCTGACATGGCAAACTATTCTTCTTTGTACCTTTGACTGGAAATTTTTACAAATAGGCACACTAATGAAATCTTTTCCAGTCTGACGAGCCAGATGCCATCCCTGAGAACATCTTTACAACTTTACTCTGAGGCTGTAAGATTATTTTTACTTCAGTTTATGTATTTCTCTGACCCATTGCAAGGCCCTTGCCACAGGACAGGAGGTGTTTTGCACGTTTGATTCCAGGCTTTCACAGTAGTTCTGTGGTGGGGTTAAAAAGGGGAAAACAGCTCAAAACCAGACTCAGACCAAGGATCAGAAGAGAGAAAGAGTAGTAAAACAGTGGATGAGGGCACCGTCTGAGTACGTTTCCGTGATCCCGTGAACTAATCTTTGGGCTTTCCTTATTTTTGAGAGAATGCAGCAGTCCGCCAGCGATGTCTGCAGCAGTTTCTCCCACCTGGGTGCCGCTTGCGGTGCCACTTTGCCACGCCTTTTGTCGAGGAATGAAGTCTCCCTCATCCTCTTGGCTGTGTGACCTCCTGAGGCACAGGGGCATGGGGGCAAGGTCTTGCCATTTCTGGACCACGCCCTTAAAAGACCTGGCAGCTTCTGCCTCCTCCATGGGGACAGGCAGCTCCCGTGCTGCCAAGGAGCCTAGGGGGAGACACCGTGTGAGGGGAAGGAGGCCACTGGGAAGACCAGGGGGTCAGGCGTGTGAGGGAGGCCTTCCTGGACCTCCCAGCTCAGTGCAGCCGCCAGCGGGATGCGGCCAGATGAGTTTCCCGGTGTCCAAATGAGCTCAGCACCAAGTAGAGCAGACAACCGCCCCGCTGAGCCCAGTCAACCAGTGAGACTGAGGAAAAATGAATCTTCGTTTGAAGCCACTAAATTTGGGATGATCTGTGTGCTACTCGGCTTTCCATCACTGTAATAAATACCTGTTACCAATTGACGTATAAAGAGAAAAAAATATTTTGGCTCACAGTCTGAGAGTCTCAGCCCATGATTGATTGGACTCATTCGTTGGTTTGGGCCTGAAGGGACCAGGCAGCACATCGTCATGGCTCCTGCAGAGGCAGCACAGGAAGGGGCTGCAGTCCCTCAGTCCCCTTCAAGGGGACACCCCCAGCCCCAGTGACCTGGAGATGTTGCGCTATGCCCCACCTCTTGAAAGTGCTTCATCTCTCTGTATTGCTATGAGCTGGGGACTAAACCCCACACATGGGCCTTTAGGAGACACTTGTGATCCAAACCAAGCTGAGTGCAGTGTCACATGCCTGTAGTCTGAGCTACGCAAGAGGATCTATTGAGCTCAGGAGCCCGAGGCCAGCCTGGGCAACATAGCAAAACTTCATTGCTTGGAAACAATAACAACAAAAAGATTCAATGTATATCAATTTGTTATGCAGGAATAGAGAACTGAAACTCAATATGGTTTTACATTTCATGCCATTACACTTGAAAGCATGTTCCCAAATTATAGTCATATATAAAGTAAGACATAAGGGCTTGATGTTACTTAACCTAGAACTCTTAAGAATATTCTAGAAGTCCAAGAGTCATCCATCCCGCTATCCGTTGACCTGTACCCTTGCAGTTAATCTTTGTCTTAGGCAAGGCCGCTGTGCTTCCAAGTGGAGACCATTTTTTTCTGAAACGTGTGTAACCGCCCTCGGGGGGAATCGGAAGCACTGTAAGTGAAATCATCCAGACATTGTAGTTTACCAAATAAACGAGGGTTTGCTCAGTTTCTTTGGCCCAAGAGTAAACTTCCTTCTTTATGAGCAACAAGAAAAGTTCATACTCGTTTTCTCCCTTTCATGAAACCTAGAGAACTTTTTCGAATCCTGTTGCCATGTTGCCCAGAGAAGTGAGAGATTCATCTGAGCCAACTTCTTATCTCTTCCGTTTGGTGACTTGCATTTCTGACTTGAAAAGGACCCTACTTTACACAAACAAAAAATGTCAAGTTATTATTTTGACATGGATTTGCAAACCTTTTGCAAATGTTTGGTTATTGTTGAGCAGACCCTCTTAGATACTGGGTAGAAACAGAAAGAAGCCAGAACTCAGTAGAATTAACCAGAAAGGCACAAATTAAGATCCCACCAGAAAGAGCCTGGTGTGGTGGCACACACCTATAATCCCAGCACTCAGGAGGCTGAGGCAGGAGGATCACCCTGAGTTCCAGACCAGCCTGGGATACGTAGTGAGTTCAAGGCCAGCCTGAACTACGTAGTGAGACCCTGTCTCAAAAACAACAGCCGCCAAAAAGACACAACCAGGAAACAAAGACAACACTAGTGTGAATATCATGAAATCCTATGAACAATTTATATTCCTGAGGCAGTTAGAAAATACTAGTAAGTGAGAAGAAAACTGAGTCTTAATCCTTGAGAAATACAGTAAGAAAAAAAAATGCACAGCAGAGGAGCAGTTGGATGTACTTGCTAGGAAGAATCTACTTTTGATATTTGTGCTGAAGATACCTCCATCTGAAGCCTCCTGTATATCATCCTCCCTTCCTCTTTACTAATTACTTCTCTCTCTAACCTACACCTATTTTTCTTGGATTTGAATCCCAATTCTATGTCATTAGACTCGTCCTTTACAACACCCTTAAGCACTCCACACTCTGCTTTGACAAAGATCTGCTCCTGGATTTGCTAATCTCTTCCTTCTACTAAGTGCAATATTCAGTTCAGAGAAAATCCCTTTGGTTTAATATTTTCTAACATAAAAGCTCCCTGTAAGCTGGGCGTGGTGGTGCATGCCTGTAATCCCAGCACTCAGGAGGCTGAGGCAGGAGGATCTTTGCGAGTTTAAGAGCAG
>NW_004955441.1:6789665-6793585 GCF_000276665.1 Chinchilla lanigera | reverse complement strand
TCTCTCTCTCTCTCTCTCTCTCTCTCTCTCTCTCTCTCTCTAAAAAAAAAAAAAAAATTAAGATCTAGAAATTCATCTGGGTTCCAAAGCAATCCCATTGAGAAGGCTAGGTAGATTAGTACCAGTTAGAATATTTACGTGAATTTGTTTAAAGAAATAACTTCCCCAAGAGCTGCTTGACATCAGCATGCTGAGGAAACAGAGGTTTGGGCTGGAGTGGGTGTCACTGTGGGGCAGCCAGAGGGTGACAGAAAGGCACTGGTCCTGCTGATGGGTTGGGGGTGGGAGGGACCACGAGGGATAAGGAGTGGAGGTGAAAACGTGCAGTGATGGTTCATCTTGATTGCTGACTGCATCGGCTTGAAAGATGCCACTTTTGCGTGTGTGTGGGGTCACGGGAACACACCTTGGGGCCTGCCCACTTCCTGGACCCTCCCTCACTCTCCCCACTTCCTGTCTGCCATGAGGTGAGCAGCTTGCTCCACCACCCGCTTCTGCCCTGATGTTCTGCCTCATTTCAGGCCCACAGCAGCGGAACCGTCTCACTGTGAGCTGACACGGGCGAGCCAGAATAAACCTTTCTTCCTTGCCGTTGTGTATGTCGTTTTGTCCCAGCAGCAGCACGCTGACTAACACATGTTCCCAGAGCAGACTTTGCTTTGAGCATTTACCAATGCCAGCTTCGACCATCTTTTTCTTTTTTCCCCAGAGAAATCCACCAGGAAGAGTGCGGGGAAGCACAAAGCTTCGGTTGGTGTCTAGCACTGGTTCTGCTACTAAGTGTGCAGTGTTGGGGATGTTCTCTCCTGATGGGCTCCCGGGCTGGGATAAGACATGGTCAAGCCAGCTGATTTTAAGGACCCTCCCCACGAGATGTGTCGTGAAATGCTATAAACAAACAGCTGGCATATATCGAGTGTCCTGTTCCTCTCCCACCCTCCTTTTCTCGGGGTCTGTTGCAAATTGAATAGAGCAACAGGAACAGAGAGAGGCCCCACTCTGGAGAGCGGCACCAGCCCTGCATCCCCGCTTCCTCGTCTACCCCGAGATCTCCATCCTCCTTCCGTCTCACGGTGGCAAGAGCAAAATCCTACGCGCGTGGTTACTTTGCAAAAAAAAGCTCAGCCCTTGCATTTTGAGCAAACCAAAGTTCCTGAAGAGGTGTAAGATGTTTTATATTATTTGACACTGGGCTGGGCTTTTGTCATGTTGTTCCTGCTGCTTTGTTTTGCCTTCTAAGCGCTCTAAACTCCTTGTTACCATCGCGATGACCCCCGCAGTAGAAGAGCTGGAACAAGAAGGGGGCCGTTTTTGCCCAGTAAGTGTCCAACGGGCACTTTGATCTCTACAGTTGACAGGACACACACATGGAGAAAATAGCTGTTAAATACAATAAAACTGAAACTTCAATTTCACATTTCACAATGGCGCAATTCCTAAGGATTAAAGTAAACCCCTGGCCAGATTCCAAGCAGGCTCCATCCAGCAACCTTCCCAGTACTCTCTCCGCATGTGAAAACCCCAGAATATTATTTGCAGTATTTTGAATTTTACTTCGACTTGCTGATGCATTAGTTACTGTATTTGCATAAACTCACGGTATTTTGCTTTGCTTTCCTTTTAATTTTCATAATTTCTCAACACATAAGGGACTAATAATGACCAGTTTAGTATAATATTTTAGGGAGTTTGACAGGACCAAGGCTAGAGAGAAGCATTAAACTGTAGCAGTCTCATACCTCATGCAGTAAAAAAAGGAGATATTTTAAAGCAGTATTCTAAATATAAAGCAGCTATTGTGTTGAAATATAAATTATTAATGCATCGTTAAGATAAATTACAGCTTTTCAGTTCATTTCAACTTTACAAATTTATGCAAGTATTAAATATTTATATGTCTGCATCACTTTGTTTTTAATTGATTGATAAAATTTGTACATGTTGCATGTATAAATATATATAAATGTTTTAAAATATGCACACACAGTGAAATGGCTACAGCAAGCTATTTCGCACATGCTTTGCCTCGCGTGCCTATTTTTGTGTGTGTGATGAGAATTTATTATCTGCTCTCAACAGTTTTTTTTTCCTGTGGTACTGGGGATCAAACCCAGAGCCTTGCGCATACAAGGAAAGCGCTCTTCCCCTGAGCCACATTCCCCAGCCCAACAATTTTTTTTAAAACAATACATTGTTATAAACTTTTGTCTCCATATTGCACAATAGATCTCTTAAACTCCTTCCTGCTAACAGAAATGTTCTCCTTTGACCAATACACTCTCTTTTCTATTGGTCTTGAATTTCTAGGTAGACTAACTGTACTGAGGGAACTAAATTATATAAGACCCTGATCAGACACCAGACATCACCCTAGATGCTTTATATGTCCTCTCTGCTGGACTCTCCTGTACAATGTAGGAAGTATCCACATTTTACAAATGAAAACTGCCTGGTTTGGAGAGGGAGCCAGAAAGTATCAGAGCCAACTTTAAAGCTTCCAAAAAAATTTCCACCGAAATTTGCCTCTTGCCTTTATGTGTAACATTGGTAAACATTAACTATCTAAAACCAAATCCCTTGCTTTGGAGCATTTTCAATATTTGCTCAACTTTTGTATCCTGGTATTTGTGACTTCTCTAATGTCAACCTTAATTATAATAACTATGTAAGGCTGGGCATGGTGGCACACACCTCTAATCCCAGCATTTAGAAGGCTGAGGCAGGAGGATCACTGGAGTTCCAGGCAAGCCTGGGCTACAAAGTGAATTTAAGGCCAGCCTGAACTGCATAGTGAAACTTTGTCTCAAAAAGACTGAAAAAAAAAAAAAAAAAAAGCCAAACCTGTAAGGCTTGATACAGTGTTACACATATATAATCCCAGCATTCTGGGACGCAGAAGCAGGAAAACTGTAAATTTCAGTCCACCCCATGCAGTTTAGCAATTTAGTGAGACCAACCCTGTCTCAGAATAAAAAAGTTGGGAAGATAGCTCAGTGCAAAGGCTCTGGGTTCAATCCCCAGTAATACACACACACACACACACACACACACACACACACAATGTGTCCTTAGCTGAACAGCTTCCCCCAGCTGTAACAGAATACGCAATCTCTTTTCATGGTTTGATCCCCAGAACTCAAACAAACAAATAGAACGCAAATCAGTCCTTTGTGAGGTAAAGCCAAAGTTCCGGTTTCACAGATAAGTAAACCAGAAAAAGCTGAAGAACCCAAAGAAATGTTAAACGTAGATTAAGTAGGTAGAAAAGACATATTTGTTTAGCTATTTATATTCTTTGCCGTTTATTTGATAGTGGATTTGAGGCAGCACTTATATACAATGATTATAAAATAATTTTGAAAAGCAATTATTCAAAGCAATGAAAATTCCAAACTAGAGAGTGCTGATGGCTACACGGTCTGTGACCATATTAAAAAAATAGCCATTTGAATTGTGTACCTTCAAAGAGCCAATTTTTTGATACAGGAAGTAAATCTCAATAAGCTTATTTTTTAAATGTAGATCTATTTTTTAATAGAATAGGTGACAAAACCCAGGAATGGTGACTTCTGTCTCCTGAAACCTATACCGTGTATTGGCCCTATCAGGGCAGCTTAGTGAATCAGTACACTGATCTAGTTCCTCTTTTTCTCTATTGTGGAGCTTCTATTGCAATGGCAAGCAGAACTAGTGAAACGACACCCAGGATTTGGAGGCAGATTTATTTACACGGATGGGCAGTGGTCGGGATCATTCCCAGAATCTCAGGCCCTGATCTCTGGGGGTCTAGGGCTTATATGGGATAAGCAAGCAGGAAGTACAGAGGCAGAATGGCTTGTGAGCTGGGGATTGGTTCACGCAGCGTGCATCATGGTGTCCAGCTGTGCATCCCAGTGAGCAGCCGTTTCTAAGAGACAGGA
>NW_004955441.1:6779158-6789100 GCF_000276665.1 Chinchilla lanigera | reverse complement strand
CCTTGCGCTTGCCAGGCAGGCGCTTTGCCGCTGAGCTAAATCCCCAGCCCCCACACCTCTTTAAAAACAATGCTTTTGTGGGATATAGTGGCTCTTGCCTATAATCCCAGCACCCAGGAGGCTGCCGCAGGAGGGTTGTCATGAGTTTGAGGCCAGCCTGGACTACGTAGTGAGTGCAAGACCAGCCTGAACTACATAGGAAGACCCTGTCTCAAGTAAATGAAAAAAGAAAAATGGTGCTTTAATTTATTTTTAAACCTTTATTATTGTTCAGATTACAGAGATAATATATGCATTGAGCTGGCTGTGGTGTCACACGCCTATAATCCCAGCACTCAAGAGGCTGAGGCAGGAAGATCGTCATGAGTTGGAGGACACCCTGGGCTGCATAGTGAGTCCAAGGCCTGCCTGAGCTTCATAGTGAGACCCTGTCTCAAAACAAAACAATATACACATTGTAAAAAACATTAAACCTTCACATGGTTTCCCTACATTTCCATTTTGAGAGAGAACCAAAATTAAGACCTTGTTGCTTTTATATTTTTCCAAATTCTCTATGATGGGCATGTTTAAACTAGCATTGGCTTTTCTACTGTCAAAAATAACACAGGCTTTTTGAAAGCAATCTGAAAAATGTAGAAAAGCCCAAGTTAAAAAGAAATGGACCTCACTATCTTGAGATGATAATTGTTGTCATTCACACTAGATATGTATTTTATATAAATAATCTTTTCCTGTGTGTGCATATGTGTTTAGTTTATGGAAATCAAATAATATTGGTCAGACTTGCCTTTGTTACTTAAATAAATTGTGAACATTTTAAAAATTTCGAGAAATCCTCTTCTAAGAGCTGGGGATTTAGCTCAGTGGCACAGTGCCTGCCTGGCAAGCGCAAGATCGTGAGTTCGATTCCTGGTACTGGAAAAAAAACAAAAACAAAATAAAAATTAAAAAGAAATTTTTAAAAAATCCTCTTCTATAAAATGATTGGGCCACGCAGCACCATGATTCACATACAGGTGTACAGTTGGTACCAGGTTTTTCTTTTATAATTGATGCAGTGAACATTTGTGTGGATGCCTCCTTGTGCATGTGTATTGCACAGGATTTTCAATAACCAAAGCTGGAATTGCTGATTCAGTCTGTGTGCAATATGTTAATGCTTATGACACGTATTGCCAAGTTACTCTTCGGAAAGGATTTAGCAAGTTTTCTTCCCAGCAGTGGAATGAGGTAGTGGTCATTTTTCACACGTCCAACAAAACCAGATGTTATGAATCTGGTAACTAACTTCTATTTTTTTCTTATTAAAAAGAGATGAAGCTTTGTTATAGAAAACTTACAATGTATAAGTAATCAAAGAGAAAGAAACATCACCATTGATACTAGCAAGCATTTTTTTCCCTCCCTCTCTGTATACTTATATACACATAATCATATATTTCTTAATTTACTAAACCTAAATTATATAAGAAGTAACCCCTAACAGTACTACATATTAATATAACTATTGCTAGCCTCTGTGATATTGCTTTAAAGTAAATTACCTTATTGAATTGGTACACTTTATATAAGAATATTTTTAGAATTTAATATCTCCATTTTTCAAAAAAGGAAAGTTAGGCGTGGTAGCACATGCCTGTTAATTCCAGCACTTGGAAGGCAGAGGCAGGAGAGTCACTGTGAGTTCGAGGCCAGCCTAGGCTACACAGAGAACTCAAAACCAGCCTGAACAACACAGTGAGACCCTGACTCAAAAAAAAACAAAATTTGAGAAAAATCAAACTTGCCCTAGGTAATGCAGTTAATATGTGGCAGAGCTGGGTTTACATAGTCTATTCTTTTTTTTCTTTTTGTCTTTTTGAGACAGGGTCTCACCATGCAGTGCAGGCTGGCCTTGAGCTCACTTTGTAGCCCAGGCTGGTCTTGAACTCCCAAGAATCCTCCTGCCTCAGCCTCCCGAGTGCTGGGATTACAGGCATGTGCCACCACACCTAGCTAAATCATCTACTCTTAGAGCCCCCTGTTCTTGTACCCAGCAGCAGCAAGCCCCAAGGGGCCTCTGTTTCCTGTCACCTAGAGGGTCCACTTTGCTAAAAGCATAGGTAATGGCCTTATCCTTTTACTTAAACAAAAAAAATTTAGGGTGGGGGGCGTTTCTGGTACTGGGAATCGAACTCACGACCTTGTGCTTGCCAGGCAGGTGCTGTGCCGCTGAGCTAAATCCCCAGCCCCCAACAAGAAAATTTAATACTCTTAATTTAAAGGGTGCTTGTATATATAGACAATTGGATAAATCAATAAACTGGGTAAAGGGTGGAGGAAGGATAAACTCTCTTTACAGATCAAGCTCAAATAATAGATGTAGATGTGTCCCCCAAGAGGAAGAGCTCAGTTCCCTTCCCTCGGAGTGTCAGTTGGACCTGTGACTCTCCACAGAGCAGGGCGTAGAGGGGGAAAGCGCGGTGGCGTCAGAGTGGAGAGACCTGGCGGGCCCCACCTTCCCCAAGCGACCCAGACTGACACCTCCCGCGCAGGTCACGGTGATGCCAGCACTTCGCCTCCAGCATTCTTCACACAGACCACAACCCCAGGGGCATGGAGGGAGAGTCCCCAAAATTGAGCAGTGCTCCTCAGAACTGTCATGGTATGGTGAGTGCTAGCCTGTCAACCCAGCACTCGGGAGGCTGAGGCAGGAGGATCGCCATGAGTTCGAGGCCAGCCTGGGCTACAAAGTGATCTCAAGGCCAGCCTGAAGTGCACGGTGAGACCCTGTCTCAAAAAGACCAAAAAAACAAAAACAAAACAACAACAACAAAAAGCAACAAAAAAAAATTTCAAGATAATTTAATGGGTATTATGCAACATCTCTATTTTTTATTTTCTCATTTCTCTTGGTCATACCTTTCCTGTGGATCCGTTTTTTCAGGAAGATGCCATTGCTGTAACAAGGTAAACAAAATGTTCACTAAGGTTCATCAAAACCTTACCGCACCTTCATATGCCAGGGTATGAATACATGGTTAGTCTTTCTTCCTACTTTTCCATTTCAGTATTGTGTTTTCCTCTTTCCTTCAGCAAACAGACTGCCAGTATTCAAACCCCTCTCCTTACTAACTGTAACTCTGGCAAGTGGTTTACCCTCAGTGTCTCAGTTTCATCACATGTAAAATGAGGATATTGATATTAGCTGCTTTGCCGGGTTATTATGATGATTGATTGAAGAACTATATGAAGTTAGAACTGTGCCTGCCACACTGGACATGCTTTGCGGGGAGTGTTGGTTTTGGTGTGGTTTAGTTTGGTTTTCTTTGTTTTTTTTCCAGTACTGGGAATCGAACTCACAACCTTACGCTTGCCAGGCAAGCGCTGTGCCGCTGAGCTAAATCCCCAGCCCCGAGGGTTGGTTTTTTGAGACAGGACCTCACTATGTACTTCAGGCTGGCCTTGAACTTGCGGCCAACCTCCTGCTAGCAATGGAATCCAGCGCCTCTTGAGTGCTAGGCTAAGCAGCTCTGCCGCTGAGCCACACCCCCAGCCCTTTTGACTCTCTTTTGATTGATGGCTTAGGCATCTGTAGAATTCTAAGTTGAAAATACTGGGGCTGGGGATTTAGCTCAGCGGCAAAAGCGCCTGCCTGGCAAGCGCAAGGTCGTGAGTTCAGTTCCCGGTACCGGAGAAAAACCAAAAAAAAAACAAAAAACAAAAAAAAGAAAATACTTATCCTTCATGATTTGGAGGTATTTTTAAATATTTTAGAAAATAAAAAATTTCATAACAAAATAATAAGAGAATGATGATAGTTAATACACTGTGTATCATTATCTTCAAAGTAGTTATTCGGAGTACAAGATCCGGACAAGAAAGATTCTGCCACTGAGGAAGATAAACTTGAGGTATCGTGGGTAAGTGGATGCAGCTCTGAGAATAGAGAGTTAAATGAAACAAACCAAACACAGAAGATTAAATATCACACGATTTCTCTTATGTGAGAAACTTTAAAATATATACCAAATAAAGAGCAAAACAGATGATGGATAAATAGGAAGTAGGAAGAAGTCCAGTAACTCTCAAAATTACCTACTCCGTCATTTCAAAAATAATTTAATATGTATGTTAATTTATTTCATTTATACTGCTAGCTTCTCTTAGTTCATTGGAAAAAAAAGTTCTGTGCTATTATGTTTGGTTCTTCTTCTTTCTTGGTTTTTTGAGACAGGGTCTCACTAAGTAGTTCAGGCTGTCCTTGAACTTGCTACTTGAAGGTAGCCCAGGCTGCCTTCAAACACCCAGCGATTCTCCTGCCTCAGCCTCCCAAGAGCTGGGATTACAGGTATACCCCAGCATGCTCAGTACCCTCATAAGTTTGAAAGCGTTGGTCCATAATATTCTAGCTAAGGATCAATTTCATTCCCATCTCTTATAGATGATCTTTCTTTGCTGTACTTTATTTTACCCTTCACTCAGTGACTCTAAAACTCTTCTCCTTACTTTAGTCTTCAAACTTTTTACAGTGGTGAATCTACATGTAAGCTTGTTTGCTTCCTTCTTTCCATCCCTCTGATCTTCAATGCTAATATATATTCAGATTTTTTTTTTTTTTTTTTTTTTTTTTGGTACCGGGAATCAAACTCAAGACCTTGCGCTTGCCGGGCAGATGCTTGTGCCACCGAGCTATATCCCCAGCCCTTCAGATTACTTTTTTATAATTGTCTTTCCTCTGCTTTCTCTTTCACATGTTGGGCCACTTCTACTGACCGCATGTCTCTTAGCGTTTCTGTTTTATTTTCCACCTATTTTGCTTTCTTCTAAGATCATTTGTTCCTATCATAGTCTCTTCTGTTTTGAGTCTGGCTGTGTGAGCAAAAGTTGACTAACGTTTTTTTTTTCCTTAAGGGAAAACCAAAGGGGAACTGGCTGGAATTCCTAAAAGCCAAAATGTGGGATTTTGCCGTAGCGAGGAACTGAGGCTCCTGCTGGCCATGCACCAGCTCACGAGCCATGGCAGCAACCTTACAGCACTGGCCAGGCCACCAGGTGACCACAGCCTCAGCAGACACGTCGGAGGGTCCCACGCTCCTAAATCCCTGGCTCAGAATTCTGCTGCTGAGAATCCCTGACTCACGGAACTTTGTGTCCATCACCGTTTTAAGCCACAAGTGTTACCCATTTCCAATAATATGACTCTTCTATGTTATTGAACGTGTATTAAAAATTTATTAAATATTTTTATCCATTGGGATCATAAGTGCAGAGTGTTTTCCAGGGAGTCTATTAAGTGACAGTTTGATTTCTCGGTTTAGATAGAGTTTGAACCAAGAGAAGGGTGATAACCCCTGAAACACGTAACCTCAAGGTTATGCATAGTTCAGCCCTCGGTCCCTCTGGGTGTATTATCCACAGAGTGGAAAAATATTTTCAGAATTCAGAAAAACATTAACGTCAAAACAAAGTAACAAAGGAATTTCATGTGAGATTGGTTTTCAGGACGTTTTGAACTCTTGCGGGGCAGGGGCTGATCATTCTAGGGATGAAGTCCAGGGCCTTCCCACTGAGCTATACCTCCTGCCCCTTTTCATTTTTCACTTTGAGATAGGACAATGCTAAATCACTAAATTGTCCGGGCTGGGCTTGAATTTGCGATTCTTTTCCTCGGTCTCTCAGGCTGCTGCGATTACAGAGGTGCCACCACACCCAACTTGTTTTGAACAATCAGCTGAGAAAGTCTGAAAAGAAACGCTAGATTAGCCTTGGTTTTGGCTAACAGTAGCTCAGTACGATTCTGGTTAAAAACAACTACCTAAAATCTTATTTTAGAGATGAGCAGACTGGAGTTATTGTACCGACTTTAAAATTTTCTTCAGCATAAACAGTAGCCAGCAAAGCACTAGATAAGGGATTTTAGATGCAAATATCCCTGAACTCTTGACTACCCCGCCAATAGCCGCACACCGAAGGAGGCATACACTGTGTTAGCGGAGCGCTTCTTCCTGGTTTTTGTTCTTTGTTTTTGGGAAAATATACAGTGCTTATCTGTTTTCCACAAACTAGTCTAAAATGAAACAGCCAAAGTTAGGAATGCCACTGAAAATTCTAATTAAAGCTAAACTCTTTCGAGCTCTGTTGTTAATACCGTAGCCAAATGCCCCTGTGAGCCCTCGAGTATAATGGATCTAGTGGGGAGGGAGAAAGGCAAGAAGGGAAAAGTAAAAAGAAAATGAGAAAAGAAAAAATGGAAACAGCGCCTTTGTAAGTGGAGAGTGGAAGAAGGGTAGAAGGGAGGATAGGAATGGGGAAAAAAGAATCAAGGTATATCATCTACAGGGCAAATCCTCTATGATGAATGGGATCATTCTATATACCTAAAATGTACCAATAAAATCTGATTGGAAATTGTCAGAAGAAAGAAAGAAAGGTGATGGATCTGAGTACAATGCGCTTGGGAGACCTGAGGGAGTAGCTCCGTGGTTTAGCACCTGCTTAGCATTCATGAGGCTCTGGATTCCGGCCCCAGTACCACCCCAAAAAAGGGCTTAGGCATAAAATAGACTCTGGATTTCAAAGACTTGCAACGAAGCAAAAAAGAATGTAAAATATCATAGTAACAATTCATTAGTCATATGTTGAAAGGTAATATTTTGAATAGGTTTTTAGAAGTTTTCAGTGTGTACTCCTAATATATTTTTATTAACTTATAAATTACCTCATATACCACTCAGCTAAAATGTATGCACTAGGAAACATTTACTTTAGTTGCTACTCGTAGAAAAATTTCTTTTTTATTAAAATATTACTACTAATAATAATACAATTAATGAGAACACTATAGCTGAATACAACACAATTGAAATTTTTTTTCCTCATGCTGGGGATTGAAGCCAGGCCCTCTTGCATGACAGGCAAGCGCTCTACCACTGAGCCACTTTGTCATACTATAACTTAAATTTTTGATTTGGCATTTTGCAGTGAAACAAAGGTCTGGTTATTAATGTTTAGTAACTTTCAGCATATTCTTTTAAAAGCTTTAAAACTAAAGCAATAAGTAAAGGTACTTCTAAAATATTTGTAGAAAAAAATATTTGTAGAAATATGCCATTCACTGAGACTCCTAAACCCTAATGCTCATCTTTTTCATTTTTTTATTTTTTTATTTTTTGGTTTTTCTCTGGTACTGGGAACCGAACTCACGACCTTGCGCTTGCCAGGCAGGCGCTTTTGCCGCTGAGCTAAATCCCCAGCCCCCCTAATGCTCATCTTTCAATCCTACCTAACAATGATTTGTTTTGGTGAAATTTTTCATTGTCTCTGAGGCCAGCCAGTTATTTTTACCAACTAATTGGAAGTTGTTTTGTTCTTACATCTTTAACTTGTGGATTTAAAATGAAACTCCTTATTTGAAAGATTTTTAAATGCGTTGGAAAATCCTGTTTTCAAGTTTTTTGTGTGTGCAGATATGTGGTGTTTTTGTTTTTCTTTAAGATAAGATTGGGGTCAGGGATTTAGCTCAGTGGCGCAGTGCATGCCTGGCAAGTGCGAGATCTTGAATTCGATTTCCAGTAGCAAAAAAAAAAAAAACAAAAAAAACCATATATATATGTATATATATATGATTGTATTGTTTGAAGTTTCTAAAAGATTACATAATGATGGCTATCTTTCCAAGTGTACTATTTCAAAATAAATTCCCCAAAGTATACATTTCTTTCATAAAACATTTACTATATCACCTATTGTTAAGATATCATCTATGTCTTTAAAACTTGGCTTGTTTCCCAAGAATATCTGTTAGCTTGTTCATAATTACCAAAAGCCTCTTAATATTGCTTAAATGTTGACATATTTGGAAATGTCAACATTTCCAAATGTTTTTGTGAAAGAGGGAATTCTTCTCTAAGTTTAATGTTTTTTATTTTAAGAACTTTGCTTCAAAATAACCAGGAAAACTTTGTCTTCATTGTTCTTGTTACGGTCTGAATGTGCTCTGGATTCACAGCTGAAAGCCGGGCTCCGGGTAACACGATGAACAGGCGGACCTGCAGCGGCTACCAGAGATGACTGGGATGAGGGCGTTATTAAAAGAGGCTGCAGGGAGCTTGTTCCCCTTTCCCAGCCCGGGAGGGCAGCAACCAGAGATGCAGACAGGGGAGGCTTCACCAGACCGCGGATCTGCTGGCGCCTTCATCTTGAACTCCCCAGCCTCCAGAACTGTAAGAAATCATTCTCTGTCTCTTACAAGTTGCCCAGTCTGAGGTATTTAGTCATAGCCTCCTGAGTAGATGAACGCAGCTGGCACCTAACATTGGCCCGGATTCTTAGTTGAGAACAATGGAACCTACTCAAGCTAGTTTGAGCAGAAAAGCTAGAGGTGACTAAAAAAATGAGAAAGGCTAAAGAAACAGACTATTAGGTGAACTTCCGGAGGTCCACCTGGACTGGCTCTCCAAGGGATCTGCCGCCTTGCCGGCTCCGGGACAGGACGCTTTTGCCCCCATGTAGGCCTGGGCCCCGCCTGGTCACCGGGTAACTCATCTCCAAGCCAACGCCTCGCACAGGTGGCGGAAGCCTCATCCAGAGTCTGTCCCATGCTTTAAAGGAACCGGGAGATGTAGTTCTCACATTCCGAATCAGGAAGTGGATTTACATTTTAGGAAACTATCAAAATCTGGAGGTGTTCCAAGGAGTTGGGGAGTCCCGAAGGGAAAGATGTCCCCAGGCTCCCCACCTCCTTCTGCGGTATTACACCTAGTGGCCCACCCACTCCACAGCACCCCAAACGCCAACAGGCTGAAGGCCGAGGAGTGAGGAGAGCATCTCCAACTGCCCGCTTGGTGAACCTCTTCCTTCAGATGCGGTGGGGTGAGGCCGCCAGTACTGCTGGAGTGTTAGGTTATAGAGTATGTATTTCTTTCTTATTTTCCACATTAAAACATGAATATAAATCCTGGCATTTGTCTCCACAAGCTCGTCCTGTGCAGCCGGTCCAGAGGAGCATGTTTCTCCCCTTGGAGCTGCTGGCTTCAGACCTGCAAGACTCAAAAGCTGGTTGGTTTTTCAGGACCACAGCAAATGGGGGAATATGGACCATAAAATGTTCTCCTAAAGCTAACATAATTCAAAAGGCTTTTTTATTTTAAGATTATTCTTCCTCCTCTTTCAAATACTAAAGTACCTTTCCAAATGATAGTGATAAGGTGTGATAATTTTAGTTATGCCCTTCCCCGACAACAACCAACAAAATATAATGAGTTGATCCATCTAAAATATTTTTAAGGGGCTGGGGATTTAGCTCAGTGGCAAAGTGCCTGCCTGGCAAGGGCAAGGTCCTGAGTCCGATTCTTGGTACCAGAGGAAAAATGAAAAACAAACAAACAAAAAAAACAACAAATACTTTTAAATTGAACTCTCTGTGAAGATAAAAATATTATAATTTACTGTTCTAGATCATATAGCATTTCAAACCCCTCTTGCAAGGGGATCAAAGAAATGTAAGGAAAAACTTTTAAAAAGCTACACAGCAAACGTACATGTATAAAGATGCACACCATCATTAGTTATTCAGGAGACGCATATTAAAAGTATGATGAGCTGAGTGTGGTGGCTCAAGTCTTCAATCTCAGCACTCAGAAGGCTGAGGCAGGAGGATCATGAGGTTGAGACCAGCCTGGATGACATAGGAAGACCAAGACTCTGTCTCAAAAAACAAAACAGAAACAAAAATGAAAAACCCACTCACAATGCAATGTTACTTCACCCACACATTAGAATGGTTATTATTTTAAAAAATAGAAAATTGGGGTGTAGCTCACTGGTAGAGCAGTTACCTAGCATGCAAGAGGCACTGGTTCAATCCCCAGCACTGGAAAAAAAAGAAAAGAGAGAGAGAGAGAGAGAGAGAGAGAGAGAGAGAGAGAGAGAGAAAAGAGCAAATCCTCTAGAGAAAAG
>NW_004955441.1:6755983-6779058 GCF_000276665.1 Chinchilla lanigera | reverse complement strand
AAAGAAAGAAAGAAAGAAAGAAAGAAAGAAAGAAAGAAAGAAAAAGAAAGTGCTGACTGTGGTTCAGAAATACTGGAATTCTCACGCTTCACTAGTGGAAATGTAAAATGAGGCACTATGGAAAAGTTTGGCTGTTCCTCAAAAAGCGAAACATAGAATTACTAGGTGATCTAGCAATTCCACTCTTAGGTAAATACCCAAAAGCATTAAATTCAAGGATTCAAACAGATACTTGTATACTAATGTTTATAGCGGCCTTATTCACAATAAAGAAAATGTACAAGGCCGGGTGTGGTGATGCACGCCTATAATCCCAGCACTCAGGAGGCTGAGGCAGGAGGATGGCTGCAAGTGTGAGGCCAGCCTGGGTTATAAAGTGAGTTTAAGGCCAGCCTGAACTGCATAGTGAGACCCTGTCTCAAAAAGACAAAAAGGAAAATGTAGAAAGAGCCCAAACATCCATCAGCAATGGATAAACAAAATGTAATATATGCTTATAACGAAATTAAAAAGGAAGGAAATTCTGACATCTGCTACAATATGGATGAACTTTGAAAACATGCTGAGTGACAGACACCTAATATAAAAGGAGAAATAATATATGATTCCACTTACATGAGGTGCCTTGAATAGCCAAGTTCACCGAGACAGAGTAGACCAGCGGGTACCGGGCCAGGAGGATGGAGGGACTGAGCACTGTTTCGTGGGTACAGAGTTCCGGTTTCGAATGATGCAAAGTTTTGCAAATGGATAATGGCGCTGATCACCAACCCTGTGGCTGTACTTAATGAATGGTACATTTAAAAATGTTTGCCTGGCAAATTTTATGTTTTACCACAATACCAGAAAAGCCAAAAAAGGAACAAGCTATCGATACGGTACATACAACAATCGTGATTAAAAAAATCTGGCATCTCATAGAAATTAGTTTGAATGAAATAATCCAGACACAAAAGAGTGTATGATTTCACCTACAGGAGTTCAGAATAGGTATACTTTTTGTTAAGCACAATTATAGAGGGCCACCGATGCGGCCCTAGCTCCTCCGCGAGGCCCCAACGGACCACACCAAGCAGTCGCGCGAGCGGAGTTCCACGTCACCAACACAGCAGCCACAGAAATTGTTTGACTTTCCCAGAAGCCGGGAGAGAGAAAAATAACAACCGAATTTCCAGACAGCCCAATTTTCGCATGATAAGGGAGCCTCCTCTGTTTTAGCACTGCAGAGAAAGTGACTTTGAAGCCACCAGTCTACATTTTGCTTCCCCTTTCTGCTCTCTTCATCCCATTTTGCAGCCGGGGATATAGCTCAGTGGCACAAGCACCTGACTGGCAAGCGCGAGGTCTTGAGTTCGATTCCTGGTACCAAAAACAAACAAAGTCCCATTTTGCCTATCAAGATATCTTCCTCTGCTCAGATCCTTAGATCACCTTTTCTAGGTTTCTAAAAGGATGTTTACCCCCATTTATAAATGACAAATAAAAGCCAGTTAGATAATGAAATGTGTTGTAATTTTGACTTTTTTTTTAGTGCTGAGGATTGAACCAAAGGCCTTGGGCATTGTGACCGTGCATTCTACCACTGAGCTATGTCCCCAACCCTGCAGTTTTGTCTTTTGATACTCTCCAACCCTATAGGTGTCTGACAGAAGTCAGAACAATTATTTCCTGGAGTTAGACTGGGGAGAATAAGATTAATCAAAATGGGCATGGGAAACTTTTCAAATGGTGACAGTATTCTGTATCTTGATTGGCGTGGTGATTACCATTAATGATGCATGTAATTGTCAAAACTCTTGAAACTGTACACCTAGCATTTGTGTGATTATGCTCTGTGTCAAGTATATGTCAATTAAAAATAAAACAGACAAGCCAGGTGTGGTGGTGCATGCATGTAATCCCAGCACTGGGGAGGCTGAGGCAGGAAGATCTTTGCAAGTTCAAGGCCAGCCTGAGCTACAAAGGGAGCTCAAGACCAGCCTGAACTGCATAGTGAGACCCTGTCTCAAAAAGACAAAAATAAAACATAAAACAGAGAAAACAATATAGTATAGTGAAAAATAAAACAGAGGTTCGACATTATTGAGTAAATAAAAATTTCATAAATAGAGATGTGAGGCATGACCAAGTACAATGGTAACATAAAATGCTGTTTCAAGAATTCAGTTAGGCTTTTCTGGGTAGCCAGAGCTCAGCTTTCCCTGTTCAGTAGATAGCAACATAAAAAGGTCCACAAATCTCAACAAGAACTCAAAATATTTCTCAGAGCTGGGGAATAGTTCAGTGCTAGAACGCTTGCCTAGCACACAAGCGGCCTGAGCTTGATCCTCAGTATTATGCCCCCAAAAGTGATTTTTCACTGTTTCTCGCTCTTTTTCACTTTATTTTGTTTTAGCTGTTAGTGTAAGTTCCCATTCAGCGGGAGAGAGACTGGACCCAAAAAAAAGCTTTAATCCGCTTGTTTTCCCGGGTAGCTCCCTTGTGTTCAGAGCTCCTTGAGAATTTCCTGATTTAGAAAAATTCTCCCTACCTAGGAGTTTTACTTCATTCCGTTTGGTTCTGTGACGTTTAAATTTTGAGAAAAACAAATTTATTCACAAGAGTATAACGCTTGGTTTTCTGGTGGGAAAAAAAAAATAAAAGAAAGCCCAAACAATGGATGAAGTCATCGATGCAAACTATCATGTAAATCGCAAACTGAACCTGCTGGAAGCCACACCCGGCTTCCCGGGTAGTGGGGCAGAGCCCGGGGAAACGCGGCCAAGCTGCCGGGAGGTCGGGGAAGCGCACGAGGGAGGGATTCCCGTGGGGGTGGAACCCCTTCCCGCGGGGGGTCCGCGCTCTGTCTGGGGAGCTTTACTGTAATTACGTCATCGAAAGAATATAATGAGAGTATGAAAAAGGGATTCAGTGAGAGGTCAAAAAATTCCTTGCCTAGCTTTCCCCACCAAGTACCAAGCCATATCTTAGCAGACGCTGACAGTAACAGATTCCAGGAAGAGCTGGGTGGAGGTGTTTGCCAAGAAGAGTCACCTCCCGGGAACTCCGGCACCTTTCCCCACCCGCCCCCAACAGGTGGCTGGGCTTTTGCAAGACTTGGCTAACGAAACAGCCAGTAAAAAAAAAAAAAGTGTCTAAATTTGGAGAAAGGGCCTGCTGTTTTATATGATTATTTTTAATTAGCTATTTTCAGGGGTTTGAATACACTTGAAAATAATTGCATCTGGGGAGCTATTTCAGAACCTAGATTGTAGGCTGCCTACGGCTGCCTCAGGAATTCGGGGATGGGTTGTCACCCTGGAACCAAGACGCCAGTCCTGAAAACAAGCATCCTTTGTCTAGAGAGGAGGTCGTGGCCATGCAAATTTTTCTAGTTCTTCTCTGCCTGGAAAGAGAAACCCATCTGGCTGACTTCTCTTTTTTCTCTGTTTTCTTGTATGAAATATGCAAAGTACAAATGCCTGAGCCACCAGGACAGCGGATTCTGTCGGCTGAATATTGCAGCTAGAACTGAAACATGACAAGAACTTAAAATTTGCCCCCGGGAAAAAGCATGGAAAAGGCAATCTATTTGTCTGGTGTGTATTACAGGAGCTTTTTAAAATTCAGGATTTGAAATCATATATTTGGGGCACATGCTTATGCAGGGGGGTGAGGCAAAGGCCCATTTGAAAGATGCCGTTCTAAACAAACTGTAAGAGAAAGCATCTAAGGATCTAGAATGTTTCGAACTGGCATATGAACTCACTGTTTTGTAAATAGTGAAACGTAAGATGTATATATGTTTGTTACGGTGCTCCAGGCCATTTCTGTTTATCGCTTTGAAATTTACAAAGCGCATTCCCACTCTCTGCGCTGACATCCGTGATGATCTGTGGATTGGACAGCTGTCATGACACCTGTTCTACAGGTGAAGGAACTGAATGAAGCTCAGAACTGGTTTGCCCAAGGTCGCACCTGAGGTTTCGTTTGGAACTCACTCGTACTCAGCTCTGCATATTCAGTACTCCTGGGCTCCTGCGCAGTATCCCTCTGCTTGGCTTCTCCTCCTGAAAATATTATGAAACTAAATAAGTTAATCATAGAGCAAACTCCTTAGTTAATTATATTTACTAGTACAAATTTAGAAAGGCATTGTAGTGTGGTGGTTAGGACCATGGAATGTGGAGCCACTGCCTAGCTGTGTGACCTGGAATAAGTACTGTACTAAGCATACCTGTGCCTCAATTTATGGGAGACAGGAATAATAAAAGCACTTACCTCATAGGGGTTTTGAAAGCCGTAAATGAAACAACACAGGTTAAGTACTTGCTACTGTGATGCTTGGCATATAGTACAGTAGTCATTTAAAAAGTGCAAGGTATTATTGTCTTTGCAATTTTATTTTTATGTTTTGGTTACTCTAATAAACATTGAGATAGTTTAAGTAGCTATATGTGTGCTGTGTATGTTTTATTACTAGCTCCTAAAACTATACAAATTAATGATGGAAAATAAATATCTCTCGTTTGCTGTTGCCAATTGTGTATAAATATCTCTGTCATGTGATCAGAGATGAAACCCCAGGGCTGAATTAATTAACCTAAAGTCATAGCAAAACCCCTCAACATATACTGACCCTGCATCACCCTGGTCTAATAATCATAAGGACATCAGCATAATTGTAAACTGCCATAAAAATAGACAAATACTTCTCTGGCTCAAATGTATTTATTCTGCAGAACATTATGCAGATACCAAGTCCCCTCAGGGACATGGGAAGTAGCAGACCTTCTTCTTGCCCTCAAGATACAATGTAAAACCCAGAAAATGGTGGTCAAGAGTCACAGCATCTTCTTACAGTATACAGTAAGGTAAGTAAATGTGTGATGGATGAGGGAAAATCACCATTTTGCAACTTTAGTATTGCAATTAATTCAGACAGGGATCATACGAATCTTGTGCAGCAGAATCAGCTAGAGGATAGTTAAAACATAGATAGAGCCAGAGGTGGTGGCAAATGCCTATAATCCCAGTTCTCAGGAGGCTGAGGCAGGAGGATCATCAAGAGTTCGAGGCCAGCCTGGGATACATAGTTAGTTCAAGGCCAGCCTGAACTGCCTAACAAGACCCTGCCTCAAAAAAAAAAGACAGATTACTGGATGCCACCCCTAGAGTTTGTAATTCAGCAGCTGTAGTAAGGTAGAGAATGTGTTTCTGTCCATCTCCCAGATGCCATGCTCAGAACCACACTTTGAGAACTGCTGATCTAAACAAACAGACGATGCGTTGTCAAAAAACAAGATATTCACGCAAACAACGTTTTTTTCTTTTCTTGTTTTAAATTGTGAGATAGGGTTTCACTATGTTGCCTGGGAAGCCTTGAATTGGTGATCCTCCTGCCTCAGCTTCCTGAGGAGCTAGGATTATACAGGTGTGTCACCACCCCAGGTCTAGGGTTTTAAACAAATAAATATTTAGAAGGAAACAAAAGAAAACATAAGTGAAAGCAATAGAAATTGCCGCCACCTGACTCCGACACTGTGCGTGTTCTTTTCTGGGCCTGGAGTCCCGCGAGCTGAAGACCCGGATCCTCCCCGACGCGCAGTCCGGGTCACAGCTCAGCCTTGGCGACTTTAGCACCACATGCTCTAATTTCGTTCCCGCTGTGAACAGATTTGTTTGACTGCTGGAGGGTACCCAATTTTTCTTCAGGCTCTACTCCTTTACTTATAAAAAAATAGTCTTAAATTTAGCTTTCTCCGTGGGCCTAATGACAGAGGGTTACAAACCCTGAAGAAACGAGGCTGCACATTACTGAACCCTGTCGCTATGAAATCAGAAAATAGCAATCCAGAGACACCACCGCTAGTGGAAATTATTTTTATGACCTTGCATCAGAAACTTCTTTTTGTGAGAAAGACGCTTGTCTTAGCAATATAGATTTTTTTGAAAAGAATCTGAAAGATTAATGTTTCAGGACAAGTTAAAAATTAATGTTTGCTGTAGTTACTCTGCTTTGTGTGGCGGACTCGGAATCGCTTTACTCTGCAGAAATAAATTAATTCAGTTCTTTAGCGCTGCATGTTATTTCCTTGCTAGAGGTAAAACCACAAACCACTACTATAAAATTCTTTGTGCAATGAGGAGATGAAAGGAGACCTTATCAGAAAATGTTTCTTTGCTAGGTACTATCTGTACGCAGGGTTTACTTGTACTGTCTGTGGACAGCGGTCGGTGCACACTTATAGTTTGACGCAGGTCCCAGGCTTCCCTTCTTCGCACACTCTCTGTGCTCATCCTGAGGCCATTCTGAGGGATGGAGTGGAAGCGGAACAGGCGTACTCTGCAGGGTGCAGAGCGCCTTCCAGCCCCTGCCTGCTCTGTAGGAATCTCGGCACTGAAGACCCCTCGGCCTGGAGAGGCCCGGACACTTGGATGAGCACCCGTGGGAAAGGGTGGCGTTCCACGCAGAAGGCGCTGGCGCAGGCACGCGTGCCGCAGAGAGGGCAGGCCGTTTGCTCCCTGATCTCTGAGGACACAGGAATTTGGACTTACGCAAACAGGGGCTGGAGAAGGGCCTGGGGAAGGAACGGGGAGCTGGATCGGAGGCGCCCCGCCGGCGGGTGGGTGGCGGGAGCTCCGGGCAGTCCGAAGGCCACGCCTGTCCATCAGGTGGGGACGGGAGGGGGGCGGCAGAAACAGGGCCCGCTTTCATTTTCCCTTATGTTGCAAGGGGACTATAAATATCACTTTTAGCAAAGCTGATAAAGCTGAAATTATGCAGTTCTGGGCTAAACGGTTTCATGTATTTTTATCCCGTGTCTCAGTCAGCATTGCCTCCCTCTCCCCGCGCGTCCCACTCTTTTACCCCAGCAGAATACCCTTTGTCCCTCTCTGGCGTAGCGACCCGCTGTGGAGTGCAGAGCGGAGCCTGAAATGCCGCACCGCACCCACCTCCCGCGGCCCCTCTCCCCACCCCCAGGGCCCGGGGCGCTCCCCTGGGGTCCCACCTTCAGACAGCAGGCTGGAGTCAGGTGTACCAGACCGAGGACCCCGAGGGGAAAGTGTGTCCAGCCTTGGCTGGCCTGCGTTCCGCGATAATTACAGACCACAGAGACACTCAGCACCGGAGACACTCCGAAGCGCACGCGAGGATGTATATTTATCTACCTGGCTTTAAGAAAATTTCCTACTATTATGTAATTTAAATGATTTGAAACTGTAGAAAGTAGTCCTTTTTTCTGATCTTATTCATTTAAGGGGATCTCGTTTTCGTGAGATTCAGCGCTGGTCTCGTGTTGTGGAGGGGTACCTGCGCATACCACAAGCACATACTACAAGCAATGTTTTTTATTTGGCTAACACAGGTCAAGGGTCCATGTTTCTAGTTTTCGGTTTGAAGGGTAGGAGTTGCATAGTGACTAATAGTTGTACCTGCCTCCTGAGAGCAGAATGCTGAGGGACAGGAATAGGATTGAGCAAGGTGACCTTTCCAGTCCCAGCCTGCCAGTCCCCCTCAGCGGGACCTTGACAATAGCCTTACGCAGCGGTGTTTTTCAAAGATTAAAGAATAAAGCTGTTGGAACTTTTCTCTTAAACGGTCTCACTTTCAAAAAGATAAATCTGAAACAGCAGTGTACATACTGACCTTGACCCCGCAAGGCTCTGGGATGGACATAGGGTAGAGGATACTCCTATGTGGCAAGAATTTCCACAGCTTCACACTGGGTGATGTAAGATAGAGTGTGTAAACAGACCGAGCCTCAGTTTTCTCCTCAGAAAAATGGGGATATAAATATCTGCCTCCTAAACTATAAGGTAAGGAATGTTCTCAGGAGGCGGGGCATGCTTTAAAACAATTCTCTTTCCTCATAGCCAAGATAGCTCTTTGAGAGAGGCAGTCTGACATCATGGAGCATGGTCTTTGTGTTAAGGATGGAATAGAATGATTTTTAAAAAGGAAAAAAACAAACAAAAATAAATGAACAAAAAAGAATTGGATGGACTGAATAGATTTATATATATATATATATATATATTACTCAGCCATAAAGGATAAATTTGAGTCATTTGTAGGAAAATGAATGTAGCCGGGCATGGTGGCACATGCCTGTAATCCCAGCACTCGGGAGGCTGAGGCAGGAGGATCGTTGCAAGTTCAAGACCAGTCTGGGCTACCAAGTGAGGTCAAGGCCAGCCTGAACTGCATAGCAAGACCCTGTCTCAAAAAAAAAAAAAAAAAAAGAAAATTAATGTACATTGAAACCATAATGCTAAGTGAAGTAAATCAGATACAACAGGTTAGATAGTTTCTCCTATTTTAGAAACCCACATACAAATAATTTAAAGAGCAATATAAAAGGTAACAGTGGAGCCAGGGATATAGCTCAGGGGCACAAGCACCTGGCAAGTGCAAGGTCCTGAGTTCGATTCCCGGTACCAAAAAAAAATTAAAAGATAAGAGGAAATAGCATGGTAGACCTTCTGCAAATGGGAAGGGGACCTAGAGCTGGAGGGAGAGGAGGAAGAGGAAAGGGGAAGGGGATGTAAAAGGGATCAAGATGTGGTATGACCGTGTACCAACTTCCCGGAGTGAACGTACTCACTGAGTATCATAAACATGAGCTCTGAGGTCAGTGGTAGAGTGCTTGCTTAGCTAGAGCAGGGCTCTCATTTTGACTCCCAGTACTGCAAAAAGAAAAGGAAGGAAAAGAGAGGAAATGGTGTCAGTGAGGAGCTCCAAAGGCTTCCATACTGAGTTGACCAGAAATTCAGTACATGCTGGGTGATATTGATGCCTTTTTTTTTTTTTTTTTTTGTCATTTTGAGACAGGGTCTTGCTATGCAGTTCAGGCTGGCCTTGAGCTCGCTTTGCAGCCCAGGCTGGCCTCGAACTCACAACAATCCTCCTGCCTCAGCCTCCCGAGTGCTGGGATTACAGTCTTGCGCCACCACGCCTGGCTTTTGATGCCCTTTTGAAGCCTGTGATAAGGATAAGGTGACACCAGTCCATGCAAGTGCGTGGTTCTCTAGCCATGGTCAGACGGCCGAGTGCAGACACAACTAGTGAATGGCATCTGAAGCTAGACTTTTTCAAAGGCAAGTATGTTTAAAGGGAAAACATTTTCAAGAGTGTAACAGTAGTGGTAACCATGGACTTTAAATTAACGGAGGAGAGAAAAGACTGCAAAAGACTATCCTGAACGTAAAGGGAGCAGTGTGACTTTTCATTCTGCCTCAGATAGGAATTATGTTGCTCCCCCTTCAAGAGCACAGTCAACTCAGGCATGGTGGTGCATGCCTGTAATCCCAGCACTCGGGAGGCTGAGGCAGGAGGATCGTTGCAAGCAGGAGGACCTGCAAGGAAGGTCACTACAAAGTGACCAAGGCCAATCTGAATTGCAAAGTGACCCTGTCTCAAAAAGACAAAAAAAAAAAAAAAAGAGTACAGTCAATTAGGACCAACTTTGTTTTCAAATATTAAGTATTCATCGCCAACGCATTAGCAAACCAAACCCAGACACTTACAAATAGATTAATATAACGCAAGCAAGAAAACTTTATTCTAGGGGTCCAGGAATGCTTAAATTTACATTACAAGATGAAAGAATAACCCAATGATCACACCATTAGATACTGCTGACAGTTATCTATGGCTGGCAACAAGTGAACCCGAAACTTAGTAGCACAAGCCCATCAATTTATTCTAGGCTGGGATTCTGTGAGTCAATAATCAGAAAACAAAATATCTTAGTTACTTTTCTCAAAATACCCAACACCCACAAGTTAAGGGAAGGAAGGTTTATTCAGCTCACAGTCTGTAGAGCTTTCAGCCCATAGTCAGCGGGCTCCAAGGCAGGATGGTTTGGCAGGGAGGCATCACAGAGGAGAACCAGTTCACGGCAAGCAGAAGACAGAAGAAGCAAGCAAGGGACCTTAACAGACCTTTCTGCCCCTTTTATCTTATCTGGGCTATTTAGGGCAGGTAGCACTCACAATTCTTAATCCTGGTGCCCTTGATCCCAGCATTGCACCATGAATCAACTCCAGCATCACACACTGTAGATCCAGCGTCACTCACTCCAGACCTATGACCACATGAAGCTTTGGGGGGACATCCAGACACAAGGCATAACACAAAAGAAAACAAAAAAAGAACAAAAATAAAACAAAAAATAAATAAACCCAATAATCAGAATGGAGCACAGCAGAGACAATTTATCTCTGTTCCACATTATCTGCAGCTTCAGCCGGAGCACTCCAGTCTAAAGTGATCTGATGGCCGAGGGACAGGATTATCCGGTGTCATCAATTACCTGGTTGGCTCTTGCTGCTGGCCGTTGCTTTGGACCTCAGCTAGGCTGTTAGATAAGAAATATACACATAGTCAAGGCTTCTCAGGTTGAGGATATAGCTCAGCGGCACAGCACCTGCCTGGCAAGTGCAAGGTCATGAGTTCGATTCCCAGTACAAAAAAAAGACCTCCAGGTGTCTCTTCCTGGGTCAATCTGAGTTTCTCACTATAGGGATGATGTGGTCCAAGAGACCTGTGTTGTGTTTTTGCGTCCAGTTTCAGAAGTAACAGAGTATCACTTCTGCTGGCAGCTGCTCCTCCTGGCAGTCACGAAGATCTTCCCCAGGCTCAAGGAAAGACTTGATGGACCCGACCAAACCACAGCAGCCAGGGTTCTCCATGGAAACAGAACCAATGGGAGGGATGCACATAAACACACAAAGAGAGCTAAGGGTGTTCATTATGGGAATTAGTTCACGTGATTATGGATGTTAAGAAGGCACCAGGTGTAAGATCCATGAGCTGTAGAGCTAAGGCAGCCAGAAGTGTAATCATGAGTCCAAAGATTATACTCTGCGAGAGAGACCTAGAGTGAGACCTAGATGGCCTCTGGTTTAAGTCTGGAGTCTGAAGCCTGAGAAGATGGAGTTATCATGTCCCACGGCAGGAGTAAATGTGTGTCACAGCTGCAGAGGAAATCTAATTCACCTTGCCTCTGTCTTTTGTGTTCTATCTGGGCCCCCACTGGTACCCGCTCACGCTGGATTGAAAACAGATTTTTCTTACTCGGTGCATTAGTTCAGATGCTAGCCTTTCCCAGAAACACCTTCACAGGCATACCCAGAAATAATGTTTACCAGCTGTCTGGGCATGCCTTAGCCCCGTCAGACTGACGTCCAAAATTAGCCACCACAAGCCCGCCCCCTGTCAACTTGACACGTATATGTTCTCCTTAAACCATACTCGTCTCCAAATAAAACAATAACAAACTCACAGAGCTCAGCCTAACACGATGCAGCTATTGTGAATGTAACCAAAAACTACAATCATCCCTCTTTCAGAAGGAGGTAAAGCCCATGGGTGATGTTTATTCTTCTCATAACTGACATGCTGTGATGTGGGCTGGGGATGTGCCTCAGAGGTAGAGCACTTGCCTACCATATGTAAAGCCCTGGGTTACTCAGTACTGAAAAAAAAAAAAGAGTAAATGATCTGATATGAAATGAAGAATACTTAAATACCAATTTAAACTAAAGTATCTTATGTTACACCCTAAAGGAATGAGGGTGAAAAGTGATATTACACACACACATACACAAAATGTACTATTGGAAATTGTTGTGACAATTACGGCTCTCACGGAGAGGGAAGTGTTCTGGGCATCAATCCAGGGAATGCTGAGCTATAACCCCAGCTTTTGTAATTTTAAATTTTATTTTATTTTAAATTGCCCAGGCTGGTTTTAAACTTACAATCCTCTGGCCTCAGCCTCCCAAGTAGCCGGGACTACAGGCATGCACTGCCACGCCTGGCCACAGTCCTCGTTTCTGTGACTTGTCCTGTGGCTGTAGCTTGTACTTATACCTGTCCTCCTATCCCTGTATGTTCTTTCCCTTCAGTAAGAACATCAATGGGTTATAGTTCTTTACCTGGTGTGATGACCCAAACCTTCCTTCCTAGAGGGTCTGGGGCATTTCTATTCCTACCTCATTTGGGTTTCAATTTTCTAATGCTCTTAATCACACTGTATAGTAATACTGGAGGACACCGGACCCGATAAGGGAGTTCTTCTATTCCAGACATACTCCTCTTTATCGACACTGTGCGTACTAATCCAATTAGTCTACAGGAAGCAGCCAAGCCAACACTCTGACTCCCTTCTTAATCTGTTAGAATAATAAGGAGCTTCACATGGTGGAGTGGCAAACTCAGTGTCAGTAGAATCATTGAAGCATTCCTTCCTATGGAGCTAAGACCTCTGCAGCCACAGACTATACATCTTGGGAACAAAGACGTGGATCACTAAGGGATCACTAGTGGACCACCAGTGGATCCCTAAGGGATGATGGTAGTAGGGCGGTGCCCCTTCCCACCCTTGAGGCAGAGACCTGTGAATTCTGGCTGGGAAAGAAACAGTACCACATACTGCATCCTGATTGGGAACATGTGCAGCCTTTGGAGTAACTCGCCCGGCCCTGCAAAGATTGTCAGGTAATTGGCAACGTAACTGGGGCTTCAGAAGGCCGCTCCACACATCTCGAAAGCCAGCTGCTTCCACACGGCGAGGACTATTGGCTGACCGGTGAATTTCATAAGCACAAGTCCATTATTTCATTTCTGTAAAGTGAATTCTTGGGTCAGAAGTAACGCTGCGTGGACTACCACGGTGGAGGGCAGGCTCTTGTGCAAGTCCTCAGCACCACTGCAACGGTGTCAAGAGCAGGAGGTGAAAAGTTGTGGCCATCTTGAAAATAATGATCTGCCAGAGACACTGGAAAATTGTTTAATAAACTCCAGCAACCCTTTCATTTTCGAAGCTCTTGGATCAAAAGAAAGAGAAGAATGGGTATATATACAAAATGAACCAAGACAGGGCCTCAAAGAGGTCTTTACAGCCAGGTTCCTAGCAGCATCATTCACAATAGGTGAGAGGCAGAAGCAACCCAAACACCCATCGACACAGGAATGGATAAATAAAATGTGGCGTGTGCATACAAGGGGATATTATTCATCCTCACAAAGGAAGGAAATTCTGACACATGCTGCAACATGGGTAACTCGTAAGGACATTATGATAGTGAAATAACCTAGTCACAAAAACACAAATACAGTTATGTGCCATAGAACAACTTTTTGATCGATGAGAGACCACATATAAAACTGGCCCCATCATATAACACCCAGGGAAGTTGCAGCCATCTTATTTAAGTATACCCTGTGATGCTTGAACAATGACAACATTGCTCAACCACGAATTCCTCAGAGCACCTCCCTATCCTTAGGTGACATATGACTGTCTTTTTTTTTTTTTTTTTTTTTGGTCTTTTTGAGACAGGGTCTCACTACGCAGTTCAGGCTGGCCTTGAGCTCACTTTGTAGCCCAGGCTGATCTCGAGCTGGCAAAGACCCTCCTGCCTCAGCCTCCCGAGTGTTGGGATTACAGGGGTGTACTACCACACCCGGCAACACGTGACTACCCTGTATGGTTCTATTTGAGCTATCTGGAATAGTCAAATTCATAGAAACAGAAAGAGTGGTGGTTACCGGGTGTGACAGGAAGAGATATGGGAGGTCACTGAATGGACACAGAGCTTCAGGTTTGCACGACGACGAGCTCTCCAGATTCGCTGCATAGTCATGTGAGTAAACTAAACACTCCTGAACTGCACATTTACAAATAGTTAAGGTATGAATTTCATATTATGTGTAGTTTATAAAAAAATTTTTGTTTTTGTTTTTTGGTTTTTCTCCGGTACCGGGAACCGAACTCACGACCTTGCGCTTGCCGGGCAGGCGCTTTGCCACTGAGCTAAATTCCCAGCCCCTAAAAAAATTTTTGAAGGAGAGAAGAAAACTTTCTAGATATGCTAAAGAATGTCGTGGTAGACCTTGGATATTGGCATAGTTTGGAAGGAATGCACAGAAAGAAGCTAAATAAAACCCTGATATTTTTTAGAATCTCCTTGAGCTAGGCCTCAAGGTGGGATTTGGATACCACCGACAGACGCACTCAGCTGAGGCTTTGACTTGGGGCTGACTCATCTCTGGAGAGAGACGGTGTGAACAGCGTCTGCTTTCTCGGCGCAGACTGGGCAGAGGTGGCATGGGCCGCAGCCAGCTCCTGTGGCAGCAGTTTATTAATTTGGCAGATGACTTCTTGATTCAGCATCTTTCGGCATCAGCGATGGCTGCTTTCCTAATTTGGGTCAAGGCAGAGTGGTTGGAGGGTCCAGAAATTGCTCCTGAGTCCTCAGCCTTGGGCTCACGGCCCTTGTATTTATGAAAAGGCTGAAGGCAGAATCAGTGAGTTTTTATATAAGATGACTGAAGTTATAGAGAGACTATTTTAAAGGAAAACTACTGAAAACAATAAAAGGGTAAAGCCAGGGAGCCAGGCTTAAGACAATTATACAAAAAAGCTTTGTCTGGGATGTGAGGGCGATCTGGTTGTGACATCTGTTGCCCCACTTATCGCCAGAGTTGATTCGGCTGATCTGGCTGGCTAGGCGGGGGTCCCCTTCCTCCCTCACCGCTCCATGTGCGTCCCTCCGGAAGCTGCGAGCTCGGTCGAAGAGGATGACCACCTCCCACCCCGAAAGAGGAGGACCATTCCGCAGTCGATTGTATATGAGTAGCTCCACATCTCTGCTAGAACCTCTCCACACAAGCTCTCAAAAAGGTTTTTCTCCAACCCAGCAATAATCAGATAGATGTGTAATTCTAAAATCCCGTTCCAAAGGACAACAAAAATTGATGACAACCAAGAAAGAAGAAACTTAGGAGAAATGCTCTAGACCTATTCAGCACACGGCCTCGCAGCCACTCTTCTATCGCTCTGCTTCGTCACAATATAGCCACCTAACTAAATCCATAAACAATTAAGAATACTGAAACAAAATGTTTCATGAGAATGATTCCCACTGAAGTCCCAGTATTTTTGCCTTCCTGTAGCTGAGCAAGTTAAAATTCAGTTCTTCTTTAACTGTTACTGTTTTCCATGCCGAAGTTTGCTTGGCTTAGTTTTAATTTCTGTGTTAGAGTTCAGAAAACAAAAACTTTGCCCTCCATAAATCAAGGCGACTTTTTCATTTTTAGACAAAGTCAAGAAGGAAGGAAAAAAAAAAAAAAAGCAATTGTGAAGCAATAATAGTTCTGCCTCAGGGAGAGAAACCTTTAATGCAATCCTCATGAAATTGTTCTCTGTGTCCTCTTCAAAATCACGTACATACAAATAATTTTCAAAGCTTTAGGGAAATGAGCTGTTGCATAAGGGATGATGTTATATTGTTTTGGTATTTGTTTTCTTTCTTTTTCTTTTGAAAAGAGTTGTTGGTAGTTTATTGGGCAAAAGATAAAGGGAGTGTCTGTTAGAAATAAAGAACAGATCTGATTATATATATGGATGCCTAACTTATATTTATCATAAATAAGTTTTATTTTAAAAAAAAATAGTCAAGCTAGATGTGGTTGTGCATACCTGTAATTTCAATGCTAGCGAGGCTGAGGCAGGAAGATGATGAGTTTGAGTAGCTAGGACTACATAGTGAAATCATGTCACAAGCAAATGCACAAACAACAAAACCAAAGCAAAAACAAACAGAGAATCACCAAAGTAGAACAAACTAGTAGCTCTTTCCTTACAGATTCAGAGCCATATCAAGTTTGGCATATATTTTGAAAAGGTAATCAGCTTGGAAAGTTATATATTCTTATTGTTAATGAATTTGAACTATTTATACAGATGCATCATCATTAAAAATATTGGTTGATATCCTATAAAACAATGCTAACTTACAAATGTAGCAGTTGGGTCCTCTGGGAAGCAGATGCTGAGGCGGAGTTAAGAATGCAGACGGCTGGTTGGGTTGCAGCTCAGCGATGGAGCATTTGCCAAATGTGTGCAAGGCCCTGGCTTCTATGCCCAGGACTGCTTAAAAGAAAGAATGCAAAAGGCTTGTCTCATAGGAACATCTGTGAAAGGAAGAAAGAGGAAGCAGAACCAGCAGAGAAGCCACTGGATGGTGATGCAGATCTGACAGAGACCCAGCCAGCCCTGAGGAGCTCCACAGCAAGAGCGCACATTAGAAGATCAAAAATAGTAAGAGATGTTACTCTGGAGGGTATTTGAGGAGACAAGTGCAATGCTTATACTGTGGAAGCTGCAAGCCATTATTGAAAGAAATCAAATAATACCTACAGAAATGGGAGCTTCTGCTGCCCATAGTCATAGGACAGTATTTCATATTGTTAAGAAGAAAAAGAAAAATTAAGATACATCATGGACAGATACAAATGCCCTATGATGAACGTTATCATTACCATTATGTATATTTAACATGTACTAATACAATTCATTTTTAAAATCATATTGTTTTTCTTTATTTTTTGAGACAGGGTCTTGCTATGCAGTTCAGGCTGGGCTTGAGCTCACTTTGTAGCCCAGGTTTACTCAAATATATCATAACTTAAACTTGCAATGGTCTCAAACTTGCAATGATCCTCCTGCCTCAGCCTCCCGAGTGCTAGGATTTCAGGCATGTGCCACCATGCCCAGCTAAAATTATATTGTTAAGAAGGCAATACTCACAGAATTAATCTGTAGGATCAACACAATTCCTGTCAAAATTGCACCTGCCATTTTTGAAGGCGTTAACAATCTGATCTTAAAATTCATAGGAAACTACAAGGGACTCAGAACAGCCAAAACATTCTTGAAAAAGAATAACAAAGTTATTCTTGGAGGAACCACATTTCCTGATTTCAAAAATTATAAGCTATAATAATCAAGACTGTGTGCTGCTGGCATAAGGCTAGACAGACATATAGATCAATGGAATAAAGTTGAGAGTCCAGACATAAACTTTGACCTTTATGGCCAATTAATATTCAATAACGGTGCAAAGACAACTCAATGGGAAAAGAAAGAATAATCTTTTCAACTAATGGTGCTCAGACAACTATATATCTATGTGCAAAAGAATCTATATTCATCATACACAAAAGTTTACTCAAATATATCATAACTTAAACTTACAAGCTGAAACTCTTAGAAGAAAGTATGTGGGTAAATCTTCATGACCTTGTTGTGTTAGCTAAAGCATTCTTAGATGTGACACCAAAGGCACAAGAGACCACAACAAAAAACCACACAAACTGCATGAAAATTAAAAACTTTTCTTCCTTAGAGGATACTCTTAAAAAAGTAAAAAGACAGCCGACAGAATTGAAGAAAATGTTGTAAATCATGTGTCTGATAAGGGACATGTATCTGGAATGTATAGAAAGATAAACAACTCAGTAAAAAGAAAGAAAGGACAATCCAATTAAACAATGAGGCAAAAGGTCTTAATAGACATCATTCCAAAGAAGATTATGAACGACCAATAAACACATGAAAAGATACTCAACATCATCGGCCACCAGGGAAATGCAAATTAAAATCGCAGTGCAATATCACTTTATACTTGCGAAGACGGCTTAATTTTAAAAAATGATGAGCTGGATGTGATAGTGCATGCACCTGTAATACTAGCCTCTCAGGAGGCTGAGACAGGAGGATCACACTCTGAGGCCAGCCTGGGCTACATAGTGAGTTCAAGACCAGCCTGAACTAAATAGTGAGACCCTGTCTCAAAAAACCAGAACACAAGATTCCCTATGCATACATAATGTGTGTGTTTATGTGAGACAGAGACAGAGAGACAGACAGAGATGGTAGAAGGAGAGAGGCATGCTGTCAAGGAAAGGTCAATATCATAACAGACAAAAAAAGAAAAGACTGAGGAGCTATTCCAGATTAAAGAAGTCTAGGAGGCTGCAGACTTTCCTGAGAAGGTGGAGCCCAGAAGAGACTAAAGTCCACCATGTGTTTTGCAGACTGTTTACTGAATAGGACTATCTATTCAATACGGGATTGGGCCATACACCAGGCATGCACACCAGGGGCAAGGCTCCCCGGGACACCTCGAAGGTCAGATTCCACAAGTTAATTCTACTTGTATAGTGAATCATATAGTGGGTAGTTTCCTGTATCTTAGTATTACGTCTTAAGAGTAATCTATGTCAGTGAATACAGGTGTGACCCATTCACTTTTGCTACTCCATTGTTTTCCAGAGTCTGTGCGTTCTACTGCTTATGCTGTTACAAATAACACATTGAAGACTTTCCTGGTTCAAGGGTTTCACTGGATGGGTGGGTGGAGGATGGGTGCATGGATACATACTTAGATACACAGGTAGGTACATATGCTATAGAAATATATCCTGTGCTAGTTTATATATGACATGCCTTTTTAAGAAAAGGTAAAGTTATAATTTATTTTCCTATTAGAACTGGATTAGAATTTCAGTTGCTCCATCTCCTTGCCAAAGCTTAGTATTATACAACTTTTAATTTTTTTGTCAACTCAGTAGGCAAAGAATAATACATAATTGAGAGCTTTTAAAAATTATTATTTTATTTTTGTCTTGTCCAGGTCTGGAGAGATCCTCCTGCCTCAGCATATAGGGTAGGGTGGTCAGGAGTGCAGTATGCGCCACTGTACCAGGTTTCACTGTGGTCTTAACTTGCTTTTCCCTGACCACTAATGAGATGAATATCTAATCATCATTTTCTCAAAGTAAACTACCTGTTCTGGTTATTAATTCTTGTTTGGTTTTATGAATTGTGACTACTTTCTCTTAGTTTATGTCTCATCTTTACACTTGCTTTATGGCATATTTTGACTCATACAAGTACTAAATTTTATTTTCTCATAGTTTTATAATTTTGCTCTCTGCACTTAACACACCCCCCCCCCCTGCAATGCCCTCCCATTGTGGAGATTGAACCCAAGACCTTCACAGCGCGCTACACTCCTAACCTTTCTATTTTGTTTTATTTTTAAGACAGGGTCTCACTAAGTTGCCCAGACTGGACTGGAACTTAGGTCCTCTGCCTCAGCCTCCCAGCCTACTTTGAGCACAGGTATGTGTTCACCAACCATTTGCATCTAAATTTTTAATCCAATGGGACTGCTCTGTGTAAGGAATGGGTGAGAGATGAAACTTCTTTTGTGTGTCAAGGGTCTATATTGCACATGGAACAGTACCTCTATTCCCCATGCATCTGAGAGGCCTGCGGTATCACGTTAGGTTTCTATGTACCTGACCCTCTATTGACCCATTCGTTCATTAGTTATTTTAATTACTCTATGCAATCAGTACTGTATTTATATCTCCTGCATCAAATTCCCCACTCTCTTAAAGGAAAATTAGCGTTACCCTCGTCCATGTAATTTTAGATTTAGTTTATCACATTTCGTGGCAAACTATGCTGGAAATTTGATCCAAGTTGTATTAGATTTGGGTGCGTTAAGTTTTGGGGGGAAGTTTTAAAATTTTTTTTATTTTTATTTTAAAGAGAGTAGTAAAAATAAAAAAATAACAATAGCAACATACCAACATCACAAACATAAACTTTGGTTTTGTTGTGCTTTATACAATTTGAATCAACCGAAGAGGCTTTCGCAAAACAAAACAAAACAGCAACAAGGGACCAACAAAACCTGGACCCTGTAGGGACCTGTAAAAGAAGTGCAAGGAATACTCTCGATTATCTTCTCTTTTTTTTGGTCTTTTTGAGACAGGGTCTTACTGTGCAGTTCAGGCTGGCCTTAAGTTCACTTTGTAGCCCAGGCTGGTCTCAAACTCGCAACGATCCTCCTGCCTCAGCCTCCCAAGTGCTGGGATTACAGGCATGCGCCACCAAGCCCGGCTTGGATTACCTTGAAGAGCCTTTGATCTTCTCTTCTAATTGTGTGTACCCCGATACCCACCATCTTTGGAAAGAGGGGATGAGGGGAAGAGAGGAAGAGAGATAGGGAAAGGGGCCATGACGGAGGGCGAGGACTAGAGAAAGAAGGTGTTTTTCTCAAAGTAGCTGCAGGGGAGTAGAGGGCTGGCACCCAGCGCTCTTCTCGGCCGCTCTTATCCTGGCGTATTTTCTGATTACAGACTGCAGCATTTGTATAAATGGAATTGAGGGTAGGCCTTGGGAAAGCAGAGAGCAAGAAAAACAGCGAAGGGCGGCTCTGCGCCAGAAAGAGGCGTTAACTCTGGGGATGGTTGAACGTGCTGTTCCTGGCGCCGCCCGGCCCGAAGCTCAAGGCGGGGAATGCGTTGCGGGATCGCGTTGCGGGATCGTCGGGGAGCGCAGCTGCCAGGTTTCCCGGGCCGGAGCAGCTCGCGCGGGAAGCGACGAGCGATGGGTCCGTAGGGGTCGCGAGCCCCGCGGCTCTGAGTGGCAGATTCAGCTCGAGGGATAAGCAGTGGCTGCACCGTGCAAAAAGCGAGCGCCAGCTAAAGGACTTCGGACTTTATCCTGACGCGGCGGTGGAAACTCTCTAGCAGGAAAGTAGCTGTACCCGAAGTTTGCTTTAACAAGGCGACGGTGGCCGCGGCGAGGGCAATCCTAGGACGGCGCTTCCACCTGCAGAGGGCACAGCCGGGCCGCACACTCTCCCCGCCCCTCCCCCGCCGCCCGGTTCCGCAGCTCGGAGCTCGGCTAGCCACCCTGGACACGCCCCTTAGGGCATCTGCGAGTGCGTTTGGGCACGCCCCCGTGCGTCACGTCCGCTCCCGAGCCAGGCTCGGGAGATCTCGGGGATCGCCGGGAGAAACTTGTGCGCCTGCGCTAGGGGCCCCCTGAGCCGCTGTTCGACACTATACAGGCGGAGGGTCCCAGGGGAGTGTGCGTGTACGGCTGTACCGATTCCGCCGCGCGTGTCTTCTCTCGCTGCAACCGCGCGGGTGTTTTGTTCTGCCCCGAGAGATATAAACAAATAGTTCATAGGCGCTCAAGTGCTTCTTGACCTCACCTGCGTCCACCCTAGCACTCCCAGCTTACTGCGAGTGCTGAGAAGTACGGAGTCTTCCGTGTAGCTTCCCTCCAACTGCTTGTTCTCTCTTTACCCGAAACTTACGTACCGATGAAAAGCTGCCCCCGCCGCGGTCCTGGAGCAGCCCAGGCTGTAATCCATGTTTTTAGGGCTTGTTCCTCTCTGCAGTTACATCAGAAACTCCCAGGGGCAGGGGACCTTGGAACGCAACAATCCCAATCACCTAATCCACTCTGACATTCAGAAGTGAGTGAATGTAATTTTCATTTGCATCCCCTCGAAGGTGACCTGTTTGTTGTTCTGAAGCAACTTTGACTTTTTTTTTTTTGTTTTTTTTTTGAGACAGGGTCTCGCTATGCAGTTCAGGCTGGCCTTAAGCTCACTTTGTAGCCCAGGCTGGCCTCGAACTCACAGCGATCCTCCTGCCTCAGCCTTCCAACTGCTGGGATTACAGGCGTGCGCCACCACGCCCGGCGAGCAACTTTGATTATGTAGTCTTTTGAAAGTGTTCTCCATGCAACTTTAACTCCTTCGGAAGCACTCATCCACTCTGCAGGCTCTGTAGGTCGTGGGGTACACTGTGAACTAGATACACAAGACTGTCGAGCCCTTGGCATTTGCACTGTAATGAAGGGAGACCAACAACCAAATTAGAGGGCTGCTTCCGAGCTAGCAAGTGAATACACGGGGCTTATGAGAGAAATATACGAAGGGAACTACTTAGGCTGGTGAAAGGTTTCTTGGAAGCGGTGACGTTGACAGCTAGCCAAGCGAACAGCCAGTAGCTCTATACTGAAAAAAGACCAAAGCCATGTGGCAGGAAGAGCTTCATGTTTTCTAGTAACAGTGTGGCCGAGTGTGGTGTGATAAGGCTGGGGATGGTGAGAAAACGTTGGGACGTTCAGGAGCCAGATGCGCTGCCTTGCGAATTGTGGTAAGAAGTTTGTGTTCCAGGACAGTAAGAAGCCAAGGAGTAGTTTTGTGCAGAGGGCTGGTTTGGGCTCATTTAGAACTACACAAACCAGTCATCTTTCCATTTAAAGGTGACTGACATCTCTTCTGAAAGTCCTTTTCATGCTCCCTCAACTCCTCCCCAAGCTACGGCTCCGCTACTGCTTCTTACCCAGAGGGCTTTTAGATGGATTTTAAGATGTGATTTTTGAACACTTTGAAAGTGACGGAGTTTTTTTTTTTTTTTAACGTGAGTCATGTGTGTACATTTGTACACTTCAAAAGGAGAGAATCTGCTGGTTATGGTAATCCCCACACTCGGGAGGCTGAGGAGAAAGGATCGCAGCGAGGTCGAGGCCAGCTTGAGCTACATAGCAAGACCCTGTCTCAAAAAAGAAAAAAGGAAAAGAAAAGGGGGGGGGGACACAATCTAAGGCATTTAGATTCTCAAAGAGGCCCTGTAAAGATTAAGAACAACGTCTTAAACATTTCTCATCTATCCGATACTGGTTATTGTACTCCAGAATAGCAGAATACGATTCCAGCTTCAATCCAGGTTAGTGTTCTAAACTGCCTGCTCCTCAGTGAAATGAAAGTAATAGGTTGCTATGGGAATTAAATGAGATGATACTGGGAAAGGGCTGAGAACGATGAACCTTGAGGTGTCCTGGTGCCACGCTGTGCCACACTGTGCCACAGTTATAAACAAACATCTGCATTTCTGGGATGGAGTAACAATTTACAGATACAGTTTCTTTAGCGTTCCGTAAACACTAGGTGCCTGTTGTGGGCACCTAGATCGTGAAGACGATCTGCCTTCCAGGAGTTTATTATCGGGTGGAAAGAGCCGCGAAAGAAAAGATGACAGATTGCGTGCACTGAGAGGACACCAGGGTCTGCTCCCGTGCAGACGAACTGTTGAGGTTTAGGCTGACCGGAGATTTGAGATCTGCAGAACAGGTCTGTTTCCACTGGAGGTGGGTGCTTCTTGGAGTTTATATTTGAAGTGAGGCGGGTTTGAACAGACTGAATCTGAACACACACAGAATCAACACTACACGTACACATTTTACTCTTGATGACATGGAAAGACCAACTGGAACGCTCCAATCACTTCTGCCACTGAGCAGCAGGCTTCGTGAGAGGGAACCCTATCTTTTGGGGTCTGTTTACTACACACTGCAAGCTCCAGGCAGTCCTTATCTTCCTGTGCGGGGACAAAGTACACGCGTACGTACACACACACACAC
>NW_004955441.1:6739174-6754983 GCF_000276665.1 Chinchilla lanigera | reverse complement strand
CGGCCGGCCCGCCGCGCCGCACGCCCGCGCCCAGGGTCCCGCGCTCCGCGGCTTCGGCGTTGACGTTCCCTCCGGGGGAGGGGAGGCCGCAGGAAACCCGGCAGCGCTCGTCCGAAAGACGCGACCGCCGGGAGGCCGATCGGCGGCCGCGATTGCGAGAGCAGAGCTGGAGGAGCCCCGGTTTTCTGTGGAGGTCAAAGCAGGCCCACTTTTCCGCGCTCCGGGGCCGCGGCGGAGCTGCTGTCAGCCTCCGGCTTTAGGTGTCCACTCGGCTCGTTTTCCTGGATCGGCAATGGTCTGGCCACAGTGCTGCTCTAAGTAATTGCGAGCTTGCCTGCCAGCAGGAACCTGGCCTGCTTTGCGTTGCTTTACTTTGCTCGCCCTCAGTAATAACTCTGCGCGCGCGCTCACACACACACACACACACACACACACACACACACACACACACACACACACCCTCGTTACTGGTGCACATGCTACTATTTTCAGATTTGGAGGGAAGGAGTTTGAAAATCGTGGTTACTGGCCTTTATTGTAGACTTTATAACATTTGTGTTTTTCAGTTTGCCACATTGTTTTGATTCTGGAAATGTTGCTACATTTTAAAAGCTTCTAAAGCAACAGTGTGACTGAGTAAACACAGTATTAAAGCTTCTGGTATTGGTGTGTTTGAACTGAAGAACAGATTGTTTTATTTTTTCTGTAGAGCGTGCTTTACTCTGAAGAGCGTTTCTAGATCCTGATTTCTTGCTCAGAGACTGTTTACGCTTGCTGGTTAAAATATGGTTTTGCTTCTGAGAATTGAGATTATGCTGTACTTTTGTTAAACATTTATACAGTGCTTTATCAAAATGTCTTAAAAGGTGCCTGACATTTCTCAAAGGCCAGCAACTTTTACTTTCCCTTTTGCCTTGATCTCCCCTTCTACCGTATCTTACAATGGAAACTATTTGGTTCCTTACCATAATTTGTTTGGTTTTTATTTGTTATTAACCACGCACCGTGTGTCCCTGGTTGCGAACATTTCTTTGATGTCTTTAAGGGGATCAAAGAAATGTCATATATCAATTTTTATTCATTAGAAATTCCACCTGGCCTCTCCCCATGTGTTTTCTCTTGCTTTACCTGAAAGCTTGACTTCTTAGGCTGTAATGGAAAGGGAGAAGTATGTCTCCGCGATGCTGGAAGTTGGTGTACTGCCAGAATAATGGCAGGCAGGAATTTGTTTTAAAATGTACCAAAAAAAAAAAAAAATAGCCTCATAAAAACACTACCAATTTGGGCCCATATTGCTTGGAAGCAATCAGTCCTTATCCCAAAGGACCTGCAAAGATACCAGTTGAGTAGCCTTTGAAGTAGTGGGAAAAGCACCATAGGACTTAGGAGGCCTGCTCTAATTGCCTCACGAGTGTCCCTTGTACAAATCTGTCCACAGACACATTTTGTTTGGCTGTGGCAGTGTTGTTTTGCGTTCAAATATAATTAATGATCAGTATTCAAAATGGGAAATCATTACATAAAATCTGAATTTTCAGCTTTTCTGAAAGGGTAGGAGAATCTCCACGTAGAGCTGACCTTCAAGCAAGGCAGTAAACTACTAAAATTGAGTAAATGGCTGCTAGACTGGGAACTTATCACCAGCTCATCTCCAGCTTGGTGTCACCCCGCTGGTGCTCTTTGCTTATTTGCATAGCCTAGGCTTTGACCTTAAGCAAAAGTGATGGGAGGAGATAGAAGAATACACAATCTACCTGAGGGGCTATCCACCAGCAGTGATTCTAAGACCAGGTTGGAAATACATTTCCTATCTCAATGTGGTAGCTCAGAGCCTGCATTTTCACCTGCCTGCTGGGCATTTCACGTGGGTATCTCCATATCTTGAATGTTTCCTTTAGACTTATTATTAGACTACTGGTAGAGGTGGCCAGCTTGTGTTCTCTTACCCGAGGCTCTTTGGACGTGCTGCTCCTTTCCCCTGAAATGCCCTTCTTTGCCTGGCCTGATGCTGCTTATCCTGTGGGACTTTCTTCACTTCAGAGCTTTTTTCAGTTCCTCAGGGCTGAGTTTTCTTTTAGCACCCTATGCTCACTCTTAGCAGTGATAAAGGTTTTTATTTTTTAAATATATTGTATTAGTGCCTATTAATTTTATAAAAAACTGGGTTTCAGTGTGCTATTTTCATACATGCGTGTCAATATAGCTTGATCATACCCACCCCCCATTCACGTCCCTTACACTCCCTCTCCCGTATTCCCTTCATTGGATCTAGTGACAGTCTGCCGTCTACGTTCATGTGATCTGTTCGAGATTCCACGTATGAAGGAGAATGTGTGGTCCTTGTTCTAAAATGGCTTATTTGCTTACCAGGACCTCCGGTTCCATCCATTCTCCTGCAGATGACGTATTTTCACTCTTCTTTATGTCTGAGTAGTACTCTATTGTGTCAGTGTACTGCTCCGTTTCCTTTATACGTTTATCTGCTGATGGGCACCTAGGCTGGTTCTGCATCTTGGCTGTTAGGAGCGGTGCTGCAGCGAACAGGGGTGTGCAGGTGTCCTACAGTGTTTCTTGGCAGTAAGTGTTAAGTTCTGACTTGTCCATTTCCTGCCTCTCCTCCAGCTAGCTTGAACGCCTCTTGAGAACAGGGATAACACCTTACTCTCGTTTTACTCCTGCTGCACACAGTGCCTGACATCTGTTAGGCGCTCATTTTTAGTAAGTGTGTAAAGGAGTACCTGAATCAAAACTATCGCCTTTCTTCCTTCCACTCACCGGTTTTTAAATTTCTTTTTGATTAGTAGCTTTAGTGTTTTATCTGACTGGTTCAAGAGTTTGCATTCATGTCTGCCTTCTGTGTGCGTTACTGCCCACATTCAGGCAAAGCCTGTGTACTCGACCCCCCTCTTGGCTTGTTGGTCTAATCCGTTCCCCTCTCCCGTCGCTGGAGCTGAGTTCCCTTTCCCACATAATGCACTCGCCTCCTAACTCCCTGTGTGCCTTTCTCTGTTCTCCAGATTTCGGACGTTAGGGTGCACTTCTGAGCGTGTCATACTCTAATGTCTTTTGAGGTTAACATAAGGTAAAGTGTACAGTGAAGATGCGATTAGTGGTGATTGATGATCTGGCTTCATACTGATCTTCTGACTGGACTCTTCCCCATAATCTGTCCTGTTCTTTATACTGCTCCTAGGCAGGACTGCTGCTTTTCTGAATATATTCAGGACGGCCTACTGCGGCTCTCTCACCCCATCTGTCAGTGTGAGCTTTATTTTATCCCAGCAGTACCATGTCTACCTCAGACTAAACACTGTCTTTGGCACTAAGAGTGATAAATGACATAATCAGAAAAAAAAAATTAAGAACATAATAGGACAATAAGTGTAAGTCTGGAAAGATAAGGTTTTTTTTTTTTGGTACTGGGAATCGAACTCAGGACCTTACGCTTGCCAGGAGATAAGTATTAATAGACAATTTTTCTTGCATGTTAAGCTGAGGAGCTTGAATTTTATCTTGGATAGAAGCCAGCCAGGAGTTTTAAATGGGAAACTGACACCAGATTTGAATTTAGAAAATTCACTTTGGCCATAGAATGGAAAATGAGTTTAAGAGACCTGAAATAAGGAGAAAAGTTAGAAAGTTCATTTAAGAATCCAGTTAATAGATGGTCTGCATTTGAAATGCGAGTCCATTTCAGCTGCGGTGGAAATGTGGAGATGAACTGTATTTTAGAGATGTTTAAAAGGCAGAAATGACAGGACCTCACAAAGTGATTGGGAAGGCGTCTCCTTTACTGGAGGGTAGGGTCTCACTGTGTAGCCCAGGCTGGCCTCCAACTCACAGTGATCCTCCTGCCTCAGCCTCCTAAATTCTGGGATTACCGGCGTGCACTGCCATGCCTGGATGTCAGTTGTATTTCAGTGAAGGTGCTGAGAAATAGGTGGGGCCACCTGCTGAACTGATTAGAGAAAGGCTGAAATAGGGCTGGTGTGGAATTGAGGGGAGTGGAAAATCGTGTGTCAGGGAGAGGGCGGAGGGAAGGAGGTGATCAGAGGAGATGGGGACGAGGGCATTGGGTGGAAGGAATGAGCTTCTAGTGTCTGAGAAGCTGAGAGGAATGAGTTTCTAGCCTACCGTATCAGGCTAGAGAAAAGGCAAAGTGCCTGACAAAGGTTAGATTTGACAGCTGAGCGGTCATTCATTATTCACTCACAGGACTGCTCCTGTTTTAGTGTGCGGGTAGAAAAAATAAGAACAGCAGGGAAAAGTGACCTTTTTTTCCAGATTATTTTTTTTAGAAGTTTGGAAATGAAAGGAAAAAGGATCCCTGCTGAGGTAAGAAGGGGATTGAGGTTGGGAAGGACGTTTTTGTTTCTTATTTGAAAGTGACAGAAACTTAGAGCCTTCGGGCAGTGAAGAGGTAAAGGGCAGTGGCCAAGGTGCGGAAGGAGGAAGAGGAGTCCGGCGCAGCAAGCGGCAGAGTCCGCTTTGAACTGTTTCTCAGATACTATTTTAAATGCTTCACATCTGTCTTCATTTAATTCTCAGCGGATATTATTGTTGCTTCTACTTTTTTCCTTGAGACAGGGTCTCGCTGTGTAATTCAGGCTCACCTTAAGCTCGCTATGTAGCCTCGAACTCATGATAGTCCTCCTGCCTCACTCTCCCAAGGGCTGGGATGACAAGCGTGTGCCACCATACCCGCCAATTGCCACTGTTATGGTAGTGAAGGAAACCAAGATCTGGAAAGGCCAATCTGCCCAAGAAGTTTGATGACAGAGCCTGAGCTTTAAAACATGGTGGTATGCTACCCGTATGGCAGGAGTGGTGACCTCCTTTCCTCTGAGTCAAGCAAAAGAGATAAAGATGGGTGTGAGATCAGGGAGCAGAGAGTTCATACTTGGTAGCCTATATTTTCTTTCTTTTTTTTTTGTATTTAAATAATACCATAAATGGTTATAGTATAATTTTTAAAAATTTTTTTTATTTTAAGGAGAATTTAAAAAAAAAGAACAATAGCAAAATGCCAACAACATAGACAAAAACCAAACAAAGCAAAAACAATAAGAATGATACAGCATTCCAGAACAACATGATAGGAATTGACAGTGGTTGTTATAGTATATATTTTTATCTTCACCGAAGTTGGTCAGATTACCAGATATAAGAATACAAGATTGATCAAACCATGAAAGAGAATAAAAAGTAAAAACAAAAAAAATTATAAACGATACAGTTTCACCAAACAAGATGATAGGAATTCAACAGTGGTTGTTATGTTGCATGTTGTTGTCTTCAAATTAGCTGTTCAGATTATCAGATATAAGCAGGCACAATTGGTCAAAATAAATAAATAAAGCAAGCATTAACTGTTCCTTTCAATAAACCATTAGACATTAGCAGTACAGTTGTCCCAGCTATCCTTCTGTATACATATATATATATTTTCTGTGCATATATGTTTTCATACATACATATATGTATATATTATATATAATATACATATATATGTATTTTCCCTTCCTTCTGTGAACCCATAATGTGCAGTGTTTTTTGTTTTTTGTTTTCGGTACCAGGAATTGAACTCACGACCTTGCACCTGCCAGGCAGGTGCTGTGCTGCTGAGCTAAATCCCCAGCCCCTGTACAGTGTATTTTCATGGGGAAATGAAAGGACCTCGTGCAGCCAGCCTCATGACCTAGTTTTTGGTCTTATCATTCCACCAAAGGTTCATCCTGTCTGTTCTAGAACATCCAGTAGTATATATCTGGTGGGAGGCTTTTGAGGTTGTATTTTTCAGAATTCAGTCATATGTTTCTTTGTTTGTCCCAGAGGCTGATACCTGGGATGTTTTAAGTTTGAAGTTATTAGAATAAAGCTACCATGTATATTCGTATATAATCTTTTTGTCAATACAGGTTTTCATTTCTTTTGCATAAATGCCAAGTAGAAATGGCTCATAAAGTGGGTCTCTGTTTAGTTTAAAAGAAACTATTAGACCTTTCCCAAAGTGGTTGTGCCATTTTACATTTTTACCAACAATATGTGAGAGTTTCAGTTGCTCCACATTTTAGTCACTTTCTCAATTCTGAGACACAACACGCAGCACCCAGAACTCAGTGGAGAAATTCATCTTGGTTTGTGGTTGCAGTCCATAGTCAGCTAGCTCCGGGGCAGAAGTGGTGTGCAGAGGACCATAGTGGAGGAAATGCTGCTCACATCACAGAGGCGAGGACCCAAGGTGAAAGGAGACAGATACAGCCTTCTGGATCACTCCCACCTCTAACCGGGTCCTGCCTAGCAGCACACTGCACTCACCAGAGGGAGAATCCGTCAGTGGTACAGTCCCCATGATCCAGTCACTGTCCTAAAGCCCTCCCTCTAAACACATGAAGCTTTTTGGGGATATTCTAGGTCAAAACCATAAGAACATCCTTGCCGGTATTTGTTGTTGCTGATCTTTCATTTTAGTCATTATGGTGGGAGTGTAGTGGTATCTCATTGTGGCCTTGTGTGACCCTGATAACTAATGGTATTGAACTTTTTTTCATGGGCCATTTGTACACACTTCTTTCTCCTTTTATTCTCCTCATCCTCCTCCTTCCTTTTTTTTTGAGACAGGGTCTCACTATGTAATCTAGGCTGGCCTTGAACTTGCTATGTAGCCTGGGCTGGCCTAGAACTCAGGGTGATTCTCCTACCTCTGCCTCCCAAGTGCTAGGATTATAGGTGTGCATCATCACCATGCCTAGCTATATACATTTCTTTGGCTAGTCTACTCAAATCTTTTGTCCATTTAAAAAATTGAATTTTTTTCCTTTTATCATTGGATTATAATAGTTCTTTATATATCTTGAATAACAATCTTTTGCCAAATACATATTTTACAAAAATTTCTTCTAGTCTATTACTTGCCTATTTTCCTATTAGCATTCTTTTTGGGTTATTTTTGGTTTTTCTTTGAGACAGGGTCTTGCTATATAGTTCAGGCTTACCTTGAACTCACTGTCTAGCCCAGGTTGACCTCAAACTTGTGGTGACCCTCCTGCCTCAGCCTCCTGAGTACTGGGATTACAGGCGTATACTACCATGCTTGGCCTATTAACATTCTTTGACAAACAGAAATTTTTAATTTTTAATTTTTTTTTTTTTTTTGTCTTTTTGCCAGGCAGATGCTTGTGCTACTGAGCTACATCCCTGGCCCTTTTTTTGTCTTCTTGAGACAAGGTCTCACTATGCAGTTCAGGCTAGCCTTGAGCTCGCTCTGTTGCCTATGTTCATCTCAAATTTGCAACTGTTCTCCTGCTTCAGCCTGCCGAGTGCTGGGATTACAGGTGTGTGCCACCATTCCTGGCTAGAAATTTTTAATATTGATGGAGCAAAGTTTAGTAGTTTTTTTCTTTTAAGATTATTACTCCCTAGCTAGTAGGCCCGTACCCCTTTTTGAGACAGAGTCTCACTAAATTGCTCATGTGGTCTTGACCTAAAATTCTTCCCCTCGGCCTCCTGAATAACTGGCATTACGGGCACATAGCCCTGTATCTGGCCAAGAGCCCTTTGCCTGCTACCAAATCATGAAGGCTTTTCTCCTGGTACTTTCTTCTAAAAGCTTTAGCTTTTACATAACCTATGAACTATTTCAAATTAATTGCGTATGATGTAAAGTAGGAATTGAGATTCTTTTTTTTTTCCATTCTGGTATCTTGTTATTTCAGAACTATTTGTTGAAAAGACCTTCCTTTTCCAATTGAATTATGTTAATATTTTTATGAAAATTATTTCACATGCATGTGTATAAACGCATTTATATCATATTTATATTTATATAGCTATTAATTTCTTTTTTTGAGACAGTCTTGCTATGTTGTTCAGGCTAGCCTTAAACTCGCTTGTGTAGCCTAGGCTAGCCTCAAACTCATGGTGATCCTCCTGTCTCAGCCTCCTGAGTGCTGAGGTTACAGGCACGTACCACCATGCCTGGCCTATTAATGTATTTGTAGACTTTCCATTCTATTTATCTCTTTGTTCCTAACTGTACATCCAGTTAGTGCTAAACAATCTTTTATTACTGGAGTAATAAACCATCTTATAGACTTCCTGCTATGTGCCAGTATTCCAAGCACTATTGTGTACAAACTTCTCTCTATTCCATCCATTGAATTTCTTTTTTTAGTTTTATTTGGTTTGTTTTGTTTTATTGATGTTACTGGGGATTGAATTCGGGGCCTTGCTGGTGCTAGGCAACTGCTCTGCCACTAACCTACATTTCCCAGCCCTTTGTTTATTTTTTAAATTTTGTTTTGAGACAGAGTCTTGCCAGATTGCTTGGACTGGCCTTGAACTTACAAGCTCACTGAGTGGCTGGGATTACAGGTGTGTACTACTGGGCCTGGCCCCACTGACTTTCAAAATGGTAATATCTCAGTTTTACAGATGAGGAAATGGATCCTCACAGGGCACATTGGTCAGTGTCTTATAGCTAATAAGGAGCAGAATCAGGATTTGAGCCTAACTGTGTTACCTCTAAGACATCTCTTTCTACTGCACTTGATTGCCTCTTCGGAGCAGGTATATAGTACAGCACAGTGGTTTTGTAGTTGTCCCGAATCTTGGATTTTTAGGGAGGACATTTCTGAGGAGAAAAGGAGCTGAATAAAGACAGCTTTGAAACCCTCTACTTTGAGGTGGTTCTGCATAGGATTTCATTGGAAGGAAGGAAGGAGAGTTACTGTGCTACATTCAAAAAAGATTTTGGGGGAAAGTGCTGGGGCTTGAACCAAGGACCTTTCACATGCTAAGCATCCACTCTACCACTGATCTGCATACCACTCTCCCTGCATCCCCTGCCCCTCTGAAGGAGAATTTTAAAGGAACCCATTAATGGAAGAATAGCACACACCATACAGGAAGGGGCTGAGGAGTAACCATGTTGGGGTGACAGTGGGAAGCTAAGAGACTACCTGTTTTAGTTACTTTTCACATTGCTGAGACAAAATACCTGATACCCAAAGTTAACAGGAAAGTTTGTAGAGGTTTCAGTCCGTAGTCAGCGGGCTCCAAGGCAGGGTGGCATGGCAGAGGAGAAACAGTCCATGACAGGAGGCAGGCAGCAGCAAGCAGCAAACAAGCCTCCCTTTCCCTTTTATCCCATCCAGGCTGTAAGCCTTTTGGGTGGTACCACCCACACCCAGGGTGAGGCTTCCTATTGCCCTCACCCAGAACTGTGGTAAACCAATTAGTGGACTAATCCAGTACCACACACCCTTAATCCACATTCACATAGTAGGTCCAGCCACCTCCAAGAAGCCTATGAGCACATGAGGCTTTGAGACATCTAGCCATCACGCTGTCCTTGCATGCTCATGTTTGGGTGTGAAGGAAGTGATGTTTTATATGGAAGTGGGAGTTAATCAGCTAAGGATTGGGAAGAAGGATTTGTGGTGGCTTTGAAGCCAAGAGGAATCCAACACTGTGGGAGTTTGGAGTAGCTCAGTTCTGAAGTATAGGTCTAGATCAGCGGTGGCGAACCTATGGCATGCATGACACAACCAGCTGTTTGTTATCATTGAAAGTTCTAACAGGTTCGCCATCACTGGTCTAGATCCTATGAACCAAATTACTGCATTTTATCTATGAGCATTGGACAGACACTAAGAGGTTGCGAGTGGGATACTGATAATTAGATGTAAATTTCACAGTATCACTGTCTGCCCTGTAGAGCATGGATTAAAGGAGAGCTGAACTATATAGCCAGTTAGTTTTCCAACACCTTGTCAAAGAGATAAAAATGCCTTTGTCTGGGGCACTAGCTATAGGGATGGAAAGAAATGGATAAATTCTAGAGATACTTAACGGTAGGGCAGGGAGGTGAGAAAGCAGTGGAAGAGGAGCCCCAGGTTTTGGACTTAGGAGCCTAACTGGTGATGGTGATGAAATAGGGAGCCCTAGGGGAGGAGTACATTCGGGGAGAAATTAAGAAACCATCAGAGCGCTGGGGATGAGAACATGAGAGCTCTGTGGGAGGAGGATAGGCACTGTGAGGAGACAAGGATGGCAAACATGGAAGGTTGGGCTGTCCGTAGGAACTGCAGACAGGTACAGACTGAACGCTGTGAAGACCATGATGCTGTCTTTCAACACATAGTCCGTAAAACTCTTCTACTCTTCTACTACGGCTGCACTGCCTAAGTACAGAGAATTTCTTTGTATCCTTAGTACCTTATACCTGAGTTTTAGCATTTCATGCCAGTCTGGGTTTTTTGAGGGAAGGTCTCACTGTGTAATTCAGGCTGGCCTTAGAACTCACTGCGATCCCCATACATCAGCCTCCCAAAGGCTGAGATAAGAGGTGTGTGCCACCGCGCCTGGCACCAGTCTGGTTTTTAAGAATTGTTTGGATTTGTGCCTTCTTTCCTCTAAGAGACTGGGAATTTCTAAAGGCAAGAATAGGGTTCTGTCCACCTTTGCATTTCCTGTGATGCTCATCATGGTTCTCAAGTGTAGCTATTGCTCAGGATATACTTACTGAATTGTGTGTGTTTCTGACTCTGTCCCCTCAAGATTACACTACTGATGAGTTAGTAGGTCTTCGTTGAGATCACTCAGCAAAGGCATCAGAATTGTCATGTTCATTGCATTCTGTGTTAGCAAATAGGGAATTCAAACATTTTAGAAATAGTTCATTTAAAATGGCTAGATTTTATTTATTTATTTTTTTGCGGTACCGGAGATCGAACTCACGACCTTGAGCTTGCCAGGCAGACGCTTACGCCACTGAGCTATATCCCCAGCCCCATGGCTAGATTTTTTTAAAAAACGTGATGCTTCAGGAAGCTTTTCTCTGTATCAGTCTAGGTCCTCTTAGAAGCACATGCCAACGTAGGATTAATCATGGAAGAAGTTTATTAAGTGAAATGCTCAGGAGGGACCAAGAGGAAAAAGGCAGGGTTGTCGTCAGACTGATGCAAGTCTGACTCCAGTAAAGGAGAGGGCGGAAGAAGGAGGGAATCGGGTGGCTTACATCTCAGTGCAGTAGTAAGGAAAGTTTGCCAAGGGCCCAGGAAGTCTGTGAATGGAAGGTGTCTATCACGAGTTCCGCCTCTCAGGAGTAGGCCTGCAGTGGTAGGCCTGCCACCCCAGCTGTCACTGACTGGAAGGAACCCATTAGAAGCGTGGCCGCTGCACAAACAGTGATGGATTTCAGAGTGCAGTTGGTTATGCTGCCTGGAGTCACAGCCAGAGGTTTATTCTCATGGCCAGCCAGGGTCATTTCTGTGGCTGTGAATTGCCTGATTTGGCATAATTGAATTATAGTTTTTCCCCACTTAAAGTGGGCAATTTGCTCCCCCCAAATCTCTTACATTAAAAAATATATAATATATGAAATATGTACGACATATAATGTATATATATGTATGTATCTTAGGGTAAATTCTTAAAAGTCCAAAATTTGATTTGCATTAAAATTAGTGGCACACAATTTGCTGCAGTAGCTAGCCAATGAACTTTGTATTTTATATTCAGTGTTTATATAATCTTTTATGCACAAAACCACAAACAGAACAGTGAGTGAAACAAAAGAAAACAACTCAAGGGATACCAGGTTGTTACTATGTTTATAGACTAGCGAACCAGTCCTGCAGGCAGCTTCGTAGTGAGTGTGTCCCAACCATGAAGATGGCTTTCCTTTCTAGTCTCAGCAACCTCAGAGGCAAACACAAACCAGGAAATGAAATTCCTTCCAAAGTCAGATTCTGGTAACCTCCCACCTGGGTCAGGGGTGGTGATTTACATGGGAGAAAAGAAGAAAATTTAAAGTGTTGCCTTTATAGATATTGAATTATTCAGATGTTATTTTAAAAATAGATATTTAAAAATTGTAACAAAAAGATGATTTTCAAAGTCTCTTTAATGCTACTTTCATGATAACTTTTACTGGCTTTGTTTTATTCACCAAATCATTTGAGCATTTATTGTAGGGCAAGCATTACTGACACAAAATTAGAAAGTACCCAGGTATGGTGGTGCATGCCTGTAATCCCAGCACTTGAGAGTCTGAGGCAGGAGGATTGTGAGCTTGAGGCTGGCACAGGCTACATAACGATACCCCATTTTATTTTTTTTTCTTTTTTCTTTTTTTTTTTTTTTTTTTTTTTTTTTTCCGGTACTGGGAATCAAACTCACGACCTTGCGCTTGCCAGGCAGGCGCTGTGCCACTGAGCTTAATCCCCAGGCCCCATTTTGAATTAATTTGGATTACATAGCAATATCTTATCTTTTTTTTGTCTGTTTGAGACAGGGTCTTGCTATGCATTTCATGCTGGCCTTGTGCTCACTTTGTTGCCCAGGTTGGTCTTGAACTTGCGATGATCCTCCTGCCTCAGCCTCCCAAGTGCTGGGATTACAGGTGTGTACCACCCCACCTAACTGCAATATCTTATTTTAAACTAACTATATAATTTTTTTAAAAAAATTATTGCTTTTATGGAATTTATATCTGGCAGTTAAAAAAATGTGCAGTCAGCCCATATGTTTTAAAGTAGCTTAATTGCACAAGGGATCAAGTCTACTATGCAGAAGGTAGCTTGGCTCAGGATTAAAAAGAAATCAAAGAATAAGACAAATAAAAGTTGAGATAAAAATAAGTTATTTTTAATTAACAGGTGTTTTGTAACAAGTTAACTTAAATTTTAGTAATTCTTTTATAACTCCTGAAACAGTTACTTTATACACAGGACTCAATAATTTGTAATGCAGTACAGTTACTGATAATTATATTTATAGCTGTTTTGTTTAAATACTTTGGTGGGATTCTGATTTCTGTGCTTAGATTTAATAACTGAATTTTTTATTGTGATTGTATATAACATTAAATTTTCCATTTAGCCATTTTAAGTGTACAATTTGGCGCTATTACATTTACAATTATATTATACATATTATACAACCATTACTGCTAGCTATTTCCAAAACCTTTTCATCCCCCCAAACAGAAACTGTGTACACATTAAGCAATAATTCTTCACTTCCCTCATGCTCTCCCAGACCCTGGTAGCTGTTTGCCTATTTAGATATTTCATGTAAGTAGAATTGTAAAACATTTGTCCATTTGTGTGACTTTCACTTGACATAATGTTTTTAAGTCATCCATGTTGCAACATGTTCCAGGATTTTATTTTTTAAGTCTGAATAATGTTCTGTGATGTGCATATACCATATTTTATCAGTTTATCTGTTGGTTGACATATGGGTACGTCCCACCATTTAGGTGACTGTAGGGATTGAGCTCAACACCTTTGCACTGAGCTGTAACCCCACCCAATTTTTACTTATTTTTGAGAAGGGCTCAGGTGAATTGCCAGTTTGCCCAGGCTGGACTTGAACTCATGGTCCTCCTGCCTTAACCTCCCAGGTGCTGGGGTTACAGGTGTGCACTCCCACACCCAGCTACTTTTTACCTTTGACTAATGCAAATAATGCTGTAGTGAATATTGCCATGCAGGTATTGGTTTGAGTCCCGGTTTTGGGTGTTTTGCGTGAGTACTTTAGACTGGGTCATTTAGGAATTGTGATGCTTAGCTTTTTGAGGATCTGCATATTGTTTTCCATAGAGGCATTACTGTTTTTTATTCCTATCTGTGATGTATCAGTCCATTTTCCCATATCCTTGCCAATACTTTGTTTTTCCTTTTTTAAAAATTTCATCCTGGTTGGTGTGAAATGGTCATCTCCTCATGGTTTTGGTTTGTATTTTCCTAGTAACTAATGATGTTTAAAACTGTTTTATCCTTTCATGTAGTTGTTGATAATTTGTATATCTTTTTTTTTGGTGTGGGAATCGAACTCAGGACCTTGTGCTTGCCAGGCAGGTGCCGTACCAATGAGCTATATCCCCAGCCGTTTGTGTATCTTTGCAGAAATATCTATTCAAGTCCATTGCTCAGTGTTTGCTTGGTTACTTACAATTTTTTCAAAAGGGAGAACCATTTGTGTGTGTGTGTGGTGGTAGTACTGGGAACTGAACCCAGGGAGTGCTGAGCTACATCCTCAATTTTTTTCTTTCTTTTTGTAGTACTGGGTATTGCAGGGCCTTCTCACTTGAGCTACATCCCAAGCCCTTTTTAAATTTTGAAGCAGGGTCTCACTAAGTGGCTCAGGCTGGGCTTGAACCTGTGATTTTCCTGCCTTAATCTCCCAGTGTGCTCCACCATGCCTTGTTTTCCAATCTTTTTTTTTAAATTTTGAAACAGGGTCTTGCAGTGTTGCCCAGGCTTGTCTTAAACTGTGATCTTCCTGCTTCAACCTCCCTTGGTAGCTGGTATTGTAGGTGAGTGCCACCAATCCCATGTATCCTTATATATTCTTAGTTTTAGACCCTTAGCCAGGCCTGGTGGTGCATGCCTGTAATTCCAGCACTTGGGAGGCTGAGGCAAGAGGATTACCATGAAGTTGAGGCCAGCCTGGACTACAAAGTGAAACCCAAAGTGTCTCCAACAACAAAAAAAATCAAACCCTTAATAAACCGATGATTTGCAACTGTTTTCTCATTCAAACTCAATCAAAAAGATGGTTTTTTAGTTTCTTGATAATGTCCTTGGTAAACAAACAAAATGTTTTTCTTGTTCCTTTCCATATTGCCTAGGCTGATGTCGAACTCCTAGACTCAAGTGATCCTTCTGCCTCAGCCATCCTGAGTAGCTGGGAGTACAGGTCCACAACACTGCACCCGGTTCAAGTTTTTAATCTTGATGAGGTCCAATTTATCAGTATTTTCTTTCACTGCTTGGTTTTTGATGTCACTGCTAAAAACTCCATTTCTGATCTGTGACCGTGCAGATTTATTCTTAGGTTTTCTTCTAAGACATTTATGGCTTTAGCCCTTACGTTTAGGTCATTAATACATTTTGAGTTAATTTTTGTGTTTGGCATGAGTTAGAAGCCCAACTTCCTTCTTCTGAATGTGGACGTTGGTTATCCCAGCACGCTTTGTTGAGAAGCCCATTCTTTCTTCACGGAACAGATTGAGTGCCTCTGTCAGAGATCAGCTGGCCATAGAGGTACGAGTCGATTTCTGGACTCTCTTCTGTTTCATTTGTCTGTCTGTTGTCTTGCCATCACCACACTGTTTCACTATAGCGTTACAGCAAGTCTTGAAATCAGAAAGTATGAGTTGTCCAACTTTTAATTCTTGATTGTTCTGGCTCTTGCAGTGCCTCTTCCAATTCCATATGACCTGAAGACTGGTATTTCCATTTCTGCAAAAAAGGCCTTGGAATTTTCTTAGAGTGTGTTAAATCTATTGATTCCTTTAGGTGAACTGTAATGTCTTAACAATATTAAGTCTTCCTACCCATGAGTATAGGATGGCTTTCCATTTATTTAGGTCACCTTTTTGTTTGTTTTTCCTTCCTTCTATTAAGTGGTATATTGCCTTCTTTTTTAATGCTGATTGAGCTATCTTTGCATTCCTACGATAAATCCTACTTAGTCAAAGTATATAGTCCTTTTAATATGCTGTTGGATTCTGTTTGCTGTTTCTTGGGGATTTTTTCAAGTATGTGGATTCTGCTTTGTAATTTTCTTGTGTTGTCTTGATCTGGCTTTTAGCTTCAGGGTAATGCTGGCCTCATTGAATTGAGTTTAGGAAGCAATCCTTCCTCTTCTGTTTATTGGAAGAGTTTTGAGAAACATGCTGTTAATTCTTCAAGTGTTTAGTAGAATTCAACAGTAAAGCCATCTGGTCCTGGACTTTTCTTTGTGGGGAAGGTTTTTGTTTTTCGGTTTTTTTTTCTTTTTTTTTTTTTTTTTTT
>NW_004955441.1:6718898-6739019 GCF_000276665.1 Chinchilla lanigera | reverse complement strand
CACAACGATCCTCCTGCCTCAGCCTCCTGAGTGCCGGGATTACAGGCGTACGCCACCACAGCTGGCTGTGGGGAGGTTTTTGATTACTAATTCAACCTTATTATTATGGGTCTGTTGAGATGTTTTATTCTTTTTCTTTTGCAGTGTTGAGGACAGTATAGGGCCTCCCACGTGCTAGGCTATAATTTCCTTCTTGAGTCTGCTTAAATAATCTGTGTTTCTAGGAATTCATCAACTTACTCTAGGTCAGTGATGGTGAACCTTTTAGAGTGCCTGGTGTGGCACATGTCCCAGTTTGCCACCACTGCCTTAGGTTATCTAGTTTGTTGGCATACAGTTGTTTATAGTAGTTGCTTATATTCTGTTTTTATTCAGTGAGGTTGATAGTTATATTCCTACTTTAATCTTTTATTCATTTATATCTTCCTCTTTGTTTCTTAGGCATTCTATCTGAAGGTTTGTTTTGTTTTTCTTCATGGAGTCAACCTTTAGTTTCATTGAATCTGTTTTAATTTATTTATTTTTGTTCTAATTTTAATTATTCCCATTCTTATAACTTTGGATTTAGTTTACATATATTTTTGTATCACTCAAAGGTGTAAAGTGAGCTATTAATTTCAGGGTTTTTTTTTCAGTATGGGTATCAAACCATCACTGAGCTACATCCCCAGCCCTATTTTATTTTTTATTTGGAGACGAGGTCTTGAAATTTGCCCTAGAAGGACTTGAATTTGTGAACCTCTGGTCTCAGCCCTGCTCACTGGGATTACTGGCATGTGCCACCTGGGAGACCTTTTCTTCTTAAATGCAGACGTTTATATCTATAAAGTTCCATCTGAGCGCTGCTTTTGCTGTTCTCTATAAGTTTTGGTATGTTGAGTTTTCTCTAAGTACTCATCTAAGTATTGCACATTTTCTTCGTGATTTCTTTCATTATATGTTTAAGAGTGTGTTGTGTAATTTCTACATCTTCATGGATTTTTTTCATTTTTCTTCTATTCCTGACTCTAAATTTCATCATGGCCAGGCAATCTTGTAAATTTTTTTTTGTTTGTTTTTTGTTTTTGTTTTTTTGAGAGAGGGTCTCACTATGTAGTTCATGCTGACCTTGAACCCACTATATAGCTTAAGCTGACCTCCGACTTGTGGCAATTCTGCTTCAGCCCCCCAGGTGCTGGGATTACAGGTGTGTGCCACCACACCCGGGGTCTTTTTATGAATTTTATTTTGTATTATGGTTTATCATGGAAAATGTCTGATGTGCATCTGAGAAGTATGGATATTTTATGCTATTGGGTGGAGTGTTCTATATATGCCCATTAAGTCTAGCTGGTTAGTAATGTAAAAATCTTATATTTCCCTATTGATCTTCTGTCTAGGTGTTCTACCCATTACTACAGTTGGTGTATGAAAATCTCTAGCTATTATTGGAGAATTATTTCTCCCTTTTTGGTCCATATTTTATATATTTTGAGACTGTTGTTTGTGCATATGTGTTTATAATGGTTATATCTCTGGAAGATCATTTTAAGAACATGCTATGTTATCTCTTGTAAGAAAATTTTAACTAAAAGCCTATTTCATCTGACATTAATAGAACCACTCCAGCTCTGTTGGTTACTGTTTGGATGTAATATTTTTTTCTACCCTTTGCTTTAAAAGTTCATTTGTATCTTTAGATAAAAAGGGAATATTTTAAGGATAACATATAGTTGGAACATGTCTTTTAGTCCATTTTGCTAATCTTTGCCTTTAAGATTAGAGTTTGATCTAATTAATCTTAATGACTGATAAGGAAAAAGTAATGGTATTTTTTCTGAATGATTTGTAACTTTTTTTGCTCTTCCTCCAGTATGTACTGCCTTTTTTCTTTCAATTTGGTTTTTATAATGAACTGTTCTGATTCCAGTCTCATTTCCTTTTATGCATATTTTTGAAATCTTTTCCTTATGGCTACATTTAATATCCTAAACTTAAAACAATCTAGTTTGAATTGATACCAGTTGAACTTCGGTAGCATACAAAAATGATACTCCTGTACAAGTCAGTCCTTCTTTTATGCTTTTGCTCTTATAAATTACGTCTTTGTACATAGCTCCCCAGGATTGTGTTCCAGGACTCTTAGTGGATACCTGAAACTGCAAATATTACCAAACCCTATGCGTGTTTTTTTCTTTACATACGTACCTATGATTTAGGTACAGTAAGAGATTAATGATAACTAATAAGTAATAGGCCAATTATAATGGTATTCTCTAATAAAAGTTGAGGGGAACGTGAGGGTTTACATTGGGATATCCCCTCAAAGCTCTGGCTGTAGTAACTCATTCAGCAAAATTTGCAGAGAAGGTTTTTGGTGGGGCTTTTTCGAAAGTGACTGGACCATTGGGGTGTTATGGCTAACTATGCGTTAGGAGATGGGGCCGCAGAGACAGGTTGGGGGGAGCACGACCTGGTAGAATGTATCCCTGCCTTCTCCCTCTTCACTCTCTGCCTCCTGGCTGCCAGGGTACAAGCAGGTTTTCCTTAGCTGTGCCTGTGTGCCGTGTCATGCTGCCTTGGATCCAGCCCACTGTAGCCTGAGAGTGTGAACCAAAGTCAACCTCTCCTTTAAGCTGTGGGTGTTGGGGGTTGTGGCTCAGCAGTGAGACAGTGACTGAGACTGGGAATGTGATCTCTCTAATTACCACCTCACTTTATTCACTCTTGTATTGATCATGGGAAATAGTACAATGCCTATGTGATGAGGTAGAGTGAGCACAGCAGGCATCACGGTAGTCACTATTAAGTGATTAAGAGATGGGCAATGTCTATACTGGGGGATGCTAAAGAAGGGGCTCACTCATGTCCTAGGTGGGATGGCCTGAAGTTTCACTGTAACTCAAAATGTGAATAGCTGGAATTATGGATGTGAACTGCCATGTCCAACAAGCATGCTGGAAAGTACATTAAAAAAAAAGTCTGGCACTATGGCCACTTATATAATCCCAACACTAGGAAGACTGAGGCGGGAGAATTGTAAATGAGGCCAACCTTGCCATCTTAGCAAGATCCTGTTTCAAAATAAAATTACAAAGGGCTGGGAATGTAACTCAGTGGTAGGTCACTTCCCCTAGCATGTTCAGTACCCTGGGTTTAATCCCCAGCACTTAAAAAAAAAATTTTTACTGAAATCTTTTCACACTTACAAAGTGGTATTTATTTAGGTAACATAAAATAAAATAGAGCTAGAGCATATTGTTATCTTTAAATTAGTTACTCAGAGTACAAGATAGAAGCATTTAATTGTCCAAACAATACTAGCATAGGGCCAGGGATATAGCTCAGTGGCATAAGCACCTGCCTGGCAAGTGCACGGTCCTGAGTTCGATTCCCAGTACCAAAAAAAAAAAAAATGTTAGCACAAACTTTCTTTTCAATGAACTAAGAGAAATTAACAGAAGAACTGTCTTAACTATCTTGTGTGTGTGTGTGTGTGTATACTTATTTTTTTTGTTTGTTTGTTTTTGCTTTTATCTTCCTTCCTTTCTCCTTTCCCCCTCCCAGGCAAATGCTGATAATGATTGGTCATAGTCACGTTGGTTAACGTCTTAGTTCCACCATCTAACCAGCGGAGTCCAAGTGACAGATCATGATATCATCACACACTTGACGGATACCTGTGTTAATCTTGCCCCAATTTTCAGCATTCACACTCAACTTATTAAGGGCTTTGTAAATTTTCTCAATAATAATGGGGTCTTTCGTTTTTATCAGTTTTGCAATAACTGGGACACCACCCAATTCACGTAAGCATTTTGATGAAATGAATATGCTGCATTGTTACCCACAGTGACCAAGGCTCCTTCTTGAATAAAAGGATCATTTGTTCTCTTCAGGATGTTAAGGACCTTTTGAAGATCAGGAGTATTTAGAATATCACCAATTTTACAGGGGAAGCTGAATTTGCTCTTGCAGACAGGCCACATTGTAGGTGGAGCCTTAGTGTACTTTGATAGTTTAAAGCTACATAAACTGAAAATTTTAGATCTAGCTAACAAAATCAGTTCTTCATTTAGGTTTATTACCCTATATATAACGATTTTAGACTTCATGTTCTTAACTAGTTTTAAAAATCACATCTTTCATACAGTTACTTCCCTGTTCTTTTTTTCTCTTGGCTGTACTCAATCATTCAGCAAAATTTGCAGAGAAGGTTCTTGGTTGATATACTTAATCCTTTGGTATCTGAGAATGTCTTCCATTTGTCTTCATACGTGGATCAAAATTATTTTCCCTTAAGGTTCTGTAGATGTTGTTCCTTTATCTTCTGGCATTTAGAATTGCAAGAGAAAAATCTGAGGTGAGTCTTGCTTTTGTCCCTTTATAGGTAACCTGCTTTCTTTTTCTGGATACTTGCAAAATTTTTTCTTCAATTTTGAAATTTTAAAAAAGTCACAAAGATATGTCCAGGTATTGGTTTCTTCTTGTTAAATTTTAAAGGTGCTCTGTGAGCCTTCTTCATTTGCTGGCCTACTTCATTCTTCAACTCCATAAAGTTTTCTTCTATTAGTTCCTTAATTATTGTTTCAGCATCATTTGCTTTGTCCTCTGTTTCAGGTATTCTCATTACGTGTAGATTGTATCTCCTGGGCAGGCCCTCTGTGTTTCTTTTTTTTCTTTTCTTCTCTTCTCTTCTCTTTTCTTCTCTTCTCTTCTCTTCTCTTCTCTTCTCTTTTTTTTCCTCTTTTCTCCTCTCTTCTCTTGATTTCTTCGGCCATTTTCTCTGCATTCTATGAGAATTTATCTTATTCTGCACTTTAGCAGTTTTATTTTGTGAACAGCCCTGCTTATGTGCTTCCTTTAAGTGGAAGGCCATGGTCTGTTCCATGTGGTTACAAACCATCTGCTCTATAACTAAGTCCACATGGGTAACGAACTCTCTCGTAAGACTTCAATACTTTTAATACTTTCTAGGTGATCACTACAGACAAGTACATTAGTATCAGGAGGAGGCATTTTTCTCAATTTCTTAGCTCTGTTCCTTTCTTCTCTCCTGCAGTTTTATGACCTTTTCAAGGGTTCTTTGCAACAGAGTCCAACAAGTCTCCCCAAGCACCAAAGTTGAAGAACAAATCTGTCTGTTTAATTGTGTTTAGACTATTTGTGTGGTACTGAGGAGTGCTGAGCTCTATTTCCAGCTCTTTAAGAAAACATTTTGTTTTTTAAATTTTAAGCAAAGTCTTGCTAAGTTGCCCAGCTTGGTCTCAAACTTTCTATCTTTCTACTTCAGCCTCCTGAGTAGCTGGAATTTTAGGAGTATGCCAATATTGTATGCCCAGCAATTTAGAATTTGATATGGTTTAAGGCTCATTTAATTATTCTTTTCTGCTTTTCTGTTTTTGTAATTTATATTTTCTTATTTGTGCCTTACTGTGGGTAACTTAGACTTTTTACAATTCCATTTTATTTCTTATAATGTTTTGAAGTATTTGTATAGCTTTTTTTCAGTAGCTGCTGTAACATCCTGTGTGCATTATTTATTAGTCTATTGGCGTCATCATTTTATCATTTTCTTTCCGTTTAGAATGCTTCCATTAGCCGTTCTTTTAGGGTAGGTATGCTGGCAATCCATAGTTCTGTTTCATCTGAGACTGTCTTGACCTCTTCATTCCAGAAGGATGTATTTTCTGGGTATAAATTCTGGCTTAATGACTCTTTCAGCACCTAAAGAAGATTGTGCCACTTTCTTCTGACATGTTTTTTAGTGAGAGATATGGTGCCATTCTAACTGTTTTTCTTTTGTTTTTCTCTAGCTGCATTCTAGTCTGTTTTGAAATTTCACTGTGTATTCACATAGAGATTTTCGTGAAAAAAATGTTTTTCTAGGTGAAGTTGTACTACATTGGTCTGAAAGTAGAAACAACACAAAATTTTAGTAAAGCTATTTCATAATGAAATTACTGCTTTTTAGATAGCAGTGATAATTATACTTAATTCGTCATAGCAGCTTATATAAACCCTCAGAAGGAAAGTGTCCAGTGAAGGCAAATTGTATTTACCTCACCCTCAAACCTTCTACCCCTCCCTGTTCTAAGCCAGGACACTTTATCTATTGAAGTCCTGTTAGAAATGGCAAATTTTCGTTTGATTGGCTGTATTTGAATTCTGCAGACAGCCATCTCAGTCTGTAACACAAGTTCTGTAAAGCTACAGGGCCCGAGTGCAGTGAAATCATCTTTTTCCTAATTACAGACTTTCTGTGTTACGTTAGTGTTTTACCTGAGGTAATCCTAAACTTGAAAAGGAGGCTTGAAAAAGTAGAACTAGCTAGAAATATCTTCAGATCGGTTTTATAAGCCGGTTCTGGTTGACTTTGGCTTTTATTTGGAGTACTTACTATCTGCGAAGGAGACCCCTCTTAACAGTATTTAGACTGAACACCGTTGAAGTTACCAAAATGAATAACTTGATACTCTTACTGATACTGTATTGGTAATTTTAGTATATGGAAAGAGTTGTAGCTTTTAGAATGATTAATTATTACAGCATTCAACTATTTTTACAGAATTCATTTCATTGTTCTACCATTAAGTAACTTTTAGGTTTTTTTCATGCAGTCACCATTGTGACTGATGAGAAAAAACCACACACGAGCCAAAACATTCCCTCTGTGGTTTCTCAGAATTGCAGTGTGTAGCGCTTTTTAGCAACTCAGTGCTGTGCTATTTTAGTCTTAGCTCTTTTGTTATAGCAAAAGTATAAACTTATTTCTGTATGTTGAAAAGTATGTTTCAAATGACCAGTTAAATTGTTAATATGTTGATTATCTGAGCATAAGGGCTCTGTAGCTTCCTTAAGAAAAAAAAAGAGCTTTAAAAGTTGAGACTCTGATTTACTTTGGGGGAATGTTTCCTTTTAAATAGTAAGAAGCTTTCACTATTTTAAAAATATTCAATAGTAACATCTTTTCTTTCCCTTGCTGCATTCTACCAATCTCACTACCTAGACTTTGTATGACTGATTTTTTCCATTTTTCTTCTCAATGTTGAGACTTCTCCCCACCTTTTATTTTATTTTATTTTTTGTCTTTTTGAGACAGGGTCTCGCTAGTTCAGGCTGGCCTTGAACTCACTTTGTAGCCCAGGCTGGCCTTGACCTCCCAACGATCCTCTTGCCTCAGCCTCCCGAGTGCTGGGATTACAGGTGTGCACCACCATGCCCAGCTCCCCACCTTTTAAAGAGTAGAGTGGTACTTTTTAAATCAAAAAACCTTAAATGAAAACCCAGTGTACAGGAAAATCACAAAAAATGGTTTTTTGTTTGGTTTTTTTTTTTGTTTTTGTTTTGTTTTTTGGACTCAGGCAATGAATGAGTAGAACAGAATCAGCCTGTGTCCTCACTTTTACCTGGTGATACCTGGAGTTCTGTTGTGGTGCTGTTGTGGTAATTAAAATCAAGAAATTATTCTGAAATTTGTTGACCATTTTCTGAATGTTGTAAGACATATTGCTACTTTTTTTTTTTTAGATATATTTTAAAAATATCCTTATATACTATTGCTAATGTAAATGTTGTTTTGCCAGAAGTTTCAACATTTGGAACAAATTTTAGTAGTTTTGTGTCTAAGTAAATAGGACTTACACCAGGCTTTGGATGGGTGCCCAGAATGCTTTCAGGATGTATATAATGCTACATATAAAGTTTATTTTCTACATTTATTATCTAATTGTTCAATGATTGATTTAGACATACTGATGAAACTTTTTACAGCATATATATTTTTCTTCCTCTTTGTTCTATTCTCATTCTTTCTCAGTAGTTTTATTGAGATGTAACTTAAATATCATAGAACGCTTCTATTCATTTATTTATTTTTATTGTATATATTTAAGGTCTGCAAAATGTATTATGTAGATACATGGTAAAGTAACTACTGTTGTCAAGCAAATTACATAGCTGTCATCACATTTACTTTTTTTTGCAGTAAGAGCACCTAAAAACTACTTTCTTGGCAAATCTCCAATTCTACAATATAATGCTATTAACTGTAGTCCTCGTTTTGTACAGTAGGTCTCCTGACTTATCCCACTTAACTTAAGTTTGTGCCCTGTTACCTGCCTGTCCCCACCTCTTCCCCCACTTGACCCCTTGTAACCTGCTGTTCCACTCTGTTTCTTTGTTTGACAATTTTTAGATTTCACATATAGATGGTAACATGTAATTTTTTTTGTCTGATTTTGTTGTGGTTTATTTTGCTTAGTACTGTATAATGTTCTTCAGGTTCATCCATGTTGCTGTAAATGACAGTGTCTCCATTTTTAAGGCTCAACAATATTCTCTCATTTCTGTACACACATATGTATATATTTTTTCTTTATACACTCATCCATCGGTAGAGGCTTAATACTGTTTCCATATTTTACTTACTGTCAGCAATTTTGCAATGAAGTTAGGAACAGTCTCAGATCTGCTTTTGCATTCAGTCATAATTTGCTCTTTTGTTAAGATGCATGTATGAAGAAAGTCCTGCCTCATGCAAATGAATATTTGAAAAAAGAAAAGGTATTAATTTACCAATTTCCTCAGATATTAATATTTTTCTTTGATGTCATACCCCACAAATGTAAGTTTCTTAAAGGTTAGGTGCAGTGTGGAATCTGAAACCATAGCAGTGAATGTTTTGTTCCTTGCAATTAAAGTAGCAGTGTGTCCTTCAAGAGGCTGGAAGAGCCTTCTCTCTCCCTCTCTCTCTCTCTCTCTCTCTCTCTCTCTCTCACTGTATTTGTCTGGTTCTGTTAAAATTTTTATTATTGCATGTTTGCGGTACATAGTGGTTACAGTCATCGTGGAGAGTTGGTACATGTAAGTAACAGAGCTTAATGCTTTGTAGAACCTCCCACCCATTTCTTGGGCCCCTCCCGATTTGCAAGACATCGCTCTCTGAGAAAGCCTTCTCATTGGCTCTCCATAACGGCCACTCCATCCCACTCAAAAGTCAAAGACTTTGCCTGACTTGGCTTTCTGTACCTCTCCGACCTCATCTCCAGCTTGCTGCTGACGCAGCTCTAGTCTTACTGTCCCACCTTGTTACTTGCTCCTCTAGACAGTGTGTCTCTAGGCTTTTGTGCTTGTTGTACTCCTGGTTATTTATTTATTTGTTATTAGTTTTATTTTTACATTTTGCAGTGCTGGGGATCTAGCCCAGAGCCTTGTATATACTAGGCAAGCAAGCACTCTACCACTGAACTATTCTACTCGCAGCTCTCCTCTGACTTCTTAGCAAATTAGATATTGTGTTAAATGATCTTAATTTAGTAAAAACGTACCAACAGGACATATGTCTGGTTTTGAACGTGAAAGGAATCCCTGAATAGAGCTGCTTATACTTGGCAATGGCTTTGAAATCAGAGGCAGTAACTCATCACTTTAACGTCAGACTCTGACCTTGTCCTGTCTTAGTGGAAATGAAAGTCATTTGGATGGGCAGTCCTTTGCTAGAGAGTGCACAAATATACCTTCCCGTTTCATTGATCATTCATCTGTTACTGTCGTTTACTAAGAGCTAGCCATGTGGATGATCGTAGATTTTAGGAAAATATAATAGAAATAGAAAGTAGTTATTTTATAAATTAGAGCAAATTTGATGTAAACCTAGGGGATTGAAACAAGTTACTAGTCAGGGGTAGTCAAGATTTTTCTTCGAATTACATTTTCATTGCTTAATATACTTAATAGCTTTCACTTTAAAGTATAAACTATGATATTTTCAGGAAGTTTCATTTCTAATATTTCACTAAATTTACTAGTGTTTTGAGTGTCAGGCCGTGGGTACATGGGTTAAAAAGATGCACATAATATTCCTAAGGAAGTCACAGAATTGCTGTAGTATTAATGGCATGATTCAGAATCCCAATTAAAGGACCAGTTCTCCCTAAGTCTTTGGAAAAGGCCTCCAGTTTAAAAGATTAAAGATAGTCATTTTGAGTTTGCTTTTCTTTGTACTTTGTATTTTGTTTTAGCAGTTCAACAGACCTAGAGATATTTAATTATACAATTTTGTCCTGAATGTCTACAATGGCCTAACACTTTTAAAAATTTATTTAAGGTAATAAGTATTGGTACACCGTAATATTACAAACTTCAGTTAAGATTGTGCTTACAACCCTCAGGCGTGAGCATGAGAAAGGAAGTCATCTGCTTTTCTTGCCCAGTTTATTTGCAAAGACAGACCTTCGTGTCTCTCGGTTACCATCACAGGTGTGGCTCCGGGTTGCCGGTAGAAGGATCTAGTCACTGAAGAGATTTGTTGGGAGGTGCTGTTCAGCGCATCGTGGAAGGGAAGGACAACCCTGGCAGAAGGCCAGGGACGAGGGGAGGAAGCTCTGTTCAGAGTTTCTGAGTTTATGGTGTCAGGCATCTGCCTAAGAAAGGCTGTTGGAGCCTTGCTTCCGCCATGACCAGCTTCCAGGCAGTCCTTCCTTTGGGGTACCTGTTCGTGTTTTAGGGGAGACTGTGTCCACCTCACCCTACCCCCAGCTCTACTGGTACTAGTATATCTAGGGTCTGGCCTCTGGCTTTTACAGTGGGCAGTGGCCACCGGAATTCCTCTTTTCCCAAGATTGATAGAGGAGAGAGAGAATTCCTCAAAAAGAAGTGAGAGTCCTAGAGAGAGAGAACACAGAAATGACGGAAATTTATCAGTCAGTAAAAGGAGAATTACCTTTATAAACCCACAGAAGGAACAAGAATTAGTTAAAACTAGATCATGTTCTTAATTTTAAAAAGGTTCCAGTTAAAAATAGCCCATTTTGTGTAGTAGTACCAGAAAACCTGGATCATTGCACTAAAGATTTCTGAAGTAAATATACTTAGGTGACCAATTAATTGCTGTGATATTCCTGGAAAACCTTATTCTTTGTGTGTGTGTGTGATAGGGAACAAGAGAGAAAATGAGAATCTATGACAAAGGAACTTTAATTATCATGTCACCAATAGTGTTACTTAAAATTTTATGGGCACATTCATGAACATTTAATAATAATCACTTAAAGTTATACAGCATATTTGCATTCATTATTTTAATCTTTGTCATACTATATATAGGTATTATCCCCCAATTTATAGAGTAGAGAAATTTAGAAACTAAAATTCCTGTCCAGAGTCATGTTGCTGCTAAATTAAAGAAGAAGCAGTATTTTAATTCAGGTCTTAAATTATTCACATATATAAGAATGACCTAGATATTCCTTCATTATCTGTCTATATAATGAGGAAAAGTGGTATCCATCTTGCAGGGTTGAAAATGAGAGATAAAATACAAAGTTTCCTGTCCTTTGAAGAGTTAACAAACCTCTTGTTAAATCATGTTAGTTTTAAAAATGCTTTTATTTCAATAATTAAAGTATTTCTGTAGTACCTGATTTTTTTTGAGGTCTTTATTTGTCCTAGAGCCACTTGGTGGGTGTGTGCTGGGGATTGAGACTTAGGGCCTCCTGCCTGCTAGGCAAGTGCTCTACCACTGAGCTACCTGCACGCCCAGCCCCTTGTAAATGTTTTAAATGTCTTGCCATATGGCCAGGCTGGCCTTGAATTTGTGATCTTCCTGCCTCAGTTTTCCACATAGTTGGGATTACAGGCCTGTGCCAGGGTGCTTGGCTTTTTATTTATTTTTTATATTTATGTGTGTATTTATTTATTTTGGGGGAGAGTGAGAGTGAGAATGAGAGAGACTGCTACGTTGCCCAGGCTGGCCTGCAGCTCTTAATCTCCTGCCTCAGCCTACCAAGTGCTGGGATTGCAAGTTTATGCCACCATGCTCAACTAGCCATTTTTTTTTTAAAACAAAGAGCAACATTTTATCAAGAAGTAATACTACCTTAGAAAAGTTCTGAAGTTGATGTTTTGTAGCCTTTAATTCTTAAAGGTAAGCTGTCATTTTCAATTTAATCTTTAAGGCTTTGAGTGGTATGAAGTTTCTCTTGAATGCCTACTTTGAAGAGACTTTTTATAATTAAGTTTCCAAGTATATTTAAATTTGAGTTCCTTTAAAAGAGATTTATTTGAAATTTATTTGAAACTTTATGTGGAAGCATATTTTGATTTTTTAAAAAAAATTTATTTCAAGTTTATTGAAAAATTTTATTTCAAAAATGTGTAATTTCTTTGTGTCAGTTGATATGTAAGGTGTAGATATTTATACACTTAGCTATTTTTAAACATTGGGATATAAATAAAATGTGAATTCATGTGAAAATACAGGAAGGCAGTATTGCAGAATACACATCAAGCTTTAGAAAGGAGGAGTTCTGCTAGTGTGAGCCAGAGCGTTACAAAGTATTAGAGGTTTTACTTTATCTGTGAAAATTTATAGCAGGTCAGGGAACCCAGCTGTACATGGCAGAGTGTACAGATACAAGGAAAAGTACGTTTGAGATCGTTGGTTCCCAATCAGCTGCAGTTTGACCTCCCAGGGGACATTTGGCAATGTCTGGAGAAAGTTTTTTGTCACAGCTAGGAAAGGCGCTAATGGCGTCTAGTGGTTAGCGGCTCCAACAGTACACAGGGCAGCTCCCCACAAACGAAAATTATTTTAGTCAAACTGTACTAGTGCTGATTTATAAACACTGCTTCAGATCCAGGACGGCTGGCCCAAAATGAAGGAGGAAGGATGACAGATCATTTTAAGTTGGAAATCTAGAAAAAGCAACAGAAAGATACTTGCTTTCTGATTTACAGCAAAAAAGATTTAAGTTGGTTGTTTAAATTCATTTCGTGTTACCCTCTTCCACCCTCTAATTTTTCATAAATGCAGTTTTTTACATGATGATGCAGAGATGATGTTCAGAATATCTAGTGAGGTGGGTATTAGCCGGCAGGTCTGAGCAGGCACCTGCTTTGTCAGGTGTTAACCCTTTAGTTAACGGGAAATGGGGAGACCCCAGTATTTTAGGTTAAGGACCTAGTTAGCTGGGAGAGACTATATCGGGAGAGGAGGTGTTTGCAGTCTTTGGGCAACAACAGCTCAAAATCAGACCCGATGGTTAGTTCTCAGGCTAGCTCTGCAAAGCACACATAACTAACCTTCATGCAGAAGAAAAACCGAGTATTTACCAGATAGGAAAATGGTGGAAAATGATACTAGCAATTAAGAGAGAAATTATAAAAATGAGTAGGTTTTTTTTTCAAACTTATTGGTAATAGTTAAAAAATAGATTTACTTGTAGAAGGACCTACTTTGTTTAGTGTCTAAAGGGAATTTTTGAATGTGTATGAGGAGTTTTGAGATTAATGGCAATTATTTTGTAGTGTCTAGTTTCATATCAAACTTTTGTATTTCTTTTAATTTCTCAAAATTTTGAGTTGACTTCAATTATAAATCTATTTCATGTGTTTTGGTTCTTATTTATTTAATTCAGCTAACCAAAATGCCACCAAAGTTAGCAGGTGATAAGACAAAGCCTCTTATTTGAAAGCTAACAAATAGAAAAGGAGATACTGTGGTTTCTATTTACAGGAGTAAACAGAGTAAGGAAAGTAAACCAGATTGGATAAAGAGGGTCTGAGAGACAAAGAGAGGGTGCTCTTTTAAAAACAGTGAAGGAGGTGACTTTCAAGAGGTCAGAATGCTCAGAAGGAGCAAACCTTGTAAAAGATCTGATGAGAGTGTCCTAGGAGTCAAAGGCTTAGGTTAGGGTGTGCAGGAAACATCGGAAAACAGTACAACTAGAAGATACAGATGACTGATAAAAGTTTGGAGAGAGAGTGGTCATGTTGGGCTTTAATAGGCCTCATGATGGAAAACCATTAGAGGATTTTAGGTAAAGGAGACAGAATAAAGTTTAAGCTTAAAATTTTAAATTCCAGTCCCTCTGTGAAGAAAAGTGGAGTGAGAATGAAGCAGAGTCACTACCTTAGAGACCAGAGGTAATATGGTCGTAGTACACTACTACTAGACACATGGTACTAGTACTGTATGCAGATGGTTAGAAGTGGTCAGGATTGGGATGCCTTTTGGGGGAAAACAAGTAAGTGGTTGAATGTGTGGAGATGAATGAAAAGAGAAAGGTTGACCACTCTAGTTTTGGACTGTGCTAACTAAATGGAGGTCCCATTTAGAGTTGGAGTTGGGTAGGGCCCACCAGTTCAGTTTCATTATGGTGCTGGGCGGAGTCAAGGCACTCAAGTGGACATACTGCATAGGAGACTGGGTATTTGCTTTCAAAGGAGAGTGTCAGATTCGCTTAAAAAAAAATGGGGAACTATCAGTAGAGAGTTGATAAAGCCATGAACTGGATTGCTTAGGGAAGGAGTTCACTGGGTGAAGGAAAGTACAAGAGATGAGTTTTGGAGAACTCCAATACTTTATAGAGACAGGGAGAACTAAGAGTATCCACTGAAGTGGACCCGTAAGGAGAGGGTGGTGACTTCCGGGTAGAAGTCAGATGTCGGAAGGTATTTCAGAAGTCAGCTTCAAGGCTGGTTGTGAGGCACACACCTGTAATCCCAGCACTTAGGAGGCTGAGGCAGTAGGACTGTGAGTTCAAGGTCAGAAGGCCAACCTGGACTACCTACAAAGACCTTATCTTTTAAAAAAAGAAAGGCAAGAAAGAAGGAAAGAGAAAGAAAGAGGAGGGAAGGGGCGAGGTCTGCTAGGGTGTGCTGCCAAGAGGCCGCGTGGGCAGGGCGGGGGTGGCCACGCAGGCCTGGGTGAGGAGTCCTGGGGGTGGCAGAAAGAGAGTGTGCGGAGCTCTTCAGGAGTCTCTCTGAACGCTGAAGAAGGTGAACGGAGACGGGGGTATGTGAGGACAGGCAAACCTGTTCTTGTTGTTTTGCATGTTTTTACATACTAATGAGAAAGATCCAGTTGTTATTAAGGTTTTTTTTGTTCATGAATGAAGTGAGGATTTCTTGAGGTAAAGCAATAGAAAGGAGGACTCAGAAAGGAATGAAGGGTCTGTAAAAAGGGTTGCTTAGACCTCTGGGCACACTGGACTCTTCACTTAGATTCACAGGTGAGAGATCCAAAAACAGTTGAATACATGCAACATTGCAGCTTCACTTGCTTATCCAAAGTGCAGCACTTGAGCTCCTCCTGAGGCATCCAGTTTGAGTAACCAAGGTAAGATGTCCCTGTCCTCAAGGAGCAGAAACTTCAAGCAAAACAGACAGATGCGCAGCCTTGCTGCACAGTGTATTCAGACAGGCAGCATCACCTTCACCAGCAAAGAGCTACTGAATCTGAATCTGTTTTAAACAAAATTTCTAGGTGATTTATATATGTATTAAAATTTGAGAAGCTTTGGTATACGCAACTAAACAAAATAAGACATTATAATCAATATGGATTCTTGTAAACAGAAAATACTGTAGGAGCCTACTTACTGTTCCACCCTCTAAAAGAAGAAAAATGGTCATAGAGAAAAAAGTTGCATTAAACGTTCCCCTAGACACGTATTAAAAAGTGCTTAATATAAGAACCTCAGTAAACTAGCCCTAGGCACTTCCTTTCCTTTCAGAAATGTATTTGCTGTGTGGTAGTCTGCATCTAGTATTCCGCAAATTTTTTGTGAATAGATTATTTCAATGAAAAGAAGGAGACTCAGATCACATAAAAGAAAGGAAAACTGGAAGCTTGGATTGTATCAGTTTATACTATTTGCTGGTGCCATATGGAGACCCAGTGGCATTTATTCTTTGGGTGCTGGTCCAGGCCTACTCATGTTGATGCTCAGAGTCTCACAGCTGTGGTAATTAGGAGTTCCTTCAGATTGGATGCTGCTGGAAACTACTTTTTGAGTTAACTTTTTCTTTCCTATAGTGAGGGCTGCTAATATCTGACCATGAAAAATACCTGTTTTATGAAAAATATATTCTCCAGACCAGCCACTTATATCACTTATGTAAGCTGTTTTATTTTTTTTAAAGTATTCAGTATCACTAATCATTAAGGAAATGCAGATGAAAATCACAGTGAGCTACCGCTTCATATCCCTTAGGCTGGCTATCATCACAAAACAAAATAACAAGCACTGGCATGGATGTAGAGAAACTGCAAGCCTAGAGCACCGCTAGTGAAAATGTAACGTCTTAGTGGAAAACAATGTGACATTTCCTCCAGAAACATAGCACTGCCATATGATGTCGCTGTTCGACTTCTGTGTACCCATTAGAATTGAAAGCAGGGACTGGAACAGATAGCTGTACAATGTTCAGAGCAATGCTATTTACAGTAGCCAAAAAAGTAGAAACAACCCACAGGTCCGTTGTTAGATGAACGGATCGACAGAATACAGCATGTATCTACAGGGGAATATTTAAAAAAATTTTGTGTTAGTACATGTTTGTCACAGGTAGTGATTACATTCACCATGGAGAGTTGGTCCACGCACAAAATGCATCTTAATTCTTTTTCACCCCTTCCCCTCTTCTCCTCTGCCTTCTCTCAGTGGAACATTACTCAGCACAGTATGAATGTGCGGTACTTAATGCTCGTAATTGTACACTTAGAAAGGATTAAATGTAAGTTTTGTGGTGTATATATTTTAGCAAGATTGAAAGAAAAGTGTGCTCCGTCCCAAGCATACTAAATCAGAATCTCTTGTAATGGAGCCCAGAAGACTGCTTTTTATTTTTTAGATTACTTTTCAGGTAATTGTAGGCATGGTTAGACTAAGAACCACTGACGTATGGTGTTACATAACACAAAGTGGACTAGACTGATTTTGTCTGTACATCTTTATTTATTTATTTTTGTCTTTTTGAGACAGGGTCTTACTATGCAGTTCCGGCTGGCCTTGAGCTCTGTTTGTATATCTTTAAAAAGAGTCAGATTGATGAGTTAGAATGCAATCTTTACCATTTTAAAAATTTTTATTGGTACATGTTAGATATACATAATGATCACATTCATCATTGGGAACTTGTACCTGTGCATGATATATCTTGCTTCTTTTTTCCCATTCCCCTCCCCTCTGTTCATCCCCTCTTCCCCTCCTTATTTACAAAAGCTTTGTTTCCATTTTTTCCTTCTTTTTTTTTTTTTCCTTTCTTTTTTTCCCCCTTCTCCCTTGTTCCCCTTCTCATTTGAACATTTTCTTCCCATTTGCCAATATCTATTATACCTTTTGGTCCTTATTTACCCTTTTGGTTTCTCACGCCAGAGAAACCATGTGACATTTGGAAATGTGTATCTGATTTATTTCACTTAAAAGTATCGTCTCAGGGTGCACCCATTTGGCTGGAAATATCTCAACTTATCCTTCTTTTAAAATCCAGTCTTCATCTATGGTTTTTAAATATTTAGTTTAGCTCTTCTCATTTGTACCACACTGCATGTGGCAATTGGAGTAATAACTGCCGGTGACTGTTTAGCACTCCACCATTTAAAGCACTTTAAAAAAAGAAAAATCAAACATTTGCTGGTTTTCTTCCTTTAAAAAAATATTTTCATGTATATCATTTCATTGACTCACCAGGATCCTCTGGGGATGGATGGTGACATTGGCATTTTCCGGTGAGAAACTTGAGAATTAGGAGAGTTAATGACTTGCCTAAGGTTGTACAGGGAATGTCGGACTTCCAGGATAGGTCTTTGAAATACAACTCTTATTATTTCCCTCTGAATAGCCTCTCAGAAAAAATAGCAGGCCTGATTCAGTCTGTTAGTAAGTATGCCATAGGTTTAATTGTTTTGTTAACTCAAAAAAGTGTGAATTAAGTTAATGATGAATCATAAGACTATCACTTTATTTTGCAAATAACGAATTATAACCATGTGAATGTTTAATAAGTACTAAGCAGTGTCAGTTACCAGAAAAATCTGAAGCAGATCTGTTATTCTGTGCTATTGCTTTTTCTTTCTCTTGCATTGAAATGACCTCTATATCAAGCCATTTGCTAATGGCACTCTTTTCATAAAAGTGACTGTTCAAGGCTTCCTTTTGAAGAGTGCATTTGCTATTGTTGTGCACATTCCCTTTTTCCCACCTGTGTTTCAGTAAGGTCTAAGGATGTAGGGGGAAAGCCAAAAGCTTTGCAGACCTCAGCAAGCTCCTTGAAAATTTGAAAATGTGGCCCCCACTACTCTAAGTTTGTTTTGTCAATAATGAGGAATGTTCATGGTACACTATCTGCTTCTGAGCATGGGGCACTCTCTGTGACAAAAGAGAAGCCAAGCAAACTACCATGGGCATAATTCTGAAAAAAATGATACCTCCTGAATAAGAAAGAGCCTTGGCCGGTCCTTCAGGAAGGATCCACAAGACAGCATTGTCATCACAGAAGGTGACAGCTCCATGCACCTTAGTGTCCTTGAAAATCTTCCAGCGGGAGAAGATACAGAGGTGGAAGACATTGATAATGCAGATACTGACCCTCTATGGCTCTAGGTTAATATGGATATTTGTGTCTTAGTTTTAAACAAAAAGTTAAAATAAATTTAGGTAAGTGAAGCTTACAGGATACAGAAATAATGAAATAATATTTTTGTATAGTTTATAGTAGGTTTGTATTAAGATAAGTGTTATTAATATAAAGTCAAAGAGTTTTAAAATTTACAAAGTCAAAAATTGCCTGTAATTTCTGCACTCAGGAGGCTGAGGCAGGAGGATTCCCTTGAGTTTGAGGCCTTCCTAGGCTACATAGTAATTTCAAGGCCAGCCTGACTTGCAGAATGAGACCCTGTCTGAAAAACAACAACAGCTGGGGATATAGCTGAGAAGCACAGTGCCTTGCTTAGCAAGTGCAAGGACCTGTGCTATTCCCAGTACCAAAAAACAACAACAAAACAAAGTAAAGAATTACACGAGGTTCATTTTTAGTGAAGAAAGAAATATATTAGTAAGTTTATTGTAGTCTAAGCGTACAGTGTTTACAGACTACATTAGCGAACAGTCCTGTCCTGCTAGGTCTTCACATTCCCTCAGCACCCCCTGATAGCCCAGAGTGACGAGTTCTGTGCAAGTGTACCACTTATCTTTCACACCTTTTAACAAATGTGGTAGTTTATTATTAGTGTAGTTGTGCAGAACATAATGATCCCACTCCTTGTGGGAGGTTGGTACACGCGCATGACACGTCTTAATTCCTTTCTTCATCCCTTTTCGCTCCTTTCTCTCCTCCTTCACCCATCCCTGGATGCCCTTCCTTTTTTTTTGTACAGGTTTGCAGTATGTAATGTTTAGATTCCTTGTGGGGAGCTGGCACATGTGCATAACACATCCCAGTTCCCTTTTTGTAAAACCCCTTTCCCTTCCCTCCCTCTTCTACCTTTTTTTAACTGTGTCTTTTCAGTGTTTAGATATAGAATGTTTAGAGCTGGGCGTGGTGGCACACGCCTGTAATCCTAGCACTTGGGAGGCTGAGGCAGGAGGATCATTGCAAGTTGGAGACCAGCCTGGGCTACAAAGTGAGCTCAAGTCCAGCCTGAACTGCATAGCGAGACCCTGTCTCAAAAAGACAAAAAAGAAATTAAGTAGATATAGAATGTTTAGATACATAAATACTTAACCAGTTTGTTAGTCTGTAATTCTTTGTTGTTGTTGTTTGGTTGGTTGATTTTTTTGTGGTACCGGGGATCAAACTCAGGATCTTGTGCTTGCCAGGCAGGCGCTTGTGCCACTGAGCTATATCCCCAGCCCCCTAGCCTGTAATGTTTAGATACATAAATATTTAGATACATAAATACTAAACCAGTGTGTTAGCCTATAATAATTAGCTCTATCACCAATAAAATATTCTTTGTTGAGAGGCAGTAAATTATAGGTTTTTTTTTTGAGACAGGGTCTCACTCTAGTTCAGACAGGCGCTTGTGCCACTGGGCTATATTCCTGGCCCTCACTGTAGTTCAGGATGGCCTTGAGTTCACTATATAGTCCAGGCTGGCTTTGAACTCCCTGTAATCCTCCTTCCTCAGCCTCCCAAGTGCTAGGATTACAGGTGTGCACCACCATGCTGGGCTGTAGTTTGGTTTTAGTAGGCTATTTGTAGAAAAAAAGTTTGTATTCTTGTATGCCTAAATGTTAGGACCAGGTTTATGGTTTTATCAATTTGTTTCACCCTTTACTAAGTGTCCAATTGAAAATATCATTTTTGATTACTTTTTTTTATTTTAAAGAGTAAAAGAAGGATAACAGTAATAGG
>NW_004955441.1:6638882-6717893 GCF_000276665.1 Chinchilla lanigera | reverse complement strand
GTAGCCTGGGTTAGAGTATATGCCGCCTCATTCAGAATCCGTGATAGTCTCTTCATTTCTTAAAGTTTTAAAGTGTGTTTTCAACAGTGCATATAACTCATGTATGTTTGGTTTTAAAAATAGTGAACAGCCGCAAATCTAATACAGGTCAAGACATTCTGTCTTCTGGTATTTCCTGTCCTTATTAAGCAGGTAGTTCTCTCATCCGTCTCACCGCAGGCCCCCTAGAATGGCTGTCCAAACCTACTTCTCCCTTTTCAGGACCTTCTTCTCCACTTCTTCCCCCCATTTTTGCCATGGATACATTCATCTTTTTTTTTTTTTTTTTCCTTTTTGAGACAGAGTTTCACTATGCGGTTCAGGCTGGCCTTGAACTTGCACCAGTCTTCCTGCCTCAGCCTCCGGAGTGCTAGGATTACAGGCATGCACCACCATGCATTCGCCCGGCTCAGTTTTTACCGAGCTTTCTGCACCATTCCAATTAGTTTTGCTTGCTTCAGCCTCATCTGTGTTTTAACCTTTTACACTGACTGTGGTGACACACACCTGTATCCTTCATTTCTGCACTGTTTAACCTCAACAAACGTCTACTTATGTCAATGTCTTGTGTTATGGTTTGTGTCTAGATTCCCGCTAAAGCCTCCTTGGGTCATAGGGCTGTTTAAGAGGTGGCTGAATCTAGAGCGTGTGATGCTGAGATTAAGGGTGTGTGATCAGTTCACTGATCTGTTTGGCACAGCCCTAATCCCAGAACTCTAGATAGCGTGTAAAAAGGGCAGAAAGCCACTGTTAAGATGGGTTGTTGATTTTGCTATCTTCTGCCCACCATGACCTTTCTCCTCTGCAAAGCCGGCCTGCCCTGGAGCCAGCTAATTGTGGACTGAATCTCCTACAAGCTGAGCTAAATAATTAACCTTTCCTCCCTTAACTTTGGGCATTAGGTATTTTGTCTCAGCAGTGAGAGAAACACTAAGATATCTGTTTAAAACCCTCTGATTATATCCGTCTCCCAGATTACTCCCAGTGCTTTAGCTTGACATGCACGCCTGGCCTCTGCAGCCTCCCAGCATGTACTCTTTGGTCCAGCTAAAGTTCCCCCTGGCACATCATCACATGTTTGGCCTCTTCGTCTTTTTATCTGGTAGCCCGTTCAGTAAGCGTGCTTCTGCCTTACCTGCTGTTACCACACCGTCTTCATCCTTTGTGCCCACGTCAAGTACATCCTTCTGGCAAGGGATTCTGGTGCCACCTGTGCTCTCCCACCCTTGAGTGTCCCTCACCGTGCTGTCAGTGTAACTCATTTTAGCCCTCAGCAGGCCGTGCTGTGGTTAACTGCTTACAGTCTTGCTTTTCAGTGAACTGAACTTTTTTAAGGATGGAGGCTGAAGGGCTAGTAACAGGCACCAAAGAAGGAGAACATATTTTTAATTTTATTTCAGAGAAAGGTGTAAGTTGTTTTTATTTTTGTCTTTTTTTAAATGATGAATTTTGCCTTTTTTTTTTTTTTAACCTTAGAGTGTGGAGAAATAGGCATCTAAAATATCAGAGACTAACCCATGAAAAATACTGAAGGATTTGAGAACACCCATTTCATTTCAAATTCTTCCATTATATTTATAAATAAAAGTAGCAGAACTAGGTTTAAGACATGACAGAATACAATTTAAAAGCCTTTCTGATTTTCCAGAGAGCCATTAGCTAGAAAGGCATTAAAGATTCATCTGAATTTGACACAGTGTTTTTCGGCAGTTTACCCAAGGGGTTCCTGAATACACTTGGAGGACTTGTGTCAGACAGCGAGGAATTGGTACAGACTGAATTCCTTTGCTTTCTGATTCTACAGAATGAAGCAATAATAACCAGTAAGGTTGCTTCAGAATCTGTTAGGAATTACCAGGACAAGAACTGTCAAGATGGAAGCCAAGTAGTCCTAAGGTTAGGAAAAGTTTAAAATTCAAAAGGTGGCACTGTAATGTAATGAGTATGCTTTAAAAAAATTATTGTCATGGTCATATACAATTCTGTTCCATAGCTATCATTCTTCAGTGAACTATATGAATTTACTATATATAAATTAATTATAGCTAAAGAAGCATATGACGTTTTCTGTATAAATAAGTACAGTGTTTTAAAAACTACATTTACGGGAAAAATTACATCTAAGTTACACCTAGTAGTAGTTCCAAGTGCTTGCTGTAATTGCTTATAAGTACACACACACACACACACACACACACACACGTACACATACACACTCAGTAAGTATCAGCTGTAGCTGGCTTCCAGAGGCTGTCTTAACATTTGGCAAGGTAACCTATTCTGCATATTCTTGTATAATTCAGATCATGTGATCTATTAAATGTCTTTGAATATCATTTTGGATGAGGTAGAGCACTTTAGCTATAACTGTCTCATGGGAGCAAATGTTTTTATTTACCTGTATGTGGAATATAGTACTACTGTTTGCTCCTTAAAGAAATATCTTAGCAGCATCTTGTTTGAAAGAGTAAAGATCAAGTCCATTGTGGTGACACATACTTTTAATCCCAGAACCCTGGATGGCTGAGACAGGAGGCTCTCAGGTGAGCCCAGCAGGGCAATTTGATGACTTAGCAAGACTCTATCTCAAAATAAAAAAATAAGAAGGGCTGGAGATGTAGCTCAGTGCAGGGCCCTCCCCAGTATACCAAAAAATAACAAGAACAACAAAAACAAACTCTGCATGACTTTTAAACATGGACCATTGCCCATATTTTTTCAGTCAGTGGTTTTAAAATGTTTTTAAGGAAGTAAAACAATTTGTTAGTCTCACAACAATTTTGTGATCCTAACTTGATGGATTTAATGTGTGATAAAGGTCCAGGAGCTTAGATCAACAGTTGGCAGGTGCATTATGTGCTGTTTAAGCAAACGAGTTCTTTGATTTATTTATCTCCTAAGTTGTGTTGGGCTTTTAATACTCACCAATACATAAAACTGTATAAACGTGAGTTCCTAAAATTTTATTTTATACATACCAAATTTAATCACCATTTGAATTACCTGTGCTAGAATTGCTAGCAGCATTGTGATCATTGATCCTGATACATCAACTTCATTGGATCAAGGAACAACTAGCAGATTAGTAGAGCAGGCTCCTGGGTGTGTCTGGGTGGACTGTGCAGGCATACCCTTGGGAACTGCATCAGTCCCTCGCCCGGTCCTCTCTGCTGCTGTTCCCTGCCTTGCTGCCCTGCCTTCCTGAACTAAGCAGCTCTGCTCCGTCTCTTCCTTCTCTCACGATGTTCTGTCTTGGAGCCAGCGGACTACGGACTGAACCGTCCCGCATGATCTAAGTCAAATCTTTCCTTTTTAAAAGTTGTGCTAGATAGTGTGTCTTAGCAACAGGAAAGCCATTAATACAACTATCAAGTTGTCATTTTTAACCATTGCATTTTATTGTTGTGGTTATATCAGATGTCTTTGATTCTGCAAGATAAACATCTGTGTTTAGTTCTGCCTTTGTGTATGTAATGGTTTCTGATATAAGGGCTTGTGCTCCTGAAGTCAGCTTACAACCAATCCTCTAGCTTTATTGCTCCTCGCCTCAACAGAGGTTTTGAGTATTTCCTTAATGTCAAGAGTTTAGAGTAAATGATTCTATACACAGATAGATCTTACCCAACTGGAGCATCACTGTACAATACAGAAAGTAGACAAGGAACATGTATTTGTAATTCAGTGTGATAAACCCAGTAGTGAAAGTGTGGTTCCCTGGTATAGGGATTAGCAGAGAGCAGAGTGTGAGACCCATACAAGCAGTTACTATGTTTGATTTGTCCCTGTGTACCCAGCTCTTAGCAGAGGATCTGGTATTTAATAGGTTCAGTACTAATCATTTAAGTGAGTGAGGTTAATTCTGCCTTGAATAAGAAGCAAAGAACTCTTCCTAAAATGAGGTAAAATCTGGGTTTTAAAAGTCAAATAGGTAAATGGAAGGTTAAGAGAATGAATGACAGGCATGGAGAGCTGTGTGAGTGAAGCTATACGTCCTGTTTCAGCAACTACAAACATTTCAGATGCTTCAGCGTAAGGTATAAATTCAGGAGCAACCTAAGATGGCTCTGTATTAGTGAGAAATTTATAACTGCAGGTATCCTTTGAGTAATCAATGACCATTTTAGCTTTTCGCATTAAAACTCATAGAACTGTATTTGCATTTATGAAAGTATAAAAACATATTTCTAGCCAAGTTTTTATTTAGAAGCCCACTGATGAGAGACAGCCAGTGGACACCCTCTCCCTCATCCTAGTAGGCTTCTGGGTCTACTGCGATATTCACCAGATTCCTCCAGGTTTGGTAGTGAGGGTTTGTTGGAAAGCGCTCTAGCCTAGACCCCAGCAGGCCCAGCTTCAATATTTAGCAGTATTACTAGCCAGCAATAGGATTATTGGTATCTTTTTTTTTTTTTTAATCTCATCTGCTACGTAGAGGGGCTGAGTTGAATGACCTTTGAAGTCCCTTTTCTTCTAAAAGTACTGTCTTGTAAATCTGTAGCTATAGTTTATGTGATGCTGGGGTATTGGACAGGAATGTAACCCCATTACAGCTGCATTTTTAGGACTACATTTTAGTGACGCTAAGGGCATTATTCGTGTGTATGTATAATACGGGTATGTTCATTTGAAAGATATTCAGTACCTTCTGTGTGTGCTAGTTTTTCCTTAACTCTTGTAAGTTTTTCTTTTTAATGTTAAATTTATGTTGGTAGAAAATGTGGAAATATCACATTCTTTGAAGTGAGAGAAATTATAACAGTGTACTCCTACATGGTGATCTCAGTTAATGAGACGTAGTAGGCCAGTCCACACGGAATGCCCTTGGCCAATATGTATTATTAAGTGTTATACCACCTTTTGGAGAGCAGAACACGTCTAAAACGTGGATTATTTACCTCTAGGAACTCCTTTTTCTTGCCATTTATTTTGTGAGCAAGTTTTGAGCCATAGTGAGTGATAAAGGGATGCAAGTATAGATGGTTGTGCTGTTTGTTAAAATACAAGCTTTATACGGGCCGGTAGCTTGAAGTGCCTCTAAACAATGGACAGGGGAAAAGAAGGTAAAGATTATTAAATGACAGTATAAGGTGTGTGTGCTTTTGTTTGTTTCTGCAGTGCTGGGGATTGAACCCAGGGTCTCCTACACCCTAAGTAAGTTTCCTACAGAGTAGCAGACAGTCACAAATTGTTAGAGTACCCAATTTGTGTCCTTTGATAGAGGGTGACTTTGTATTCGCGGATATTTATCAAGTCCAGATCATGTGCACCCTGCATAGTGCTAGATAGAGGCGGTACATTAGTGAACACAGTGAGATGCATGCATGCCTGCATTTTATCATGTGGTAGGAAAGATAAGAGTTAAACAAGAGACACAGACGGGTGGGTCAATTTTGCCTGAGTGGAGTGCCGAATAAATGCTCTAACTGGTTCCTGGCAGAGAACACATACACTGCGGCTTTTATCCCCACTTCAGCCTCTCCCTCCCTGTTCCCCTTGCTGCATCTCAGTGGAACCATGGAGTAAGAAAAATACTGAAATTACCCACTTAGGGCACTGGGTCCCTGCAGCATCTGGGTCTCCAAAGGATGTGTGTATAGTGTATGTGGTTGGGGAGAGAAAACTGAGAGCTCCTGACTCTGGGTCAGGAGCATCCGATCTGAATTCGTAGGCTCACATGGTTAAAACAGACCCACATTGTAATTGCTTTGCCTCTGTTATAGGTCCAGGGGCAAGTTCATCCAACCCTTGAGTCTAACGATGATGCTCTTCAGTATGTTGAAGAGTTAATTTTGCAGTTATTAAATATGCTCTGCCAAGCTCAGCCCCGAAGCGCTTCAGATGTAGAGGTATGACAGATTTTGCCTTGTATTTAATATATACATCTCTCTGTGGTTTTTTTGTAATGTTGTTTTTTCATTTCACAAAGTGTGTATGTATGATATATAAGAAAGTAAAATCTGAATCTCTTTAAGCTTAGTATTGAGTGTATGATGGCTTGTATGTTTTAGCTATGAAACTAGTCCATATTTTGCTTTTAAAGCTAAAATGAACGATTTCTTGATGCTAGAGTGATAATCCTCATGCCATTAAGAACAGAATATGTCCAAGTATTTCCTTTATTTGGCAAAGTAAATCAGTATCCCCCACATAATTCCATTATTCTTAGTAAGGTGAGAGAACTGAGAGAGCTACAATATATGAATGAGTGGAGCATAACAGGTTGGGACCAGAGAAAGAGCAGTTGAAAAGATCTCGCTGGTTACTATGGTGGCAGCTGAACCAGAAGTGAAGGTCCCCAAGGGGAAGTATTTAGAGAGTACTTCATACGACCTTGATATAGGCAACAGAGTCACCCAGGATGATGGCAGGACTTCACGTGAGAGTAGAAGAGTGATGTTCTACAGCAGTATATAAAACCCTTCCTGTGGGCGGTAGAACAAAGAATTCCTATTCTAGAAGTCTTTGGGGGAGATCCAGATTTAGGTTCAGGCAAGAAGCATCAAGGAATACTGAATTACAGAGGTTGTGGATGCAGAAGAGATCGCGTACTGTGAAATAGTAATTCACTTTGATTTCTTAGGTAATTCAGAATAGGTTTCTTACATTTCCCATTGAATTATACAGTCATATTTTTATTAGTAATTTCCTTCTATTTACATGGAGTTTCACAGAGTGAATCTTAAGAGAGGACTCACCTGACTGTCTCATTAACTATTCCTGTTAGTTCCCTGCAGTGTTTATGAATGCAGGATCCGACTTATGTATTGGGTATTAGAATGAAGTTACAGGTTTTATCTTATTATTCTGATGTTGGTACACTCTAGGAATTTATTAGTTTGCTGACACTGCATACTCAAACTCACCTGATATGTTGTACAGAATAATGTTGTACAGTACTGTGCTCATTTTATCCTTTTAATTAATATAGAGACTAATACATCACTTCCTAATATTGAAGGACATCTCCATTAATTCTTAGAAATAAGAAGTCCTTCAGTCTTCCACTTGCATATGCCTAATTAATATCTAGATTCAAGACTCTGAATAGAGGGTTATTTCATAGCTTTTAAATATTCTCTTAGGAGAGAACTTCTGAGATATCTAAGATATGTAGCCTGTTCTCCACCTTATTATTTTTAAGCACTTTGCCTGGCTCTTAAAATACAGGCAGCCATATGGGATTCTAGTGAGTTGGCTTTGGGGCTGATTTTTTTATAAGCATATCTTGTAACAGTACGATAGCAATAGAAATATCGATTAGTTATATAATAGGCTTTGTCATTTCAAAGTACTGCTATATAAATTTTTATGTCCTTACCACAATCCTGTGAAGTATTTATTATTCTCCTATTTTGTATATTGCAGTGTTGACCCTCAGAAGAAAATAGATAGAGAAATGATTGATTAAGGGTTTTTTTTTTTGTCTTTTCGAGACAGGGTCTCGCTGTGCAGTTCAGGCTGGCCTTGAGCTCACTTTGTAGCCCAGGTGGGTCTTGAACTCACAACAATCCTCCTGCCTCAGCCTCCCAAGTGCTGGGATTACAGGCGTGCACCACGCCACCACGCCTGGCTTTGATTAGTTTTTAAATCATTAGTCTAATACTCTTCTTCCCATGCCATTTCTGGAAAGGTTAAAGAATAAAGAACATGTAGATGGGGACACACTGAGATAAGTATAATGGTGTTTCAGTGTGTTCAGAATACCTGCTATAACAAGATGCCTTAGACTGGAAACTTATAAACAGCATACATTTATTGCTTAGAGTTAGCTCCTGGAGGTTAGGGAGTCCAAGATCAAGGTGACGGCGACAGTGTGTGGTGGGGGCTTGTGTCTGCTTCCGTGTACCCTCGTATGACTGAAGGGGGAGGGGGTGTTCAAGCCCTTTTTTAATGAGCACTGATCCCCATCGTGAGGATGAAGCCCTCATGACCCGCTCCCCTCTGAAAGCCCCCACTCGGGTAAAAGAAAATCATTTCTGGTTTGCACATTCCTTTCGCCTGAGTCCCTTCCCCTCCTCTCTTTTAACCTGCCCTTGTCTCTCCAGGATTTGGACCTTAAAGCTACCACAATGGAGGATTTCAGGGTTTCAGATCATAGCAAATAGGGTCTTAGATTCTCTTGTCAGGAAATAATGTTTCATTCACTTCGTCCATTAGGACCCATTATTTTAAACATACACTCACAGAGCTTTCTTTAAAAAGTGGTAAGGTCCCTAAATTTAGCAAGTTCTTCATGTACATTGGATGACACTTTCCCCTTCGAAAGACACGTTAAATCTATTTAGAGTGGTTAGAGTTCGGCTTCTGCTCTTTTCTACAGCTTTTCTCTCTCTACTGTACATGAGTGATTTTTAAAACTCCTGATCCATTTTTAAGTCAGAAAATCCCTTTGGTGCACGAGCCAACCAACTTTTTTTTTCTCTTCCTGGTGATTGAACAAGGCCTTGTGCATGCTGAGCAAGTGTTATAGCAGAGAGTCACTTCTTCTCCTTTAAAAAATTTTTATTTTGAGAGAAGATCTCAATAAATTGACTATATTGGCTTTGAAGGCCCAATCCTCCCGCCTCAGCCTGGTGAGTCACTAGAATTAGAGGTTTATGCCGCTGTTCCTGACCCAACCAACATTAAAAAACAAACAATAGAAAAGACGAGTGTCCTTCATATAATCAGATCAGGTTTTATCTATGAAACTGTTTTAGTTGAGTGTATGTGTAATGTGTGAGAGTAGAATGTAAAATGTATTGAGAATTTCTTACTTTTTACAACGAGGTGAACTTTTCTAAATGTTAGAAAGCTTCAGGGCCCTGCCGTTATTAGGTTTGTAACCATGTATTTGGTTAACCATGGGCTAAGCCCATCATTGTAAATCTTACTTAAAAACCATGGTAAATTTAGTACATTTGGGTACATTTTGTACATCCCTTCACTTGCTTCCCCTTCCTTCTCTCGTTTTCACCTGCCCTTGCTTCCCGGTATTTTGGACATATGCATTGCTCCATCCCATGTACACAAGGGCAGCGTCTTGACACGTAAGTTTTCAGCTAAGCAGCTGAAAAGATTTAACTCCATTTTTAACACAGTTTCTTTCAACATGTTTACAGTTACATTACTTAGAATTGAAATATTTATTTTTTAAATTTGGCAGCCAATTGAACCATGAACATGGATAGTTTAAATTTCCTAATTTGCTCACAGGCTATCATAGAATCATTGTATTCCTCCTTGTTCTATCCCTACAGTATCACATGGCAATCTCTTTTTTATTTCTCATTTTAACAGCAGCAGATAAAACCTTTCATTTACAAGGGGCAATGTTTAACTTCATCTAGGTTTTATATACTACTGGTTGAATTTTAAATGTTAAAAATTGTATAATAGCGACCTCTACTGGGGTAAATTGTGGTATAAGTTTTAAAACCTTTCAGCAGGGCATGAGGCACACACCTGTAATCCCAGCACTCTGGAGGCTGAGGCAAGAGAATTGCAAGTTCTAAGCCAGCCAGGACTATGGGGTTCAAGGTCCACCTGGAATATATAGTGAGACATTGTCTCAAAAATAAAAAACAACCTTGAGAGGATAAAAAAGCACTTTTTAAACTACAGTATATTAAAATTACTGTTACCAGTGTAATCCACTGATTTTGTGTTTTTCGTTTTTTTTTTTGTTTTGTTTTGTTTTTTTTTTTTGTTTTTGGTCTCTTTGAGACAGGGTCTCGATATGCAGTTCAGGCTGGCCTTGAACTCACTTTGTAGTCCAGGCTGGCCTCGATCTTGCAACGATCCTCCTGCCTCAGCCTCCCGAGTGCTGGGATTACAGGGGTGCACCACCACGCCTGGCTATCCATTGATTTTGAAGTACTTTTTCATGATAAAATTTTTTTTTAAAGGTTTCAATTGCAAAATGCTACTTGAGCTTCTAATTAGTATTCAGAGTAAGGACAATTGGATTTAGATATATGCTTCTTGAGCTTAGGTCTTGTTCATTATGAAAATAATGTTTAAACATGGACTCCATTCTTGTCATTAGCTTTGTCATAGTAAACTTGGAATTCACAATATGATTTTTCCCCTACATAACAGAGGGAATGCTTTCATCTCTTAATTGCATGATTAAGAAATGAAAACACTGACAATTTCAGTTTTCTCTTAGCTTAAGTATGTTTGTAGTGGAAACTGTACCATATGTGAAAAGCTCTACTTTTGGTATTTGATTTTAAAAGTAAATTTTAAGAGAAGAGCACTACTTCATTTATTTGTTGCTTAGTTGTTATTTTTCTCTTTTCCAAGGAACGTGTTCAAAAAAGTTTCCCTCATCCCATTGATAAGTGGGCAATAGCTGATGCCCAGTCGGCCATTGAAAAGAGAAAGCGAAGAAACCCTTTATCTCTCCCAGTAGAAAAAATTCATCCTTTATTAAAGGTAAAGCTAAATCCTATGACCTTCTTGCCTGCGACCTTAAGCAAAATTAAACCTACTTATTTTCAACACTAATCATGTTTCTACTGAAGAATGAAATTCTTTCATTTTAAGTGTCCAGGAATTCATGTGGTGGGGAAGGACTGCTATCACTGGGTAACATGATTAAGGTTAATTTCATACCGAGGGTAATAAGTAAATTGAAGGTATTGAGAAAAATTATTGTGTATTTTGTTTATTTCAAGTGTTTTCAGAACCCAAAGAGAATTCATTTTTTGTTTTTTTTTTAGAGAATTTGTAAAAGTCCTCTCTTTTTGTTGGTTTGACCTAAGTGTCCCTGTTATATTAATGTCCTGTGTCCAACTCGCAGCCTACCTTCCCCAAATCCACCACCTTTTAAACATTAAAAGAAAAAATACAGTTTTGTTACTTATATGCATTACATATTTTGTATGCAGCCAAAGACAATTCCTCTTCACTCAAAAAAAGGGGAGGGACCAAAAAATGCTGCAAGCTGGACATGGGACATTTATGTAGGAACTTTTGTGTAATTGATATAGGTCTATTCTAATCTTTTAAACAGAAATCCCTGCCAGCCCCCCAAAGAAAACCCAGAAATTCCCTGAAGATTTTCTAAACTAGCCTGTCTTACTTACCATTCAAATCAGTCAGTGTAGTCTCTGTAGCACTAATAGAGTAACTACAGGAAACCCTACTAATACTATTTCTGTCTTATTTACTATATTGAACCAACTTTTGATTAACTCACGACAAAAATAGTTATTACAATAATTAACACCCTAATATTTTAGACTTCAAAATTTTGCATACACTGTAATGTAGGCAAAATGCTACTGCTGGCATATATTGCCTCTGAGTTTTGTTTTTTAACAAAATTATTATTATTACCTCTAGTTTCTAAGTGAGATAGCAGAGATAGAACGTGATTAAGTACCTCCCTGGTCTGGGTTCCAGCAGTCCCAGTGATAGTGTTTGTGTTAGGAAATCTAGGTCTTCACGTCCAAACTCTAAGACTGAGTAAGAGATGGGGGAGAGGGGAGAGGGAGGGCCGGGAACTGAAAGAATGGATATGTGCTATGCGCAGGTGCCAGCTCCCTTTGATAAATGCAGTCATTATACACTGCAAACATTCACTAAGAAGGGTTTCTAAATTTAAAACAACAAAATGTAAGACTAAACACTTAGATGATCAACATTTAAGACTGTCAAAAGTTATATTTTGCACTTGGTGTTTGAATAGAAATATCTACCTTTTCCTAACGACAGGTGTGAAGGAATTGCAAGGTATAGAAAGATACTAAAGTTTTAATAATTGCATATGTCTTTATAATTCCTTTTTCAAGATTTTCATTCACTGTACTTCGATTAGAGTAAGAGAACTAGCAGGTTGTGATGTGTGCATGTTAATCATCCTAACTTTTGAGTTTTATAATATAATTGTGGATATCATTTTAACTTATTGGCACATCTTTATCATGATGCAGTTAATAGTTTTATATCACTACGAAAGGTAAATGCAGTCTGTCCCCAACTTATAGTAAACTTATTTCAAACGTTTCCCCCCTTACCTGGATTAGTTAGAATTTGCTCTCCTTTCAGGAACTAGTCAGTTCCACAGAAGGTCATACTCTCTTTGAGGTTTAATAATGGAACTATCTAATATGCTCTTAGTAACTGCCATCATTCAGTAGGACATAGCATGAATTTTCTTTCATAGAAACAGCTAAGGATACCAGATAAGTGCCGTGAAAGTTTTGGGGAGCCCAAGTCCTTGGAAAGTGATAGCAGTGTAAGACTAATAAACACTCCTGGATATCAATAACAAATTCACTCATTTGTCGTCGTTACTTCCAGGTATTCTTACTTAGGTAACAAAGAACTCTTGCCCCCCTGTACCAGACTTGGGGATTATCTACTTAGTAATGTATACTTTTCAAATATTTTGTCTATGAACAAGGGTAGTTTTGCCTTGCTTTTCCTTACTTTATATTTCTCAATCATAATACGTATATGATTCATAATTGAACCACTTAAGAAATTATAGCTATCGGTTGACAATCACAGTTCTCAGTGAAAGTTAAGCTAAGTTGCATGTTTCGTGTTTTTATCAGAGTATTAAATGTACAGTATGATATTTATGCTTTGCTTTTAATTTGCAGGAGGTCCTAGGTTATAAAATTGACCACCAGGTTTCTGTTTACATAGTAGCAGTATTAGAATATATTTCTGCAGACATTTTAAAGCTGGTGGGGAATTATGTGAGAAATATCCGCCATTATGAAATTACAAAACAAGACATTAAAGTGGCAATGTGTGCAGACAAGGTAGGAAACTGAGCTTCTGTTTTGTTTGTTTTGTGGAGGGTTTTTTGGTGGTGGTGCTGGGGTTGGAACCCAGGACCTTGTGCATGATAAGAACGTGCTCTATCTGAGCTACATATATATCTGTAGGCCTTTTTCATTTTGAGACAAGGTCTTGCTAAATTGCGTAGGCTGGTTTCGAACTTGTGATCCTCCTGTCTTAATTTCTTGAGTAGCTGAGATCACAGGCTACGCCACCACACTCAGCTTATTCTTATATTTCTATTTTTGATTTATTGGATACTAACTTACTGTTCAGACAATAAAACTGTACTGCGTGTTGGGTGATATTTCAGTACTATGTGTGGAAGGATATGAAATAACACATATTCAAGATACCAGTTTATAGAAATAAGATATTAGCTATATCATGTTAAAATGTGTTTAAACATTTTAAACATAGTTTTTTCTAGTTTTTTAAGACTATGTTAAAACATAGTTTTTAAAAAAAAACCATAGTTTTTTCTTATGTATTGCTATAACTAGGGTTAATTATAGTAATAATATCTTAATAGTGAAATTTCTTAAAATTTTATTTGAATTGGAAGATTTAGAATGTTAAAGAGTAGCATCATGGTGAACACCTATAATCCCAGCACTTGAGAGGCTGATGCAGGAGGATCGCCCTGAGTTCAAGGCCAGCCTGAGCTACATAGTGAGATTTAAGACCCGTCTCAACTACATAGTGAGACCTGTCTCCAGACACCCCGCCGAAAAAGGTTATAGATTTATTTGAAAACAATTTTTGAAAATATAAAAACATTAACCAATAGAGTTATTTCAACATCTAGCTTTTATTCTTGCTTGTATAGTGTTGCAGCAACAATATTAAGAGAACTTTTATTGAAAGTTAAGCATATGCTTGGTTTACTGCATTTGGTCATTGTAATACATCTCTAAGGCAGGTAATCTTATTCAGATGATTTTGCCATAAGTTTGCAAAGAAGGGAAAGATGAGTTTTAAACTTTTTTTTAGGTAAACCTTTTGGAGAAAACAGGGTTTATTTTATCTCCAACAAATTTAGGAAAATAGGCCAAGTAGAAGACTCAAAGAATTATGCTCAAACATGAGAGAGGACATGGGTTGCAATGAGGATGGCAGGTGCAGAACAGAGGGCACCAACTCAGAAACTCAGTACAGGGTCTGGGAGTCAGAAGTAACGGTTAGCAAGAGAGACGGACGTGCTGTTACTGACAGTGAGCTTGTGGGAGGCACGTACGAGATCAGATACAGAACTCTGTTTTGGAGAAACTCCAAAGGAGCTGTGAGGAGGTGGTGGCAATGTAGCCCAAAGAAGACAGTTGCATACCTGCTTTTATGTCATTTAAGAACTTTATTTAAAGTATTTCTTAGGGCATTTACTTTTCAATTTGCCTATGGATTCATATTTTATACTTTTAAAAATCTGACTCTACAGGTATTGATGGATATGTTTCATCAAGATGTAGAAGATATAAATATATTATCTCTAACCGATGAGGAGCCTTCCACCTCAGGAGAACAAACCTACTATGATTTGGTAAAAGCATTTATGGCAGAAATTCGACAATATATAAGGGAACTAAATCTAATTATAAAAGTTTTTAGAGAGCCCTTTGTCTCCAATTCCAAGTTGTTTTCAGCCAACGTAAGTATATTTCATGTTTGTCATTGTGCTGTTAAATTTGCATGACCACTTAAATTTGAATTTGTATAGTTCATGCTTAACTAACTTGTCAGGTTTTTAAATTGTGGGGTTTAGTCCATGATCACAAAGAAGGTGCCACAACGCTTTCAAGAGATCACACACCAGAAATTGAAAGACACACTCTATAAAGTAGTGACTATGTCAGTGAAAATGAATTCACAGACTCTTCCATGTATCCTAAAAGCAGACCCCTCTTACTTAGGTGGAAGAGAGTTTTTCTTTGGCTCGTTGGAGTCATTTAACCAATGCTGCATCAGTGCACACTGTACTGTCAGGCACTGTGCTTAGCCACAGGGATTCAGAGATAAATAAGCAACAGTTTCTTCCCTCAGGTTTAGCCAATGTAGTGATGTAAACCTAAATTTTAATTGTATTACAAAATGGTAGTATCCATACTAGAACACGACAGCAGTAGTGGGAAGACAAAGGAAGGGCCCAGTAACAGTGACATTTAGACATGGGACCCCTGGTCTTACAGAAGTAATCACAGTAACCTAACTGGGACCTGAGAGAATGCTGAGTGAAGCAGGTGAGGTTGTCTAAAGGGGTTACACTGCTAGTGATTCCTAGAACCGCAGCTGTACAACCATAAATGGCTGATGGAGAAGCACTGCTCACTACAGAAGCTGGTGTTTGAGCTCAAGATATGGCAGTGAGTAAACATTAATATATGAAGGCGCAAGGGCTAGAGATGTAGCTCAGGGTTAGAGCATTTGCTTATCATGTGGGTATCTTGAATATGTGTTATTTGATTACTTACGTATCCTTCCACACATAGTACTGAAATATCACCCAACACGCAGTACAGTTTTATTGTCTGAACAGTAAGTTAGTATCCAATAAATCAAAAATAGAAATATAAGAATAAGCTGAGTGTGGTGGCGTAGCCTGTGATCTCAGCTACTCAAGAAATTAAGACAGGAGGATCACAAGTTCGAAACCAGCCTACGCAATTTAGCAAGACCTTGTCTCAAAATGAAAAAGGCCTACAGATATATATGTAGCTCAGATAGAGCATATCTATACAAAGCTAGATTTCTTCACATGGAATACCAAAACAGATATGAAAACCGCACTGTATTCTCTTAAATTGTGTTAGATTTCCAAAGTGTGAAACAGTACAATTTTCTACTGTTGTTTTAGAAAAAGTTGTTTTTTTTATGAAAATATTATTTATGCTAACATATAGTTAGTTTATTGTTATTTTTAAATAAATGTTTTTAAAATTCTGGGTTTTAACTGCTAATATGGTAACTATTGATAGGTATTAAGCAAAAACTTTTTGGGTCTTCAGCAGTGTTTATTTTTTTTTATTTTTTTATTTTTTTTTTTTTTTTTTTGGTTTTTCTCCGGTACCGGGAACTGAACTCATGACCTTGCGCTTGCCAGGCAGGCGCTTTGCCGCTGAGCTAAATCCCCAGCCCCTTCAGCAGTGTTTAAATGTGAAGAAGCCCTTTGACAGAAAGTTTCAGGACCACTGGCACAGAGAATGTATTTATACACTGTACATCATTGCAGAACAAATTCTTAATTCAATTTATAGTTGTAAATCATTAAAATTTGCTGATGTATCTGCAATGTTAAATTTTGAGTGTAAAATGAATTACTAGCTAAAAATTGTCTGCTGTTCTGTACCTAACTGAATTAATCCATTTCCCCCTGCCCTTCCCAATAGGATGTTGAAAATATATTTAGTCGTATAGTAGACATCCATGAACTCAGTGTGAAGTTACTAGGCCACATGGAGGACACTGTGGAAATGACAGATGAAGGCAGTCCCCACCCCTTAGTAGGAAGCTGCTTTGAAGACTTAGCAGAGGTGAGTGCTCCAAGAAGTCTCTGTGTAAGTTTACTTCTGCATTATAATTGGGAATCTTAATTCTTGTTTAGATCCAAAATCATAGTTACAAACTGCTGATTAATAAATTAATTACTAACTGCTGACTACTAAATTTGTTATTTCCCCTTTCCTCATAGGTCATTGTAAACATTTGTCCTGTTATCAAACAGAAAAAATGGTCTCTCACTATAGAAAAACAGATCCTACAGTCGAGAGGCATGACAGCTGACACCTAGTGGTCTACTGTAAAATCTTTCATAGCAAGGCCAAGAAAAGTCAGTGAAATATGTGAATCTGGGGCCAGACTACTTGTGTTCCACTCTAAGTTCTGCTGTTTATTAGTTATTCAAGATGATGATAATAATAGTACTCAAGATTTTTGTGAAAACTAAGTGAGATAACCTATCTGAAGTATTCAGCAAACCACCTTCATACAATGAGCTACTCAGAAGTGATGAGTCTGTCCAGGGCCCAGATGATTGATTCTTATAGGGTGGAAAATCTGCTAAACTTCTCTGAATATTTCAAAAACTAAAATATATGAGCTAGTCCTAATAAGTTAGCCTTAACAGTAATTCTGAGGTTTCTAGCTTTTGCGCTGTTTTCACTTTAAAATCCACTCTATCTTTTATTATAACAGTGTGTTAAGCTTGTTAAAAAAAGAGATGTAGTAATGGCCAGACTACAGGAGAATTCAGAAACTAGAAAAGAATGCTATTATTACTTCTACTTAGCATTCTAGTAGAGGTACAGCCTGCTGCAAAAATACAGAAAAGTAATAAACAACCCACGTTGTCCTGTTTGCCACTTCATTTCTCCTGTGTGTTCTACCGGTGGTCTGTATGATGGTCTGTACGGCAAATCTAAGAAGATGTGTATATCATTAGGACTCACAGTCAAATTCAGGACAGTGGCTACATAAAAGATCAGCGTATAAAAATGGAGAGATTGCTGTGCTCAGTTACAACCCATTGGATATACAGTGGTACCTCTTCACGAACTTAATTCTTTCCACAATTCTGGCCCAAACCGAATTAGATGAGAACTGTATCAAATTCAGTGGTTAGATTCAGTGTTGACCTTATGGGGAAATCAAATTCAATTCATCCAATCTGATGTGTGACCAGAACCATGGAAAGAATTAAGTTCATGAACTGAGGTACCACTCCCTTCACTTCTTGATTGTAATGTACTCAGTGAGGAACCTCATTAGGGACTCAGAATATAGCTCAGTGGCAGAGTGCTTGCCTACCATGCATGCAGCCCAGGGATTGATCCACAGCAAGACACACATACACATACACACGGTAATAAGCCTAGTTAAAGATATGTAGGACTTTCGTTAAGAAAAGTCATAATTTGACTCATGAGGAATATATGAAGAAATGGAGTACATACCAGGCGTATTGGTAGCCTCAATATTTTAATAGTGCTGGCTACAAAATAATCCAGAATGGGTAAATCCTGAAAACAACTTTGAATATAAAGAGCCAGTTGCAGAAGAATAACATAGTCAACTTTTGTTGCTGGGACAAAATAAGCAGCTTAAAGGAGAGACGGTTTATTTTGGCTCAGTTTCGGTCAAGGGTGGTTGGCTCGAAGGCGCAAACATCATTGGCAGGTGGCATGGTGAAGAAGAGCTGTTCAGCTGTGGCAGCCGGGAAGCAGAGGAAGAGGAGGAGACGGGATGAGAGTAGACCCTCCTGGGTTATGCCCCAGTGTCCTTTCTCCGCCCCCGAACAGCGCATTCACACATTCACGCGGGCACTCGTCAGGGGATCGATTCACGGATGGGGCAGGCTCCCCATGACGTAACGGCCTTGTGAAAGCCCCACCTCTCAGCACTGCTGCATGGGGATCAAGCAGTCAATACATGAGTCCTGGGAGCGCTCCACATTTAAGTGTAGTATTCAAGTGATGTTTGAAAGCAGGCATGATACATATTTAATTATGACATAAAAACAAAGGGGAATGATAAAATTCAAGTTCAGGATAGTGACTGCCTGTGGAAATTAGCAGGGGAAGAGATACTTGTGAAGGCTCAGTTACATCCATTTTTTAAATAAAAAACTGAGGAAAGTGTCATGAAATGTTCAGCTCTCCTTTTTTCCTTTTAGCTAGATGGATGGATCTAGTTAGGGTAGACTGTTCTCGGTACTTGTCAATTATATGTATTGGAAATTTTTATATTTGTCCATGAACCCTGTAGTTATATTTTAGCTAATGAATCAATCATAAAATCATCTTTTTTTTTTTCTTTTGGTTTTTTTCCGGTACCAGGAATTGAACTCACAACCTTGCGCTTGCCAGGCAGGCACTGTGCCGCTGAGCTAAATCCCCAGCCCCTATAAAAATCATCTGTTAACTTAAAAGTAGATTCTTAGAAGTGCATGCTATTCTGCAGATTTACCCTCAAAAATAACACTACATGATGACTGCTTATATTTTCAGTGAACTGTCCATTTTTTTCTCTTGAGACTCTCTGTTCTAGAGTAATTCCAGCTACCACTTATTCAGTGTGTAGTATGGGCCAGGCAGTGTAAGTGCTTTACATATGATATTTAATTCCTAAAACAATGCTGTGAGGTCAGTGTTACCCACACTTTCCCATGAGGAAGCATAATTAGAGTAAACAGTTTGCTGAAGATCACACAATTAATAGTGAATTCAGAATTGGAACCTGGGTGTCTATGGCTCCAAAGCCTGTAATTTTAAACCACTACACTATGCAAATCTTTTCTTTTTTCTATAATTGTAAAAAGTCTAATACACTAGAGCTTATTGAGAGAAGAGGAAGGCAAACATGTTCACTGTCTATAGTAATTTCTAACAATTCAAAGAGGCCCAAGATACAGACATCTAATGAAATCTTTACTCCTCTTTCTCATCTCTATCCCTTACTCCTTCCTGTTGTACTGTTGAAATATTTCTGTCCACTTCTGTTGAAATATATGAGGGGCAACTGAAAAATGTGGTGTCTAAATTTTTTAAAAATGTATTACAATATAAAAACACGTTGCTGTTAATCCCCATTCAGAGTACACCCCTTCACTTTGAATGAAGGGATAAGAGTGTTTAAAGCGAGGGGGGTACTTGGATGGGGATTAATAGTGATACGTTTTTCACTGGAATAAATTTAAGCACCGCATTTTTCAGTCATTTGTCATATTATTCCTTCCCAAATCCTTCTCTATCCTCCCCGTTTCCCTCTTCCTCTTTCTAGATTTCCCTTTACAGAAATGAGCTCCTACTAGAACCTAGAGCACCATTTTTGCAATAGTTTTATGCCTGAAATAGGTACAGGTTGAAGAGCAGACAGTCCCTGTCCTCCTGCTAAAAAGCAGTGTCTCTACTATCTCTTTCCTGAGGAATCAGTGATATTTTTTAAAAAATAGCTATTCAAATTTAGTTTTAATTGCCAGTTGAGGATTGGCCATGCTAATAGTGACAGTAACACTTTTTGGCAGTTTAAATTACACTGTTGAGGGCCGGGGATATAGCTCAGTGGCATAAGTGCCTGTCTGGCAAGCGCAAGGTCCTGAGTTCAATTCCCGGTGCCACAAAAAAAAAAAAAATTAAATTACATTGTTGTTTTATGAAAGCTGTAACACTGAATTTTAGATGATAGAAGCTGATTCCTCTTATTTACGGCATATGAAAGTAAAAGTCCACCACCAAAAAAAAAACTATGAGAAAGTAAATGTCTTGGATCAGAATTTTTTGTTGTTGTTGTTTTTTTTCCGGTACCGAGAATTGAACTCATGACCTCGCGCTTTCCAGGCAGGCACTGTGCCGCTGAACTAAATCCCCAGCCCCCCAGAATTTTAATAGTAATACTTTACCTAGTTGTTGATGTATTATTGTTCAAGTTAAGCTTTGTTTGTTGTGTTCTAGAACCAAAAGTCTGCTCGCTGTTTTGGCTGCTTTTAGAACAGAAGGGTCCTACTACTCAACAGAAAGAATTTGTTTAACTCTAATTTATTCTATTAAATTATAATTAATAGACATAATTTTTGATTAGAGGCTTTAAAAGGAATATACAGTTGTGTTGGCATGGATGAGCTTATAATTTAATCTTTTGTGTTTATGGTGGTAAGTTATGTTTTACCTTGGAGAAAGATTATGTATTTATGTTTTACCTTCTTTATTTTTTAAGGAACTGGCATTTGATCCATATGAATCGTATGCTCGAGATATTTTACGACCTGGTTTTCATGATCATTTCCTTAGTCAGTTATCAAAGCCTGGGGCAGCACTTTATTTGCAGGTATAGTAATTTTTAAATCAAGATGTACAATGTCCAAAAAGTAAATTTCAAAAAAATTAAATCACCTTCTTTTCTAGTCAATAGGCGAAGGTTTCAAAGAAGCTGTTCAATATGTTTTACCCAGGCTACTTCTAGCCCCTGTTTACCATTGTCTACATTACTTTGAACTTCTGAAGGTAGGAAAACTCTTACTGTATTTATAAAATACTCAAATGTGACAGGTTGTTTGGTTTGCTTTTTGCTGGCAGTCTAACCAGAGGCTTTAAACACATTAGGCTAGCCTTCTACCACAGACCTTTGTCCCTAGCCCTGCGATGAAAATTTTTATCACTTCATTTGAAAATTATTATTTGCCTATTTATGTACACTAGTGTGTACCCATTTTGTTTTTCCAGTTAAGAAACAAATTAAATAAAACTCCAAAAGAATAGTGTATTTTCTTGTTTTAGCAGTGAATTTTAAAGCAATTATAGGATTTTTTCTTGTGGTTTTTTTGTTTTTTTGCTTACCTGGCTGATTGTTTTTTGAAAACCTTAGATTTGTGCATTCAGGTCTCCATTTGGGACCTCAGTAGATTCATGGACTCAGGTAAGGGACATAATTTGAAGAAAATGCTGGAATAATGGGGGAGGTTGATTCACCTAATTTTCATACCTCGTTTGCAAATATCTTTGGTAAATTGCTTACTTTAGAAGCAGTAAATTTGTAAAATATAATTAAAAATTCCCCATTTCATCATAATTCAAACTAGTCAGAAGCACTGATCAAAAGGAAAAGGTTTTGACTTTTTTTCTCCTACTATACACTAAAACTAAGGAAAGAGGAAATCTGAGTCCGTACAAACTATAATTCAGTAGTGTAGCTCAGAGTCCGATTTTATTTATCTTTAATGAACTAGCCCTATGCAGAAAATGCAAGCCATATATTTATACTGCTTTCTTCTTAAATTGGGAAATAGCCATTTGCTTGTGTGCTGGCTCAGTATGACGCTTGACAGTAACCTCACACCCCTTCCTGCGGAGAGCCTGAACTGATACGCACTTAGGAAAAGGCTCTTATCGTCATTTTTTAACCTGTAACGTTTTTGTCCCTACCACTTAATAAACTCTCAGAGAGCTTAATTTTACATTCACAAAGTGTTTTTATTTGGTAGGTTTTCCACAATTTAAAAGGCATATCTATAGATCCCTTCATTAACTGCACTAGGAGATGAAAAACGAAAGTGCAGTTAATTTTGTTTGTGTAATGCTTCACATAACATTTAAAGCAAGTCGACCTACACTTATGAAGTTAGTGTTTCTGGTTCACTTCGATTGTAGAGCGAGGGAGAGAATGTGTGGTCCGTAATAAAACTTTCCATGAATCGTTGCGAGTTGGTGGTTAATCCTTCGCCAATTAAAACTGCTTACTGAAACCTTTTAAAGAAATGCACTTTAAATGGGAGGAAAAACAAAGAAATCAAGGTATATCGTGTACAGGTACAAATTCTCTATGATGAATGTGATCACTGTATATAACTAATTGTATCAGTAAATTTAATTAAATTTTAAAAAGAAGTGCACATTGCCAATAAATACATGAACAAACATAAAAAAAAAAGAAATGCACTCTTACCCGAACTAAAACCAACCAACTAAACAAAAAAGCCCTATTATTTCTTTAGCTTTTAAAACAAATATTTGTTTCACCAAATAACAAATCTGTTAGTATAGTTCTGTTACAGAGAATGCCTTACTGGAAGTTTACAGTGTACAGGAGTTGATGACTGACTATAGGCTCTCTGTAATGAATTGCTGTGTGAATGTGAGACCTCTAAATTTCATAAAGTGGCAAAACTGTCATCCCTACATTTTCTTTCCATTTTCCCAGATCTCTCTGCATTATAGTAATTTGGACTTCATTCCATTAAATTTCTCAAGTAAGAATGTTTGAGTGGGGAAAGGGGTAAGGGAATTAAAGGGTGGTATTTAATCACTAGGCAGAATTACAGCATTGTTAGCAATCTGTTCAAGACTGAAAACAACATACCATTTAAAATCTTTTAATGCCTTAAAAGGTAGTCATTGTGATACCTACGGTCATAAGAGACACGGCTTTGTTAGGTAGAATCCTGCTTTGTAATATTTTCTGCAGTAAAGAGATTTTTAACTGAATCTGTATTGAAATTTGGAAGGATTCAAAAGCCTATATTAATTACCTCAAAGCAGTAATTAATTTATAAATAAAAACAAAAATGCTGGATTTGATATCAGACATTGTAATCCTAGCACTCTTGGAGGTAGAGGCAGGAGGATTGCAAGATCAAGCCCAGGCTGGGCAACTTAGCAATTTAGCAAGATCCTGTCTTAACATACAAAAATTAAAAAAAGGCTAAGGGTGTACATCAGTGTGAAGACCTTTGGTTCAATCCTCAGTACCACACACACCCACACAATACAATAAAAAAAGCTTTGATGACAGTTTAGAACCTAATCATTTAATAAGAGAATTTAATTACTTATTGCTTGAAATCAGGCAATTAAAATTTCTAAAATTGTAACTTGTCGTAATAGACTTTTATACAGTAAGTGTATCCTTCAGCAAGTTAAAAGATTTGTGATTTAAAGATGTAAATCCCTGAATCATATTATTGCCCAAGTTATAGAAAGCTTGTCTACGCAGTCCACTCTTTATTCTGTGTTCTGTCAGCATTAATGCATGGCTCGTACTTAGGTTTAACTTGTATTTGTTGGTATGTTGCTGACTTAAATATTTTCACTGAGCTGTATTTTCAATTTTATTCTCTGGGGTGCTATTGTCAGGACACACTAAATAAAGGGGAAGGATGTCTAGAGGGCATATGTTGGAAGCACTGTATCACTGCTGACACTCCTAGAGATGTTCATGTACAGTAGAATATTAAGTTTTGCAAAATTGCACAATAAAATCATCTAATCATTTTCTAAGATTTTTCAAATCAAGTATACCATGGAATCTATTGAAAATGTAATGCATTTATAAAAGTTATGTAGTTACAGAAGCTACCATGGAGATTCTTCCATCAGATGAACTGAAAGAGCTTTCAGCTTTTAAGGGTCCAAGATCTGTTTCCAACTACATGATTCTTACTAGTTCTAAATTTCTTCTTTTGGGAATTCTCTTTATTCCAGATCTCAGTCTGAACTTGGTGATTCTAAACTCAGCAGTAATTGGAAAAAAAAAAAAAAAAAAAAAAAAAAACTGAACAACTGGTGGCAGCAAAGCCCTGTGACATCAGTGACAGTTGGAAACCAACCACAGTTTATGAGCAGTGTGGCTTCTGAAAGCTTATTAAACTAGATATGCACCTGCCCTTTCTTCTCCTGTCCTAGTGCAGTAGCCTACTGTGTAGTCTGAGACAAGTCACTTCTTTTTGAGCCCTAGTTTCCTTATTTATCAAATTCTTAAATATCACTGAGTAGTTCTATCAACCAAAATATGTATGTAAAAATACTTCATTATGGTAAAGAACATAAATATTGAGTATTGTCATCACTAGAATTTTTTTTCTTGTACTACAGATATCCTTTTTTTTTTTTTAGGGAGAGGGAGGCAGGGTCTTGCTATGCAATTCAGGCTGGCCTTGAACTTACCATGTAGCCCAGGCTGACCTCCAACTTGTAACTATCCTCTTGTTTCAGCCTCCCGAGTGCAGGGCTTACAGTTGTGTGCCCAGCTTTGCAGGTATCTTAAACTTAACATTTGATTCCCTTTTCCCTCACCACATCCCCCCTCTCCTACCTGCCTAAATCTGTACTTTGCCCTGTATTCGCTACTGATCAGCTCGGGTCTCTTCATGAGAAGCCATAACACCATCATTGGTTCTTCTCTCCCTTATTAAGGGATCTTCACAATTTGCCTCTAGAAATGACTCGAGACCAGACCATTCTCATGGACACTGCCTGAGTCAAAATCTTGAGCATCTCTCACCTGGACCATTGTAGCACCCGCTTTACGTGGTCCTTCTACATCTTGGAATGCCCAAGTTGGAAACGGCAGTTGGTTTCCTGTCATTTGTAACACAAAGGCTAAATCCTTTAGCTTTGCAGGTGCTGTCCCTGCAACTTCGTCTCTCAGTATTTAATCCAACATACCTTACGCTGTAGCCATTAAGGATTTCTTAGTGGCCATGGATGTTCCAAATGTGTTCAGAGTTCCATCTATTTGCGTGTCCTTTCCCTCCCCATTTACATGGAATTTCTCTTCTTCAAACACCCCTTTTTATTGGGGAACTTCAGAGTTTGCTCAAGTGTAGACTCCTCTCACATTTCCCTTGGTTGCCTAGGCTGACCTTTCACTGAGTGCCTCTCTCTTCACAGCTCTTTACAGAGCTTGTCCCAGGCCTGCCTTATCATTAGCACGTGTGCTCCATGAGGAATGGAACCAAGCCCTTACGTATCTTTACATTCTCATCCCTAACACTGTGCTCATATTCAGGCATTTGATAAATGCTTGTTTGAAAATGAATGGCCAAAAAATGTTTTCCTTAGAATTCCTGTACATTTTTGTATTTGTGTGTGTGTGTGTGCAGGTGCGTGTGTATGTGTGTGATTTCAGTACACAGGACCACACTGAGCTACATCCCTACCCCTTTTTATAATTTTTTTCATTTTGAGACCAGGTCTCACTAAATTACTAACTTACCCAGGTTGAGCTTAAACTTGCAACCCTCCAGCCTCAGCCTCCCAGAATGCTGGATTACATGCCCAGCTAGAAATATGGTATATTTTAAAGGATATTTAATTGTACACTTTATATCATTACATTTATTTTGGGAACTTAGGTAGGATGCCTACCTTTACAATTTCAAAAAGTAAAGTTCAGCTAATCATAGCGTAAGACTTTCAGCCCCATAAAAACAGAGGAACATGGTGGTTCCCAGAGGCTGGGCCATGGTAGCACTGAGGAGATGTTCATCAAAGGACCCAAAATTTTACCTAGGCCAGGCGTAGTGGTGTTCGACTATATAATCCCAGCACTCAGGAGGCTGAGGCAAGAGGATTGCCTTTAAAAATATTCAATCTGTAGCCCCAGGAAGCAGACAAGAAAAAAATTAGGAGTAAGTTCAAGAGAGCTATTGTTTATCATAGTGACTACAATTAATAACAGTATATTGTATGCGGTTTTTCTTTTTTCTTTTTTTTTTTTTTGGCTCTTTGAACAGGGTCTCTGTAGTTCAGGCTGACCTTGAACCCCAAGGCTGACCGAGAACTCCAGGCCATCCTCTTGCCTCAGCTGGGATCACAGGCGTGCATCACCACACCAGACCTTGTATGCTCTGGAAAATGGCCATGATAGTACTGTTAGTGTTCTCACCCTACACAGCAGTGAATGTTTGGTGGTGCACACATTAAGTATCTTGCTTTACCATTCTAAATGTATGTATACATCAAAGCATATGTTGTGTTACATGGATGTGAAATTTTTTATGTCAGTTAAAAAATAAAGGAAATTAGTATGACTTTACTACTATTGAAGCTGAAGAAATACTTTTTCAGCTAAATAAGCAGTCAGATCTTTGAACGCTAATTTGAAAAGGTAATGTTTTATGAGAGTAAAAAGCCCTTCATATACTTTAGAAAACCACACTGCTTCAATAATGTGATTTTTCTATGTGAAGTTTAATTTGCTTTATTAAACAAATTTAGACTTGTTTCTCAGGACAGAGTAAATACGCTGACCAGTAGTATTATAAAAGTTAACAAATCACTGTGTGGTTCAACAAAAAACGTTAACTTTTTCTTCTTAGATATATTTTATCTCCCCAAGGTATACCCAGATAAACATTAGAAAGAAATCATCCAGGATAATTTTGAGCTAATTAGTCTCCCAAAGATACTCTATTCTTCTCTAGTATGCTGGACCTATGTAACTCAGGGAAAAGTAAGTTCCTCTTATTTTATAAATCTGGTAGAGATCTGTATTGTTAGATAGACATTAATGTTTTAGTTCTCTAAGACTGCCATCGCAAAATATCACAGACTGGGTGGCTTAAAAACTATAGAAATTATTTCACAGATCTGGAGGATGTAAGTTTGACATTAGGGCGTAGGCAGGGCCTACTTTTGCCGGAGGATCTAGGAAAGAATCCCTGCTGCCTGCTCAGCAGTCTGTGATGTTCCTTGACGTAGAAACAGCAGCGCTCCAAGGTTGGCCTCCAGCTTCACATCAAGTTCTTCCCAACTTCACATTCCCTTCTGTGTTTCTGTGTCCCGCTCTCCCTTTCCTTTCTCTGCTTACGAAGACACCAGGGCAGTGGGTTTAAGGTCAACCCTAACCCAGCATGACTTCACCTCAACTTGATTGCATCTGCAAAGATCTTATTTCTAAATAGAGTTTTCAAAGTCATTTCAGTTATTTGGATACTACATTTAACCACTTACCAGTTTAGATGACCAAAAACTGCATATTTTTTGTTAATTTTTATAATATAACAGGAAATATGAAAATGATAATCATATCAAATGTATTCAATACTAGAGTCCACTGGCTGAAATAACACCTGCCTGCCTGACGCTTGGGATAGTCAGTACATAAACAAACACACTGCCTGAGTGACACTTGGGTAAACTGTTAAGTAGGTAAAAGGTCTTTGGACAGTCAAGAATTTTGGGTTCTGGTTGCCTATCTGTGCCATCCTGTACATGGTATTAATTTTATATGTCACGTTAGTTTCTAGAAATAAAACTTAGGAATTCATATATTCCCATTTTTAAACAGAGGAAAGCCAGTCTATGTGAGTGGGTGAAATTAACCTCTAGAAATTGCATCAAGCACAATTTATGTCTAAAATAATCTTGAGTTTCATTCTTCTCCTAAATACCACTGTAATTATCTTTTCCCTTGACAGCTCCTTAAGTTTATTACCATCTGTCTTCTAGGGTTTCCTGGGAGATACACAGGACATACTGCACGTGCCTATTGCAGATAGAATGTATTAACTGCTACTTCCCTGCTTTCCTCTTGTTGTTGTGGTTTTGGGGGTAGTACTGGGAATTGAATCTGTAGCTACTCTACCACTGAGCCACATCTCCATGTACTGTATTGTATTTTGAGGCTGGGTCTTGCTAAAGTGTCCAGGCTGGGCTTAAACTTACGATCCTCCTGCTTCAAACTGTCAAGTAGTAGCTCTCTCAAATAGTAGCTGGAATTGCAGATATACTCGATGTCCAGCTCTGTTTTTCTGAGGGACACCCCCCCCCCCCCCCCAAGTCACTGGTAAAAGTGGCTTCCTTCCTGTGGAAAGGTAAATGTTATCATCTCTATAGCATAGAAGAGTTTTTACTGTACTTTAGAATACAATTCCTTAGATTAGTTGAGGTTAAGTACAAATTAACAAATGGCAGTATAATCTTAGGGCTTGATTTTTTAAAAAAACTAAATTAGCACTTGTAAAATTAAATAGTTGCTATTGCACAGTGTTATTAAATAAGCACTCCTGAAAAGCACGGTATTGAATATCATTGGAAAAAGAGAATGCTGCTTTGTTGACTTTCATTTACATACTAATTAGTGCTGATTTGTTTTGGTAGCAACAATAAGCCACCCCTTTGATAGTAGTTAGTGTGAATTATTCTGCACCAGTATCCAGTTTAAGTCAGAGGCAAAGAATGCTTATAAGAAAGGTTATTTATTATAATAAAATTTATTTTAGATGTTTACCTAAATTTCCTCAGAAAGATTTTATGGATTTGAAATACAGTTTAAGAGTTTATAGTTCTTAGGGGCTGGGGATTTAGCTCAGCGGCAAAAGCGCCTGCCTGGCAAGCGCAAGGTCGTGAGTTCGGTTCCCGGTACCGGAGAAAAACCAAAAAAAAAAAAAAAAAAGAGTTTATAGTTCTTAAAATATTAACAATATTTTTAAGCCCATTAAAGTCAAATGCATCTCTAAATTGATTTTTCTTCTGTAATTTTAAAATTTGCATTCGAATATTGTTTGATCTGTGTATGTTTGCCTGAATTAGTAACCCAGTATAAAAACATCAAGGGCAAAATAACCACGTTCAGCATTCTATTAACTGTTCATGTCTTAAGACTGAAAAACTGCCCTGTATCTTACTGACGTGACTATCTCCAGACTTTACTCTTGAGTGATTGAATTCTCAGCTCAAAATAGTAAAATAGTTCATTGCCATGAATAGTAAACTGTTCATTCAGTGTTTCCGTTAAATTGCCTTTTCTTAATGTATACAGCTTTCGGCTTTATCTGCTGCCTTTTACACTTGATAATGTTAACTATTTGTCACCAAAAATTCTGCCATGTGACAGGCAAGTAGTTTAACATTACAGGATAGAAAGGACTTTGCGAGATTACCCAGCATCCAGCCTTCAGCCTACCAGTAATGCCCACTTACCTAAAACTTGTCTCTCTCTCTATGTGCTAGCCCAGGCCTTTTTAGCTGTCCATAGTGAAAAGCAATGCTGCAAGTAAAAGTTATTGGGTTGTTTGTTTTTAAGTTATTGCTTTAATGCTTATATTTTTGAAATTTCTTATCTTTTATTTTTTTTTTTTTTTTGGTTTTTCTCCGGTACCGGGAACCGAACTCACGACCTTGAGCTTGCCAGGCAGGCGCTTTTGCCACTGAGCTAAATCCCCAGCCCCGAAATTTCTTATCTTTTAGAAAATATCTTTTTATTACCATTTTAAGTTGGGAATTATCATGCACAAATTTTTCTTTTACTTGACACAACCGAGACTGAATACTTTTCTAAAATATAGGTATCTATTGGAAAGTACGGTAAATTTTTAATAAGAAATTTGGAAAATGAAAGCTGAATATTAAATAGACTTTACATTGTAGTATTACTTTTGAAATACTTGAGCATTAGAATATTTTAAGTTATTTTTATAAAAATGGTTTGAAACATTAAGAAATCTGTTTACTTTTCACGGGGGGGGGGGTGTGGGTGGTAACAAATTTTTATCACTTGAAAGGAAAAGGGAGAAGGGACTATGTTATCCTTAAGGAATTTCTGGCAATAATGCAAAATCATTAGAATACTAATACTGTAATTACCTCGAATATTTTATGGTTATATTTCTCAAGTGTCTTCTAAGGTATTCTTAGGTAAATGTATAAAAGCTCCACTGACAAAATATTTCTTCCTAACTTTTCCTTTTTAGTAGCTAGAAAGAGATTTAAAATTTTATTGAACTACTATCACTTGTCATTCATACTTCTGTTTATCGCTCGCTTGAATTAAAGCTACCTTGTATTGGTAATTAGTAGCTAAGGAGGATTTAGTACTTTTAAAGGACAGTTTCTCTCTGGCATATGTAGCTGCTTGCCACTAATGGAAAATGTGGTGGAGTTTCATAAATGTGTATTTTTATTCCTAGCTTTATTCAGTATCTTCACATGTAGATACTGACAAAATTCTTCACGACACTAATGCTGTGAATTCTGTAGCAGAAGGACAAAGATAACTTACTTTTACATTGTTGTACCATTTGCAAAATGCTTTGACTTCTAATATCAACCCCATAAAATAGACACAGCAGCTTTTTAGAAACCTCTTTGGGGAAGAGAAAAGTAAGGCTCAGAGATCAAGAAGTTTGCCCTCGGGCAGTGGTGGCGAGCACCCCGAGAACCTATGGCATGCTGCAGCTGGCTGTTTGTTAGCACTGAGAGCGCAGAGGTTTGCCAGCACTGCTCTGGGGTCATACGAAGAGTCAAAATAAGGTTCCTTTCCACCATATTGCACCCTCCTGTATATTTATCTTCCTTATTATCACAGTAACCTGCAAGGGTAATTATTATAGAACTCAGAAACCTAAGACCAAAGTCTACACTTAAAAAATTTTAAAAACTCATCTATGTGCCACTGCTAAGTCCTGTGATAAATAGACAGTTTATGCCTGTCATTGCTTTTGAGTAATGTGCAGCTTGAGAACGTACATAGTACTGCTTGTCACAAGATGTACTCAATTTTAACGATGCTGCTGTTGCTTTGTTTTTAATGTGGAAAATGTGACTGCACGTTAATATAGATGATAATACACAAGGAAGAAAAATACTTTTTAAAAGAATGGAATTTTTGACATTTAAAATTACTGTGGAAGAAGGAGTTAAATGAATTTTATTTTTATCCTTACATAAAATCAGCATATTGTCTTGTCCAAAACTGTGTTACTGGCTCAAATTTGTCCCTTTGGTTTTACAGCAGTTAGAGGAAAAGAGCGAAGATCAAGAAGACAAGGAATGTTTGAAACAAGCAATAACAGCTTTGCTTAATGTTCAAAGTGGTATGGAAAAAATATGTTCTAAAAGTCTTGCAAAACGAAGACTGAGGTGAATATTCTCACTTTTTAAAATATCTTCTCACCCTGAATATAGTGGTAGAAATCCAGGGAACCCAGTTCCCGCCTCAGTAAACAATGAAGAAAATAGTTCTAGTGACAAGCTTGGTCTTTCAGAGGAAGTGACATCAAAGCCAAGAGAATTTGTTATTGTTTGAAAAACCTTTCATATTTGTGCATTTTCCTTGCATACTCCCAGACAAGATCTCCTGAGAATCAACTGGTAAGCTAAAGAAGAGATAGAGCAAAATGTATCGGGTAGATTTATGTCAGCTCATTGTTCTGTCAAAGTAAAATTAGTAGTGTCCTTTATTTTAGGGATTATATAACTCGAGGCATTAATTCAGATAACCTTGCTTCCACTTTCTAATTATAATATGTGCTTCTTTTTAGCTTTGGGTCTTGTCCATTTAAACATCTAAATAATTTATTTTAATCTCTTAAACTACTTTTTTCCACTATATTGGGCTACTTTTTAATATTTCTCATTCTAAATAGTTAGTAGCCAAGGTAGAAATAATCATCCTGTAGCTGAATTTATGGGGTGGAATTTTGTCAGTAGTCACTGTTCTTTTTAGAGCACTGAAAGAAAATTCTGTGTTGCTTTAATTTCCAAAACTGTGTAATACTAATACTTGGGGAATTAGTGAGTACTTTACCAATGTGACTTTTTAAAATGCGCTTTCACCCTCCCCCTGTTTACATGAACTTTAGATTCTCTGTCATCTGTGTACTAATAGTGTCTTTTCCTTTATTCACAGTGAGTCTGCATGTCGGTTTTATAGTCAGCAAATGAAGGGGAAACAACTGGCAATCAAGAAGATGAACGAGATCCAGAAGAATATTGATGGCTGGGAGGGGAAAGATATTGGACAGTGCTGCAATGAGTTCATAATGGAAGGGACTCTTACACGTGTGGGAGCCAAGCACGAGAGACACATATTTCTTTTTGATGGCTTAATGATTTGCTGTAAATCAAACCATGGGCAGCCAAGACTTCCTGGTGCTAGCAATGCAGAATATCGTCTTAAAGAAAAGTTTTTTATGCGAAAGGTACAAATTAATGATAAAGATGACACCAATGAATACAAACATGCTTTTGAAATAATTCTAAAAGATGAAAATAGTGTTATATTTTCTGCCAAGTCAGCTGAAGAGAAAAACAATTGGATGGCAGCGTTGATATCTTTACAGTACCGGAGCACACTGGAGAGGATGCTCGATGTCACAATGCTGCAGGAAGAGAAGGAGGAGCAGATGAGGCTGCCTAGTGCCGAGGTGTACAGGTTTGCAGAGCCTGACTCTGAAGAGAACATTATATTTGAAGAGAGCATGCAGCCCAAGGCCGGGATCCCAATTATCAAAGCAGGAACTGTTGTGAAGCTTATAGAGAGGCTCACGTACCACATGTACGCAGGTAAGGGCTGTGCAGCCGCCTGTCCCTCTGCTGTCCTGCTTCAGGCTGTGCTGCTGCTTTGGCATGATGCCCAAACTAGAGCATACGCCAGCAACGGCCACAGGCCTCTGCTCTATCGAAGTGCACTCTGATTAAACCCCTACTTTGTTTCTTTGCAAGTTTACACTTTTCATTATTTCAAACCATGCAGTTAGAATCACAGATAAGAAAATGAGCTCACGTGGCGAAATTTCCCAGTTAGAAAGCAACAGAAACAAAACTAAAATCAGTAATAAATCATCATTGGAGTCTAGAAAGTTTTTTATTCCTTTGTCTCTTTTTTCTTCTCTTTCCGTTATTGAGATTGTAATGCAAAAATCTTAGCGTTCGTCCGTAAGCAGAACTGTGCTGGTAGTAAAGATGTATATGCACAACATTGCTTTTTCTCCATTTCCATTCCTAATGTATTAAACTTAGCACCTTGGAAGCCATTTAAGTTCTCAGTCATTATTTGTAATTACTGATGTTCCTTAAGAAAACACTTTTTAAGTTTCATGTTAGCAGAGCAGTGTTTAGAAGCAGACTTGTCCAAACTAGCAGAAAGATTACTATCGGCAGAATCAAAGGTAATGATAAGGAACATATATAATCATTACTTTGAAAGTAATTCTATTTCTTCAGTAAAGTAACATGATCATTTGTTCATCAACCTTCAACTTCCCTACGTAATAGGAAATTTGATCATTAAAATTTCATAGATTGGTGGTGTGACGGAGAGAGCGCTGAATTTGGACTTTGTACCTTTACTTCATCAGTCTCTTAATGGTCCCACAGCAGTAGTTTGTCATCTCAAAGCTCAGCATTTAGCTGGACGTGGAGGTGCACATCTGAAATCCTACCACTCCAGGAGGCTGAAGCAGGAGGACTGCAAGTTTGAGCCCAGCCTAGCAAACTTAGTGAGACCCTGTCTCAAAATAAAAAGTAAAAAGGCTGGGAGTATAGGTCAGTGTGAAGGTCTGGGGCTCAATTAGACAGACAGACAACCAGAACAAACCTCAACATCAAACAGCAACTTTAATATGTTGTTGGAAAGAATGAAGTGGTGGATGTGAAAACTGTTCGTAAATATAAATATAAATCCATCTTCAATGGATGTTTTTATTACAAAGGCACGAAAGTCATGTAAAATCTAATTAAATCTTTTTTTTTTTTTTTTTTGGTGTTTTACTGGGAACCGAACTCATGACCTTGTGCTTGCCAGGCAAGCTCTGTGCCGCTGAGCTAAATCCCCAGCCCCAAATCAAATTAAATCTTAAATGCTGTCCTTAAATAATCGAATGTGCAAGTTAGGCTTCTACTCCATACTTCTTGTCTAAATATATTTGTATTTCATTGTAGGAAATGTGTTTCTGGGGAAAATTTTCTTCCATTTTCGAAGTCTAATTGAACCTTCAGTTCTCTCTCTAAACTCTTCCGGCATCAGTTGAACTTTTAAATATACCCATTAACTTACCTGCTTCGGTAAAGATAAATAGCATCCAACAACATTAATCTGTATAGTTTATTAAATATACAATCACACCTATTTATTGACATGGAAACTACACAGCTCATCTTGCAAGAAAGGAAACTATTGGAGTCAAAAAAGGAAATTAAGTTAAAATAACATTTTTGACAGTGATCTCACACCACTTTATAATCTCTTTCATTATATTCATATATCTCGGTCCTACAGAGTTGCCCACAGGCTGGCCACAGACTTGGGATCCTGCTGCTCAGCAAGGGTCACAGCACGAGCCACTACACCCCACAGTCTGTTTTCACAACAGTGGGTTCTCTGATCATGTGCCACAGTGTCACTGATCTGATCATGTGTCATTGGGTAGCGTGGTAAGCAGTAGCTGAGACATGTGCAGTGTGGTTAGGAGAAGACTAGACTGGGATTCCAATTTTACTGTAATTTTTCACTTTGAAACTTTCGTAGTCATTGTGTTCATTTTATTGAGTCAAAAATAAAAAGTAAAAAAACCTTTAAGGTGTAGGATATTTAAATAAGCTGCCAAGTATCTGCATGAAAAGTAAATAGGTCATTATCCTTTTTACATGCAAAACTGTTTTATACAGTTTTCAGTAATTGTGATCTCCCTTTCTAGTTGATCTTCAGCTCTCTCTCTACTCTTTATGACCTAGAATACAACTATAAAAATGTTTTAGTAAATCACCTAAAATTGTCACCACAAAATACTTATTTCTTTGCTACTTCTTATTTTTAAGGTTATGAAACTCCAAATTGCTTTTCTTGTCACATTATTATTTTGGTTTTTAAGTCTTAAATGCATGCTAAACTGTTCGTTTTATCCTTAAATAAAGTTATTCTTAAGCTTTCAAGGGGTAGGGTTCTTAGACTACTTAGAATAAAATTAATCCTTCAATTTTTAGCTATGTTTATAAGGACAGACATTCCCCTGCCTCACACAGACACACATACAAGAGCTACAGAATTACTAGTGTTTGCTATCACAAAAAGTAGTATTTGGGTTGGAAATTTTTTTAACTCCAAAATTTTAATCCAATTATTTCTGTAAAACATTATCTATAAAAATGTTCTTTAAACTTTATTTCATATAATTGATTCATGATTATTAATACACAGTTACAGAACTGCAGCTAAATATTTCCCTTCTGGAGAACTGTGTCTTTCATTTTCGAGTGAGTACACTTTAAAGCAAACTTACAACCAGATAGCTATTCTGTTGTCTTGGCAATCTTTGTTCTTTAACGCACACAATGCTGGCCAAAGCCTGGCACAACGCTTACGTTATGATGCTATTAATTACTTCTGATAATTTTTCTTTTATATCCATTCTCAGCTTTGAACAGAGTAATATTTTGCATAGTTTTACTTAAAAGTAATGTAGCATTTAAATTTCTAAATGTATAGAACTTTGCCCAAGTTAAGTGTATTAAAATTTAAATTGATGAGGTTATTTTCGTTTTTCTAAAAATTCCTTCCAGTAGTTTCTTTTAAAATGTCAGTATTGGTTTTAGAAGTGGTGTACCTAATTTTTTTACATTTTTCTTTTGGAATTCAATTGATTTTGTTTGTTTGTTTGTTTTTGTACCAGGAATCGAACTCAGGGCCTTGCGCTTGCCAGGCAGGTGCTATGCTGCTGAGCTATATCCTCAGCCCTTTGGAAATTAACTGAATGTTGAAATTTAATTGACTATTTTGTCACAAATATGTTATTGTTATACCAAATCTGCCAGCAGCTTTCAATAGTTATGGCATACAAAACTCACAGAGTTAACTGTTAGATTATTTGAGTTACACTGTAAGGCTTGTTCACTTAACTGAGTGCTTGCAATATAGGATACAATAGAACAGCTCTTCTGTAAGGCCTGTGACTTACTGAATTTATTATTGGCAGTATACAATTTGCTTTTGGTAGTCCATCTGTGAACTTGTAAAATATGAAAGCAGTTATTTTTGAGGTCCCTCCCAGCTGAAATGGACTTTGAGTTCTCCCTACAGTGATAACAGATACAGTTACCATTTATCTTAAGAACTATTATTGGTCTGTTCCTCACCTCCTGACCTTTTTTTGCTTCCCCAAAGAAAAAAGGGATTTTGGTTTGATTAGTTTTTAGTAGGTGTTTTTATTGGAGCACATACAGTACAGGTTGTAGCTTATACTGAAACAAAAACTAAGACTTGCATATTTTTCTTATATAAAATTATAATAAAAAGACATTGTACGTTATACATAGGGAAACTTAATAACTAATGATACAAGATACCACTTACAGCTTTTAGGTTATTATAGGTTGGTCAGACATTGTCATAAACAACAGAAGAGAGTGGGTTAACCTTACTTAATTCAAATTTAACTGGCTTTGGCCAACTTGCTTTCCTTAATTGTTTTAATAATTTACAAAAGAGACTATAGATCTCTAGAAGAGATATCCATGGCCTCACTGGACAAAAACTCTCGGCCCTGAGGGTTAAATGATTTGTGGAAATTGTACCAGTGAACTGCAGAAAGAGGTCTAGAATTCAGGTGTCTTGACTCAATGGAGTATACTGTATACCATGTTACAATGGGACTCATTCAAGTTGAATTTTTCATTATCAGATTGGTATAATTTTTACTAAATTATGTGCTGAATAAAAAAAATTGCTTGGTTTGAAATGCTAATAATGTAAATGCTCGTTCGTGTGTGGGCAAGCACAGGGCTACTATGGAGATATAGTCAGAGTACATTTTTTTTCTTACTGAAATAGGTAAAAGATAAAACTACCATTGTTCTGCATAAATTTTAGAGTATAGTTAGATCTTATTTGTCATTTCATTTTTTCAGACAAAAATTAGTCATTTTTCTGTTGGTGTAGCCTATTCTGTAAAAGGGAAGCTTTCTGAAGAAAGTTGAATTCAGGTGAATTAGAAAGTGAATAACTTGTATGAAAAACTTCCCGGGATGTCATGTGGAATCTAGATTATAGCTTGTTTCTCAGCTTACGTGTGGACATACAGTCATTCACTAAATGCATCTGAGAGTCATCCTAAATGCTGGGGCTGGGGGATGACCCAGTTGGGTGCATCATTCTAACCATGGCAGTGATATGAAGAGATCATTTCCTAACCTGCAGTAAGCGAACCCAAAGCAGTGTGCACAAGAAAAGGAGTGGGGAGTAGGATGTTCGCTTCACAGAGCTGTTACAGGCGTAAAATACCACGTCATTATTGAGACGCTGGTAGAGAAATGGTCAATAGTGGCACGTCCAGTTTCGCAACCCGTTCTAGAAGTGAGATGGCTTTGAGGTAAACGTAATGACATTACAGGGTGATGAGCTAAGAACTGACACTGTATGGAAAATAAAACTTTTGATACTGAAGCGTGGGAAAGTGCTTCCCTTGTATGGTGAACTACTTTTTTGTAGAAGATGGAACTAAAAACACTTAGGGAGACGTTTTTCTTTGTTGCTGTTTTATGCACTTTATATATAAAATACCCAAATATCTGCATTATATTGCTCTTGAGTTCGTGTCTATTTAAGGTTCCTTTGGATGTTTTAACTTTTTAAAATCGTTTGAGCAATTTTTGATCTATAAGGCAGGGCTTTTCTATTTTTAAACTCTCTGATTTTTTTAAGAATTTGTGCGTCAGCATAGCGTCTGTTTCCTTTTTTAAGGAATTCAAGAGTGATTGTTTATAAATCCTTGCTGAGGAGCTTATTGTTCCCTGTAGCCTTTAAATGGCTGTATTAAAGGGAGTATTATCACATGAACAGACATCCTGATTAACAGTGTTTTGCTGTGATGGGTGGGGGAGGGGTGTTCACATAAATAGCTCTTCAGTGTAATATTTCATAAATTATACTGACCTTGCCAAATAAAATGTCAAACTCAATCAAATGAAGACCCAAGAAGAGGGAATGGATTTATCACCTCAAGTCTAATATACTAGATTGTGAACAGTAATGTAGGTATACTCTTGAGTTCACAGGATTTTGGAGAATTATGCAGTAAAATCACACAGAATTATGTTTTTATAGTGAAGGAGACAGACACAGCTAGAAGGCCAGCAGAAAGTAATGACTACAGCTTATGTCTCAAATAACCTGGACCTAAAGCAAGGACTTCATGGTAGAGTTGGCAGGTGTTTGTGTGGGGAGGTTGTAATCCGGAGGAGGAAGCAGAGGCTAGTGAGCATGGTGGAAGTCATACCGCAGGGTTGAAAGCGGAGTGGAAGAGTAGTGTTACCTGTGACGATATTTTTTTTTTTTTTAATGCACAGAAAGACTCTGTTGGAAATCCATTAGGGGGTCATTTCGAGGAAGAAGTCTGTGGAACAACTTCCACAAGCAAATGACACCGCACAAAGACAAGGAGAAGGTCAAAACAGGCTGTGTTTTGTCTTCTCTGTGAATATTTGATCATGCTTATGATTTAAAATGAAACTTTGCCTGGATTTTTGAATTTGTATATTTGACTCCCATCTGTCTCTGAAACATTTTTTTTAGAATATGGACACATAACTGCCGCCCTACAACCAACCAGCAGTATATCTTAGCTTTTGTCTGATAAACGGGTATAGGTACTTGGTTTTCTAACAATTATGTAACCTGTCTTTAGTGACAGGTCTTTTTAAAATATCAAATTGTCTTAACCCATCACATCAGCAGTAAGATAAAAGCCTCCAGTGGTTCATGTGGCAGGTATACGGTGCAGTCACTGAAATGGAGAACTGAATGCCACCGAAAAAAGACAGCTTCCGGAATATATGTGCTTTTCTGTGTAAAATTTGAAGTGCAGACAGATCCTCAATATAAATTTTTTTATTAACAATTTTTCATTTCTTTAAATTAAAATAGTCTGTATAAATTAACACAAGCCTGAGAATATGGGAAGCCTTGAAAATAATTTTTTAAAGTATTTAAACTTTTGCCAACTTTCTTAGTTTATTTTTGGCGTCTGCCGTTTTTTTCTTTTTGGCAAGAAAGCTCTTCCAGTCAAGCTAAAAACAAACTTGAGTCACTCTAGCAAGTACTACAACAGTGGGGACTGTGGGAGGATTTACTTCACTGCCAGCTCCAGACGCTCCTCTTCTGAATGCAGCGCACAGGAAGGCACGGCTGCTGCCTCTATCATCTGGAAGAAGGCTTCCCAAGAGTTACAGAGTCACAATTAGACTGTTCCTTTTTCAGTGACTTCTGGTGCTTCTGACCAAGATTAGGAGCTAAACTACATTCTACATTAACCATTTACACAAAGTTCTATAGTGATTACATAACTCATGGATGAAAATATATTTAGATCTCAAAGCTGGGGAACCTTCAGGAACCTTTTAATCAAGGGAGACTATATAATACAGTGAAGACAGCACCGAGAAGGAATCACACGACCCAAGTTCTGCTTCCAGTTCTGCCCCTCTACTGTGTGAGCTTAGATAAGTCTTACTTTTCTCACCTGCCCCGCACCTCACAGAAGCCGTATGGGATGAGTTAGGTGAAAGCTCTTTGGGAATGTGACACTGTTCTGTCACAGCTGTCCGGAGTTGGTCTGATCACATTTCACTGATGTGGTGCTGAGGCGTGCCGTGAGTACCAGTATTGTCTCAGTTAGGAAAGTGCTAAAATGGCTTAAGATGAAAAGCTGTTTTAAAATAGTGTGCCTTTAAAAGAAATAATCCCGGGCATGGTGGCGCACGCCTGTAATCCCAGCACTCGGGAGGCTGAGGCAGGAGGATCACTGCGAGTTCGAGACCAGCCTGGGCTCCAAAGTGAGCTCCAGGCCAGCCTGAACTGCATAGCGAGACTCTGTCTCAAAAAGAAAAAATAAAATAAAATAAATAATCATACTCTTCTAAAACATACTTTAACTCACTTAGAGCTTGCTTGTATTCTGTTTTCTACTTAAAAGTTCCTTTGTTATCACACAACTTTTTAGCCTGGCTTTGGGTGGCATTTAAGAAGAAAGTGATCTGGATGTTGATTTTAGGTCTTTCGACTGAAATACATTTTCCTTTAAAAAGTGGGAAGGGGGCTAAATTTGGAACATAACTCAGGGACTCTCAGAGACCTTCGTACATGCTGAGGATATGTGATCTCTCTGCAATAGTGACAGCTCAGCAGCCCTGTTAGGGCCACTGTTGTCACTTCCTAAACACATGCTGGTTGAGTAGCCTCACCTTACAAATAGATTTGCAGAACAGGAAGAAGATTCTTGAAAGGGAGGACTGTGATGAAATCGATAAAAATCTCTGTATTAAAATCTTGTACAGCCTTCTGTTTTAAAATCTTTTCTTCTGGATGAAACATTAGTCTTTAACTGAGGATCTCTGTAACTGAAGACAAACAATAAAATACCAACAGAAAGGAAATTATTAAAAAATTATATGTATATATATATCAGAAGGTATAAAGGTAAAGGAAAATGGAGCAATTAAAACCAATTTTTATTCTGTGAACTTTTCTTTTTTTTTTTTTTGGTTTTTCTCCGGTACCGGGAATCGAACTCACGACCCTGCGCTTGCCAGGCAGGCGCTTTTGCCGCTGAGCTAAATCCCCAGCCCCTTCTGTGAACTTTTCTTTAACTTAAAGAAGTATTATTTTAAATTCAAGGTTGTCTGATATTTAAATCAGTTCAATATCTTAATGACCACATAAATACCAATGGATCAGAAATAGATTTCTATTTTATGATAAATTCATGAATTTGCTTTTTGGGTAAAACATTACTATTTCATAAATTTTTATTTGAAGGCTAAATTTAGAGTGGTTCTTAAAAGATAAATCAAAATTTTCACTGTGGGGGCAGTGGCACACACCTTATAGTCATAGCTACTCAGGCTGAGGCAGGAGGACTAAAATTCAAAGGGCAGCTTGGGCAATTTAATGAGACCTTGTTTCAAAAGTAAATAAAATTAAAATGAAATAAGGATAGGAACATAGCTCAGTGGCAGAGCACTTGCCTAGCAAGCACAAGGCCCTGGGTTCAATCGCCAATATCAATAAATAAATAAAATTTCCAAATACATTCTAATTTTGTGAAATCTCATGCTAATAAAGGCAGTGCACTTATAAAGCTTTGCTTCCTGATGTGCAACAAAAAAAGACATTTTCTACTCACAGTGAGTTTATCATGAGAGTTTATTAGTCCATGATGTAAACAGGAGAATGTTCCCAATCAAGTTAATGAACTTCCCCTCTCTTTTAGAAGAGTCTTAACCCCAAAGGTGGACCTTGAGGAAATCTGAGTTACAGAAGGGATTTTTTTTCGAGTATGGGAAGTGCTCTTTCCCCGCGTTTATGCGCAAGACTGTATAGCCAGGTCTCTTGTGCTGCTCACCGCCCCTTTCTTCACAACTTAGAGAATATGATCAAAGAAAAAGACAGCGCTAGGCCAGGCCTGAGAAAGTAATTTCATTCTGTCTCCTGCTGCACTTCACGGAAATGTACGTCACAGAAATGTGAACAAAAAGTAGGTCCTGTGACCAGAGGGGTTAGAAACTTCTGCTGTTACGATTCAACTCTCTTTGTTTTAACTACCTTGAAGGAATTAAAAGTTGGCAATAGGACCAAAACAATAATTTGTACGGTTCTGATGTATTTAATAGTTTGAATAGCTTGTAGATATTTGTCAATTTTAACAGTTCTAAGTAAAGCCTCTGGCAATGGAAGTAATTTAGAAGTAGTAATTAATTAATTAATTACGGTTAATTAGTTTGTTTTGAAACAGGGTTTTGCTGTGTAGCCCAGGCTGGCCTCAAACTCTTGACGATCCTCTTGCCTCAGCCTCCCAAGTGCTGGGATTACAGGCATGCACCACTATGCCTGGCCGGAAACAGTATTTAATTTAATCTGCTTCTTAAGATCCAGCTTCTAGTTGGATCTAGTTAGTATATGCTCCATTAACATGCCTTCAAGAAATCTGGAGAACTGGTTTTATGAAAACTAGTATGAATTTCAGGAAATTAATGGGTTAATGCTGCTGCATTTCTCTTGAGGGAAATAAGCCAACTGGTAATGCTCTGAGATCCTATTAGGACCCTGGTTCAGTGCTGGGGCTTTACTTTTCTTTCTTATATATTCCTGTGGCTAATGACAAGTTTAAGATCAGACAGTCAGTGCTGGCGATAGAGCTCAGTGTAGTGTGCCTAGCATTCACAGGGCGCTATATTTGATCTCCAGCGTTGCAACAAATAAACTTAGGAAAAAAAAAAAAAAAAAAGACCAGCTGGTCAGAATATGCAGAGGGCAAGAAATATGTTGATATAAAATTTAACATCCGTGTTTTTATATCAGTGATTTAGGAAGCATTAGAGCTAGCAGCATGTTACAAAGGTCAAAGCATTCTATGTGTTCAAACATTTGGAGATTTTAAAAGTTGACTACTTACTTGATCTCTTTTGAAATGTAAATACTAGTTTTAATCATTCTGAAACAAAGATTTTCATGATAAAATATTCTTCCTTTTCTTCTCAGATCCCAATTTTGTTCGGACATTTCTTACAACGTACAGATCATTTTGCAAACCTCAAGAACTGCTGAGTCTTATAATAGAAAGGTTTGTCCATTTAAAATGTTTAAATTGTTTATTTTTTAAAAGAAACTGAGTAAAGATCCCATACATTTCTCAAAAATGTTTTGGATGAGCCTATGAGCCCTTTTTAAAGTGTAAAAAAAAGTATTTTTCCCAAAAGCATATAGTTTTAATTATTTAAATACAAAACTAAATATTCTTTATTTTACACAGAAACTTAGGGTCCAAAATTTAAAGTGTATAGAACTGATCAAGTTAAAGAATTATATAGAAATGTATAATTTATACTTTGGAAATTAAATTTTTGATGGATTAGATATTCCTTTCTTTAAAATGATTTAGATACTCTTGAAAGTTTTCAAAGACCCACATACTGAGTAAAATGGAGCTTGTCAGTGAACAATGCTGTCATCAAGGGACGTGTTTCTTCTACCCAAATGAGCAGGGATCAATTTGTCAAGCATTGGTTGCCCTTAAAAATTATGTCAGCTGATTGAGAGTAATTCTCCAAACCCCCAAATGAGCATCAGCTCCGTAACTCCGTAGTCATGTTTACGGTTGACTTTGCATGTGTTTTATGTATTTAGTTATCTTTTTACCTATATTGGCCAGTATTAATGTCTTTTTAAAAATATTAGCATTAGCCTTTACCTTATAGAAGCCTCACTGGTTTCTACTAATGTATAATGTCTTCAGTGGGTTTTTTGACAGTGTTTTCTTGATTTTGTTAGCTAGTGAACAGATTGGTGGATTTCTATTAGTATAATTTGATAGAATTAATATTTCCTAAGTTTTTTTTCGTTTTATGTTAGGTTTGAAATTCCAGAGCCTGAGCCAACAGAAGCTGACCGCATAGCTATAGAGAATGGAGATCAACCCTTGAGTGCGGAGCTGAAGAGATTTCGAAAAGAATATATACAGCCTGTACAGCTGCGGTGAGCATGCGATAACCACTGAAGTAAACAAGTCTTTGTCAAACTTTCATTTTCAAAGTTGAAGTATATAAGGACCTTGCCTAAGCAAGGAGGAGTAACAAATAAAATGAGTTGTAAGAGCGGTGTCAGAAATTATCGTATAAATCTTAATTAACGTTGAATTTGGAAGTGCTAGCCACTGATAAGATTATCTAATTTGGTAGGAATCACTGTACTCTGTTTTCATTTGTACCATTCATTGCGATAAACATTTATGTTTGAATTCCCATGTAATTCAATTCTGTGTTAATGCCGTAGAGTATTAAATGTATGTCGGCACTGGGTAGAACACCACTTTTATGATTTTGAAAGAGATGCAGATCTTTTGCAACGAATGGAGGAATTTATTGGAACAGTAAGAGGTATGTTTTTGCTAAATGTCTAGCTTTATATATAATAAAAGTACCAGTACAATGATTGTTTGATTGGTATCATTACTGTTCAGTGTTGTCAAGAAATGTACATAATAATGACAGCACAACCAATTTAAAAAGTTAAAATTTTTTATCAAACAACATTTAGACCTACAAATTACTCAAAAATTACTCTGGGATTTCAGTGTTATTCTAATTTAGTGAATTAATTTAGTCATCATTTCAGAATTGGTTAGCAAAAGTCTCAATGTAAGTTACTTATCTGAAAGTGTAATGTAGAGGGTGGATTCAGTAACTGTTGTGATTTTATAGATCTCCAAGTTTTCCCTTCTAGTTTTAAAAATGCTGGCTGTGTGTAGTGGTGTACGTCTGTAATCCCAGCATTTGCCGTAATCCTATCACTGGGGAGGCTGAGGCAGAAGAAACACCACGAGTTCGAGGCCAGCCTGGACTACATAGTGAGTTGAAGGCCAGCCTGAACTACATGGCAAGATACTGCCTCCTCACCTCCAAAAAAAAACAAACAAACTATGACTATGGCTCCAAAGATATCCTAGACAAATGTGCTTTTATTTCCATTGTATATGCTAAATGAAAAAGAATGAAAGGTTAAATATAGTGCTTTATAGTATATAACAGCCATATCAAACCTCATACTAATATGAGCAATCAGTCCGCTGATACTGACTGGCTTATAAAATGCAGTAGTAATTAGATTAATGGTGAATATGTATGACCTATCTTTATCAAGCTTGTAATTTGTGTGGAATACACTTTCAGGGGGATTTTTAAAATAACATTTTGAACTAAAGTTCAGAACAATTTAGGTTAACAATCTCTACAAATGACTTCTAATTTTACTGAGAAAGGGTCTGGAAGAATCCATACCAAACTGTGAACAGTGGTTACTGGCGTAAAGAAGAGTTAGACTGAGGTGGGGCCTGCGAAACGGGAAAGGGAAACTTGCAGTTTTTATTTTGATCATTTGAGCTTTTTACAGCACGGATATAGCCAGGTATCACTTGTGTGATTTTAAAACATATTAAATATTAAAGGGTATTTAAGTTTTATTTTAAAATACAATGTATTTCAGGTAAAGCAATGAAGAAATGGGTGGAATCCATCACTAAGATAATCCAAAGGAAAAAAATTGCAAGAGACAATGGACCAGGTCATAATATCACATTTCAGAGCTCGCCTCCCACAGTTGAGTGGCATATAAGCAGACCTGGACACATAGAGACTTTTGACCTGCTCACCTTACACCCAATAGAAATCGCTCGACAGCTCACTTTACTTGAATCAGATCTATACCGGTATGTAATCTGACATTCAAACTGGAAAAACCATTTCAAAAGAGTTCCTTTTTAAAACTCATTCCCATTTCTGACACACAGGGTTGCCATAAGATGTAAATGAGATCGTGCATAAAGTATTTAGTGGTAATGAGATTGGCAGGAAGTTCTGGCTCTTTTACTGCCTTGGTTTCCCTTGCTGTTTGAGTTTGGTTTTAGGTTTTTTTTTTTTTTTTTTTTGGTACTGGGAATAGAACTCAGGGCCTCACACTTGCCAGGCTGGGCCACTGAGCTAAATCCCCAGCATTGCTCTGTTTGAATTTATACCATCTCTCGTTCTGCAGTCACCCCTGGTTAGCAAAGCTTGGTTCAAATCCTGACTTTACCAATTGCTGGCTTGGTATTTTGGGGCAACTTCAACCTCCTCATGTAACTTTTATCTTTCTGCTTCTTAATTTCTTCAAGAATAAAATCATGCCAAAGACAGTACCTACTTCTGGGGCTGTTGTGATGCTTAAAATAGCCATTTGTATAGGGCTTAACACATTGCCTAGCACAAATAAAAGCTCAGTAACTCCTAGCTACAGCTGTGGTAAACCTGAGTCAGGACTTGTTCATTGTAGCCCTTTTTAGTTTACTATTCTACATTGATATAACTATCCTCAGAAAGAATCTGTATCTGGTTTTAAGTTGTTTATCTCCAAGCTATTTACTTTTAATAACTAAATGAGAAAAGAAGCTGAATTTATAGATCTATCACGAAAGATCATCATATTCCCAAAATTATAGTGTTAGGAATCTATTTTATTTCTAAGACTCTTCTGTAGTAGTTTTTCTTTTTTCTCCCCTCCTTTAGATAAAGGGGGGGTGCTTAAGAATTTTTAGTGATTAAAAACAATTTTAGTGATTACCCTCTTTGGACTGATTTTAGATACTGTTATTTAAATACCTATTCTGGCACCCTGATTTATTAAATAATATTTGTAAGTGCTAGAGAAGATATTATGCAGAAATCTCAACCTTGCCTAAAGCAGAATGCTGTTGTAAAGCAATAATAAATGTACACAAATACACCATAAATATATTCTTAAATCTGTAAAAAAAAATATGTAACTATAAGTTTTGTTATATGTTGTTTTCGTAAATCTTTTGTTGGTGAAAAAGGAATGCTGATTACACTAGGAGTTTAGCTCTTATCTCAGTTACGTGATAAAAATGGCTGTGTTGGAGGGAAAAGTGTGTAACATCTTACGTTCACCTCAGAGCGGTGCAGCCGTCAGAGCTGGTTGGAAGCGTGTGGACAAAGGAAGACAAAGAGATTAACTCGCCCAACCTCCTGAAAATGATCCGGCACACCACTAACCTCACTCTGTGGTTTGAGAAGTGAGTAATCCTCACATTCAGCAGTCGGCTGGGTTTGAATTTCTGCCCAATTTTATTTCAGCTGTCGCATGTCTTTTTGTTCCTCTTTTTGGGTATTTTTCTCGTGTAGCATTTTAATTTCACTAATTAGATTTTTTCATTATACTTATTGAGGGATTTTTTAAGGTGTTGCTTAGGGCTGACCATATACATTTTAACTTACTAGACTCAACTTCAGATTTGTAGTAGTTTAATTCCAGTGTCTATAGAAGCGTTACTCCCGTGTAGCTCTGTGGCTTCCCTCTCCTTTTTGTGATGCTGTAACACACATTACATCTAATGGGCGACACATATCCAACAGTACACCGTTATAATTTGTTACTTTACCACTTTCTGTCGGTTTCTAAACCCATCACTGCCTTACTTTCATCTGCTTCCGTTGTGCTGTTCCTGGCAATGCGTTACACAGGTATTTCTGTGTCACAGACCCAACAGTATATTCATATGCATTATTTTATACAGCTGCTCTTCAAATCACGCAAAAGGGAAACAAGAAAAAAATGCATTTATTGTGTCTTCTATAATTATTTTTAGTGGTGTTCTCTGTGTGGGTTCCAGCTACCATCTGGGACCCCTTGCTTTCAGCCCGAGAGAACCTCGTCTAGTGTTCCGTGTGCAGTGTCAGCTAACAAACAGTTCCCTCAGTTTCTGTGTATTTGGGGAAATCCTTATTTTCCTTCATTTTTCGAGGACAGTTCTGTTTTCAAATTAACTATTTTTTTGTTGGTCATTTAGAGTCTACCATTCATCCCCCTCCAGTTTTTCATTTCAGTTACTGTACTTTTCAGTTTTGCAATTTCCATTTCCTTCTTTTTTAAAAAAAAAAACCGCTTGTACCTGTAGTGCCATTCTGTTTTGATGCACCTTGTCATCACCCTTCCTTCACTTCTGTACCGCACCGTCTTTCCGTTCTGCGAACATTCTTGGTGGCTACTTTGAAATCTCTGTTACAGCTGACACCTGGCTGCTTCCCCAGGCAATTTCTGTCCCATGCTTTTTATCAAGTATATGGATACTTTTCTGTTTCTTTGCATGCCTCATAATTTTCTGATGGAAACTTGAAATTTTAGATGGTAATTCTTGCACCTCCACGCATGGTTCTCTCCCTTGTAGGGCTGTTACCGCTGTTCGTTTGTTTGATCGTGACTGCCTGGGTTACTGTACTGGAGTCTGTGTGCCTGTCTGTCTGTCCAGCTCTCTCTGTCACACACAGAGTTTAGGCTCATCCTCCTTAAATGGAGAAGTCTTCTGTCAGCTGCCTTCCACCACAGTTCTTGAGAGCACTTAGGTTTAAACTTTCTGCATTTAGTCACAAATGACAAAGAGATCAGGATACATCTCTTTGAAACAGGGCTTAGGGGCAGAGGATGAGGACCAGCTTCCTGCTCTGGGGGCTTAGTGCTTGACTGGTGACTCTGAGGCGGTGGCTGGGGAGCAGAGGACGGCACTGTACCCTCAAGTCCTCTCATTTGCCACCGTGTCAGGAACCTTCTCAGGGTGTCAGCACCCCACAGCCCAGGCGCAGAGCTGGGTCAGAGAAGGAAATGCCCACTTCTCACCTGCCCCGGCCAGGACTTCGCTTCAGCCACACAGCTGAAGGCAGGACGAGAAAGGCCGAAGCCCTGCTCCTCCGGGGAGGACAGCTAGGCATTCTTGCTACGGCAGTCTGGAGTGAACGCTCCAAAGGAAGAGAGGGAGCAGTCTCAGTTAAAACCTAACAGACTCGCTTCCTTTCCAAATTTTTGTAGCTACTGCAGGAGTATTTCTTCATTTGCCGTTTGCTCTTACGTCCATTTCCAGAGACTGAAGTGTCGGGAATTTGGGGGTTTGGTTTTCTTTCGTGGTAATAATCTCACCAGTTTTACGAGAGTCGATCAGAGGGCTTCTTTATTAAGCCAGAAGTCCAGAATCCAGTTCAACTTTATAAACTTGGGACCAGAGATTAAACTTCGTTTACTGGCTATATTTTTTCTGAGTAAAAACATTATCATTATTTGTGTAATGTTTTCTAAAGTTGATAAGGGATTTCCGCAGATCATATCAGATTATCAGAACAAGCAACCAGTGCCATAGGAAAAAGATGGATGAAGACCTGACAACAGTTCCACAAAAATAAAAAAGCATCCCGGCCACCTGTTAGGGTCTCCTTACATTTGGGTCATTAACTATAACATGCCGCCAAAAAGTAAGACTGCAGAACCTGCCTCCTAAGGGTGGCTTCTTGATTTCTTCATTACCACATTAAACAACTGCCCTTCAGTATGCAGAAGCCTTTTCCCACCTTAGTAATTAAAACATGTCTGATCTGGGAAGATGAACGTAACGGGTAAGAGATAAGGAACACTTTCATTTCTCTTCTACTTTTTCGTAGATTTAGCTGAAGGCCACTTCTTGCCTTTTCAGTGGGAGAGACTGTTATTTGCCACAGTGATTCTCAATCGTGGATATGTATTAAAATTGGAATCAAATATTCCACACACAATCTTAATTTCTACACCTAGTCACTAACAACTGAAATTGTTAAGTAAAAACTGGAAATAATGTGTTAAATTGTAATTGTCCAGATAATTAGTTAATCAGAATATGATACAGAGATCTAGTTAATGCTTTAAACATGTAAACATGTTACGTTTAACATGACAGTAAGCCAAGTTTATTTTGATAGCTTCACATGGAACAGTTTTTTCAGTGTTAGACGTGCCTCATCAGAGAGTGATGTGACCTGCAGTTTTGCCCCCAGTACTGAGGATTGAACTCAGAGCCTCACACGTCCTAGGCAAGTGCTCCACCTCTGAGCTTCATCCCCAGTCCTTTTTGAAAACTTAATTTTGAGAAGGGTCTCACCATCTCAACTTCTGAGAAGGGTTGCCCAAGCTGGCCTTGAACTTGTGATTTTCCTGCCTCAGCCTCCCAAGTAGCTAGGATTACAGATGTATGCCATTATAACAGGTTACAACTTTACATTTTTAAAAATGTTTAACATTGATTTATGTTTAGTTTTTCTATTTATAGATAATAAACTATTAATATTATATTATTAAAAACTAGCCAGATACAATAGAGCATACCTACAATCCCAGCACTCAGGAGGCTGAGGCAGAAGGATCACTGAGTTGGAAGCCAGCCTTGGTTACATGGTTGAGTTCAAGGCCAGCTTGAACTACATAGCAAGACCTTGTGTCAAAAAAGTTTTTTAAATATTTTAAATATATTATTGAAAACTAAGTTTATAATAATTTTATTTGCAAGTGATTAATAAATTTAAAATTCTTTCATACTATAGATAGTAAATGCTAAGTAATTTCTTTGTTGAAATGGCACACTGCTTTTTAGCTATTTGCTGGATTACATATATCTTATTACATAGAGATTATTACATATGAGATATATATTATTGATACTAACATATAATAAAATAATGTATAATATTTTATGTTATAGAGATACACTGTCCACAGATTCTTAATATTTAAATGTAAAGTGCTTTCGCTTTTATTGTTTTTCATTCACTTTTCCTAAGTAATATTTTATTTTTAATTGTGGTAATGTGATTGACTTTTTGACCTCACAGTACTTGTCTGAAAAGCTGTTCATAGAAATGTAACCAATTACTTCTGTATATCAAAGAATGAGATTAAACATTCATCACTAAAGTCCTAGAATTCTACGAAGAATAGGAGGTAACAGATTTCTTGAATTTTCAACTAAAGTCCACTAGAATATATTTGAATGACAAAAATGTACACGTACTGAACAAGATCCTGGTTTCCTCACCTAACTGTAACCCGCTCCTGACTGAAAGGACTGCTGACCTTCTAGGCTCTGTCCCTCTGTCCTTCTCAATGTGTCTGCTTTAGAGTCACACTGCAGCCGCCTGCCCCCTCCCCCAATTATGGCATTTACTAAATTTTTCAAACCATAGCTTTATTGGAAAATTTCACAAATTTTAATTCTTTTGGTTTTGATTCCTAGGTGTATTGTAGAAACTGAGAATTTAGAAGAAAGAGTAGCTGTGGTGAGTCGAATAATTGAGATTCTACAAGTCTTTCAAGAGCTGAACAACTTCAACGGCGTTCTGGAGGTTGTGAGCGCCATGAACTCATCGCCCGTTTACAGACTGGACCACACATTTGAGGTGGGTCTGTGCGTGTGTTTTGAAAATGAACTTCCATCGCCAATGATAAATACCAGGACTTCAACATTGGTGATCGCTAATGCCCATCTGTCTTTTCAGTAGCAAGTTAAGAGACTGAACTACCTGAACCTTGTAATAAAATTAGGCATCCTCGAGACTGGGAATCTAGCTCAAAGAAAAGAAAAAAAAGAATATTCTCATTAAAATGCTCTTATGGATACCCTCTCTGTAGAAGAAAAAAATGGAAAACCCAGAAAAAACATTTAGCACTTAATTTGTAATATAATTTAATTTATAATTACAAATGCCCATATAATTGTGTGAGGAACTTCAAGAGAATCTAGGTCACACTCACTTAAGTTTGGACCAGAGTCTCCGAAGATGGTTTCTGTGACACACTCCATGCTTGGAGCTGGACTGGTGCTGCTGTGTTTGGGCCTCGTGTTAACCCGGCACCTTCCGGCAAGACTTGCGAGTCCCCTTCTCACCACACTGGAGACTGACCCCAGGGAAATTATTTTTTAATTTGGCGTTAGGGTCGTATTAAGCTGCCCAGGCTGGCCTCAGACTTGCAGCCCTCCTCTCTCACTCTTCCTGAGTAGCTGGGATTATAGGTGTGTGCCACTGTACCTACCCTAGGATTCTTTTTATAAATTTAGGTCCCCTAAATTTTTTTTTTCTTTTTTCTTACAGCAAATACCCAGTCGCCAAAAGAAAATTTTAGAGGAAGCTCATGAATTAAGTGAAGATCACTATAAGAAATATTTGGCAAAACTCAGGTCTATTAATCCACCATGTGTGCCTTTCTTTGGTAAGTATTTCTTCTTGATTTTTTATTGTACTTCTGAATAAAACAAGATGTATATATGATTAAATGATGGAGTATCAACATGTATAATATAGCAGCACAAAATACTTAAATAGCACCTTCATCACCTTAGAATCTTTCCCTGTTAGGACTTAAAGCAAACCCAGTAGAGACTGAGCATCCCTGATCTGGAAGTCAAGTGTTTCAAAATCTAAACCTTGTGAGAGGATACAAGTGGGAAATTACACATCTGACGTCATTTGAGGCGGCTGTAGTCAACATACAGGCACGCTACAAATAATGTATAAAATTACTTTCAGGCTACATGTTTAAGGCATATGAAATAAAAATGAATTTTATGTTTACCCTTGGGTTCCATACCCAAGATGACTCATTATATGTAAATATTCCAAACCCCCAGAATCCAAAATACTTCTGATCCCAAGCATTTCAGATAAGCAATTCTCCGGCTGTACTTACATTTCACCTTATTTTTATCCTGAGCAGCCATTAGCTAGCATATGATTTTTTATAGTCACAGAAGTACTTTTAACTGAATTTTTATAGTCACAGAAGTACTTTTAACTGAATTTTAATAAGCCAATTATTCTGCAGAAGAGGCATGACCAAACTCATATATAATTTTTTTTTTAAAACTTGCACACAGATAAAAATCATAGTGTATATGTTTTACAACTCATACCTTTAACACAACAAAAAAATTACTCTTTACTTGCCCTTTCCCCCCACCCCACTTTTGGCTCAAAAGGAGGCTGTACCTTTTCCTCTTGTTAAGACAGAATCTCTCACATCGGAATCTACTCCGTTCTGGAGCTGCGTCTCTCTGCCTGTCATTTGTTTCCTGAGCTTTCCATCTTCAGTACTCTGCCCTTCACAGTGGCTTCTCTGCCTCTATGATCCCGCCTTGGAAATGCTTAAGAAACTGGGATCTCTGTTATACCTCTTGTATTTAATCTTTATAGTATGTGGCAAATTTTCTCTTAACCTTGTCTTCATTGGTATGTATTTTTTCCATTTAGTTTTAAGTTATACCATATATAACATGTTATATCCTGATATTTTCTTCACCTAGTATATTTTCCCATGTTTTACTGGTTACACTTCATAACCAACCACTTTTGTATTTACTTCTAATCTTTTTGCTATGCACATTATATATAATTATAATTGTTACTACTTTTTATTATTAATTTGTTTTCCTGGGGACTGCCCCTTCCCCCCAAATTCTTGATAAAAATATTAAGTTTCTGTGTTTTCTCTTTCTGGTAAAAATTAAAGCCTATATATTTACTTTTAAATGTGGTAAGTATGACAGAACTTTATATAAGGGAGCTGGGAAGGATCTGACCAGGCCTGATGTTCATTTCATTCAATCTCTTAACAAGTATTTACTGAGCACTGACCTAGTACTGGGAACTATGTTCAGGTACTTAGAAGAGTGGAAAATACATATTCACATTCTCACTTAACTCACATTCATACCACTCGTGGTATCCCATGGTCTCTGATACACAGAGATCAAGAGAAAACTCAGGGCTCCTTCCCTGGACTCACATTTGGTCCCTTCTACCACCCCTTCACCCCACCTGGTGCATATTTATTCACACATGAACTCTAAAACTTCTGTCTAAGGCTCAGTGGTAGAGCGCTTGCATAACATGTACGAGACCCCAATTTTAATCTCAAACACCACAAAAAAGTAAAATACACTCTCTTAGCTCTTTGTAAACACAACTGGATCTTCATAGTATGGTAAGTGACAAAAACGTCTCAGACCTCTACAGCCTCATTCCAAAATGTGTTTTGTGTTGAACTGTGTGGTTCAGGGAGTGAATACAAACCTGTAGGTCGTTTGATAGGTGCACAGACAGCCCGCTTGCCAGACTCCTGCGTTTTCTGCTGATCTTCCTGATTACTAAAGCTCTAGTATGTTAAGCTAGTTTTTCTGAAGTGATCCCTGTCAGTCCGGCTATTCTAGGGAGATTGTTACTGTTCTGAAGTTAAAGGTTATCAGCTGCTGAAATTAATTACAGAACTAGATGTTTTTGCTGATTCTGAATTCCTTTTTGTCTATATTGTAGTTCATAGCAACTCTTTCAACGATCTTTCCTAACACCTGGGTACTTACTTTCCCCTCATATGAGAACAGTTAGGGATAAGAGCTTATACTTTTACTTCCGGTGTCATCTTAACAGAATTCGTATTTTTCTGCTGGGCATACCACCATTTACAGGGAGGAAAAAAGGAAGTATTTCCTTACACAGTTCTGCCAGACTTTGGCCTGTAAATGTGGGCAGACTAACATTTCCTCAAAGGAAAAGGTGGTAGGTGCCTCAGCCAGGGGTGTCCTCGAAAGAACAAAAAAATAAATTACAGTACCATGTTGGAATCATAACATTCTGTTGTAGCGACGTGTAGATCAAAGTATGGGCAAAGTGCTACGGAATCTGAGAACCCTGAGCAACCACTTTTTCCTGGGAAGGCTGGGAAAGCCATCGCAGGGGACGGGAGGGGAGGGGAAGAGGAAATCCCATTCTTCTTCATTATTTATATCACACTGCTCTGCTTTCCCCCTCCCAAGAACAGCTCTAGAGTAAAGTATGTGAACAGTCTTCTTAGTCAGATAGGAAAATGATCTAGTGAAATACAGGAGTAGCTAGATGTTCTATTTGTATTTTTAAAGAAAGATTAGGAAAGAACCTTTAGTAGTGTACAATGTTCAGGTCTATTTTATATATGTGTATATAGGTTCTGCGTTTTTAATTGTGTGTATGTGTGTGTAAGCATTTTTTTACTGTGTGTAGTATATGTCTCCAAAGTCCGTACACCACTGCTTGATCATTTGTTCTTCTAATTAGCCACCATTTAGGCATAAAATAATTTATAAATTTACCTTGAAGTCTCCCAAGGTGCTACTTGTAAGCATTTTCACAGCTTTAATCACGTGTACTTCTAACAGCTGTAAGAGCCCATAAATTATTACGCCGTGTTCCCAGTATTGGCTGTGGACTGCTTCGCCAGGTTAGTCCCTAAGCCCAGAGCTGCCTTTTGTCCTGCTGGCCCACGCCCAGCCCAAAGCGGTTCATTATTCTGCGAGTTACGGGGGTCCAACCTCTCACACGTATACCCTCTCTACTGTTTCCCCATACACCCCAGGCCGCTCTGCGTCAGCTCTCAAAGACTGCCAGCCTGCCCGCTGCTCTCTCTGGCTTTTGGAAAGCTAGAGTCATTCTCGAATGCAAAGATGGTTTTAACTCCCTCTTTATCTACTCAATAAAAATTAAGCTTTTTAACAAAAAGATACTTCATGACCGAATCCAGGCGCCTCTGCCCACAGGAGGGCCTTCCATTTGTGACTGACATGGAAAGGAGATTTGGGCTGCTGTTCAGCATGCAAACTTAGGGACCTGTCTGTCAAACTAAACATTGAGCTAAATGCGCTAGATTGTGTAGAGCAAGACATAACTGAAAGTAATGCCTGGCCTCAGCCTATTAGAACACACTAACTTTCTTATGATATATTTTTTCTTACAAATATATCTTGAAGAGTGTGGTCTGGATGCTGAGAAATAGGGAACATATGCAATAACTGTGCTTTTAAAAATCAAATAGGCACTAACATCAGTCATATGTCATTATTACGTACTTCTTCAGGATTGAGTCATTTAATCTGTTCAAGGGTGTGACCAAAACTTCTAGCACTTAGAAGCACACCTCTACCAGAGAAGCATTTAGAACCGCTTTATTAACAGCGTCAACAGCTGCAGCCATAGCTACTCAGTGGTCACCTTTGCCAAGCCCTGTTCTCAGCCTCTACAAAAACTCACTCCTGTATTTCTCACAGCAAGTCTCCCTTTACTTTACCGATGAGACAACTGAGGCGCAGAGAGGCTAAGCAGTTTGCACAAGATCACACACGCAGAAAGCACCAGAGCTGGCTCCAGACCTTTGTGCAACACAGAGCTAGATAAGGAATCCAAGTGCCTGTGACTTTGTTCATTGTCCTCATCTGGCGCATAGCGCACAGTGATAGGGCACCAGAAGCTCAGCTGTCAGGCTGCCATTAAATCTAGCAGAACTGAAGACCAGAATACAGTACACATAAATTATATGCAGTTCTGTGTTTGCACGTCCTTCCCCATTTCTGCAAGTAAGCCTATCCAAAAAAGACTACCTCTGAATTGCAAATCCGAACAACCTCTTGTGGAACCTCAAGAATTAAGTAAACAGAAAATGTAATCCTTAGCACTCTTCCCTTTTGCTGAAAAAAAAAAAAAAAAAGGGTCGTTAGAAACAAGAGTTTAAGTTCCTTTAATAAAACTATGACTTAAGTAACAGTAATTTGGGAGAAGGAGAGGGTATGGAAAATTGGTTATTCTTCCTGATTAAACTTGGTCTCCCTTTCCATTGGATATTTATAAAATTTAAGTCTTTTATGGAAGAATTTGATATTTACAAAAATCTTTCTTTTGATATTTACTGAACTTGTAACTTTTTATACCATGGAAATGTGTCTTGATTCTTTGGCTATGATGACCAAATAGTGTTTATGCCCACAGCTAATTGGGGGGAGGACTTGCTTTTTTCTTTCTTATCCTTAAAATAATTTCATTTTATCTTCTAGGAATTTATCTGACTAATATCTTGAAAACAGAAGAAGGCAACCCTGAGGTCTTAAAAAGACATGGAAAAGAGTTAATAAACTTTAGCAAAAGGAGAAAAGTAGCAGAAATAACAGGAGAGATCCAGCAGTATCAAAATCAGCCTTACTGTTTACGAGTAGAATCAGATATCAAAGTAAGTAGAATTATCTGAAGATACATATTTCTAATTAAATTTATTAAATGCTTGATAAAAGCCAGATTTGTTTTGTAGAAAAGGAAAGTAAAACTGAAAATAACTAATTCAAATTTTCTTAAAAGTTTTCATAAATGTTTTTCATGAAGTTCAGACTTAAAATATTCACTACTAATAACTTATTCACTACTAATAATTATTTCTTTGCATTTCTTTTAGAGGTTCTTTGAAAACTTGAATCCAATGGGAAATAGCATGGAGAAGGAATTTACAGATTATCTTTTCAACAAATCCCTAGAAATAGAACCACGAAACCCTAAGCCTCTCCCAAGATTTGTAAGCATTCATAAACTTACCTTTCTTTTATATTTATATACTTTTTGCACTTGTCATGTACATCTAGTGTTATCATCACTATTGTATGTATTATATATATTCATTTTTTATAAAGGCATTCAAGGATGCACATGTGATTATTAAAAGTAATCAGAGTGTGCTTAAGAAATATACCCAGAAATATACCGCTTGGTTCTAAATACATGAATATTAACTTGAATTAACCCGGCTATGATGTTAAGAAAGTGTTGCACGCCTATAATCCCAGTGCTTGGGAGGCTGAGGCAGGAGGATCGTTGCAAATTCAAGACCAGCCTGGGCTACAAAGTGAGCTCAAGGCCAGCCTGAACTGCATAGCAAGACCGTCTCAAAAAGAAAAGAAAAGAAAAAAAAAAAAAGAAAGTCAGCAAATATGTTAAGTTATTTTTGGTTTTAACAAAAAAGTTCAAGATTTATTGGCAGGATGGAAAGTTTCATGAATTTATACTAATCCATTTATATTTACTTCAAGCTTTTTAAGGAAATGATTTATTAGAATTTTTAACCATGAATCATTAGCCATACCAGTATCAGGTTGGCTAAAAATACTTTTTTAAAACAGCTATTGTTCTGTATTACTGGTCAGTGCCTGGCCAAATTTACTGTATAGTATCATCACCTCATTGATTGGAGTATGTTCTCTCATTGATAAAAAAGTGAAGAGAAAGTAAACATAAATGGCTTCTAAGTGATCAAGATAAATCTCAGAATGTCTATGAATTAAAGCATATGCATTTTGCCTCACATGCAAATTTTTCAAGCCTTAAAACAGTTTTTAATATAATGAATAAAAACATCAAATTAGAAATATGTATCTAATGTGGTCCAGTGAAGCACACTTATATCACTAAGAAATTATATTCTCCAAGGAAAATCCCATAAAATTAACATACATGAAATTAACATATGATGGAAACAGGCAATTTGATGCATTTGCAAAGTAGCTCTAAAAGTCTTAATGGCATCAGTGTATCATTACATGGGTATTATAATTCATGATAATTATCCTAGGTTTTTTTAACAGATTAAGTTTGTCTCAAATAGCCAAGAAAATACACGTTTTAGAAAAATTTCCACTCAAAGATATTAAAATGACAAATACTGTAATATTTATGGGGTAAAACTCAGTTAAAGAAATTCATTTTCTAACAATTTAGATAGCCAAAGCTTCAATAAAATCGAATAGTAATAGTTTAAGTTGGACACTGATTTGAATCATGTTACTTCCTGATTGGTGATTTACGGTTTTCCTAGCTTTTTGTTGCATTTTATCAGCATATAAAGAAAATCATTCCTTTCTACCACGGTGTTTTAAGTATTGTGTCTCTTTTGATATGTCTACAGCCAAAAAAATACAGCTATCCCCTAAAATCTCCTGGTGTTCGTCCATCAAACCCAAGACCAGGTACCATGAGGCATCCCACACCTCTGCAGCAGGAGCCAAGGAAAATTAGTTATAGCAGGATCCCTGAAAGTGAGACAGAAAGTACAGCGTCCGCACCAAATTCTCCAAGAACACCGCTAACACCTCCTCCTGCTTCTGGTGCTTCCAGTGCCACAGATGTTTGCAGCGTGTTTGATTCTGATCATTCAAGCCCTTTTCACTCAAGTAGGTGCTAAAATTTTAAGTGCTTTAAAGCAATTACTAGTATTACACATTGAGGTTAAGAAAAAGGTCTCTGTGATCTTTTGTGTGTGTGTGTGTGCATCCGTGCGTGTGTAAACTTGTACACAAGTCGGATACCATCTCAAAAGATATCATTATAAAAATAAATTCCAAACTCCAGCAACTTACAATTTTTTAAAAAATCCACTGGACCAGGCCTCTTTAAATTTATTAGGTGTTAGTGTAAAGGTCTGACGGTAAAATTGGGAAACTTCATTTGAGTGTTCCAAATGCATTTCTCATATCAAGAGGAAGCAAAGATCGCTCTTAGAAATCTGCAAGGAACGTCAGCCTTCGTTTTCAGTGCTGCTTCCAAACTTATTTTTTAAAAGTTATTTTAAAAATTACTACTCAATATACACCATCTCCTTCCCACCAAATTCTGCAGCAGCTTCTACCTTCACAGTGTATCAGATTCTAACTTCTGCTTACCTTTTGCTTAGCCTACCCTGTGCTTTCCAGCACAGCCATACAGATCTCACAGGCTGCACATGCTAATATGTACCTATCTCTCTCTTACTTCTAGACTACTGTCCCAACAAAAATATGATGAAGGCCACATGCATAACGCTGAATGTTTAGTAGCCATTTAGGGAAAAGCAAAAATTTTTAAGTGAAATTAATTTTAATAATGTATTTTATTCAACCCAGAACGTATAGATGGTCATTTCAACATGAAATCAGTATAAAATCTATTATTGAGGCATTTGACATTCTACTTTTTGCTCCAAATCCTTAAAATCCAGTGTGCATTTTATATTTACAGTACACTGACTTCGGACAAGCCACAGATGTTCCGTAACCACATCGGCTCCCAACTGCACAGCCCTTTGTAAAGCCACCTTTTATGTGCAGATCTGTCCCACTGCAACTGTGAACCCTTCCTAGGAACACATCCCTTTCTTTTATTTATTATTAAGACTTAAATGTATTTACCTTTGTCCCTCCCGTGACCACCTCCACGCGCTCTTCCTGCTGGCCGTCCTAGCGCAGTGTGCCGATCAAGTTCCAGTCTAGGGTCTGACTGATAGAGTCCAATACTGGAAGCAACGTAACACCCTTACGGGGACAGGGGGTACTGACCTTTCAGCTGGGAGTCCTGCCTTCGCACCTCAGTGTGCAAGTGAGCTTGCTGTGCCTTCGAGGGGCCAAACCGGGCTTTTCAGGGTTCTTCCAACTCGGAGGCGCTAACTGAAAACTACTTTAAATAATTCTTTGGAGACACAGTTTTGAGATTTGGTCTATAACCCTATTCGTTTATTTCTGTACTACACGTACATTTGCAGTTACGCAGCGGTGTGTCTTATCTTTGTACCATCTAAAGTGTATTTGTCTTGACTTTATTTGATGGCTGAGGATCATGTTATATACATAGTAAGCTGTCAGATGTATATTTTAATAAGTTCAGATAGACAGTAGGTTTTTTTGAAAAGCCCATTCATTCTCTTCAACTTAACAATCCCCTAAATTAAGAAAATAAAAGCACTTTTTCAGTATACCTTACCTAAAGTCATTACTGGTTGGATCCATCCAGCTGTTCGCAGGATTTTTTTTCCCTAGAGCAGACAGCTGTAAGACCATACTACTGAGCCCTGAATTACTGAAAGCTATCAACTGTACATTCCGCCTCTCTACATTTAAGTCACCAAAAGAGGAAAAGGTAGAAAAAGAGAAAAGTGAGCACATTTTCTCTGCTGGTTTTAAATGTGTAACTGATCCATCAAACAGGGAAGTCGTTCTTGAGCCGAGTGCTTTGTTTCATGCTGCAAACTGACAGGTGGAAGAAACACTGTCTCAGGAGTTAGGCTTTGTAATCTTGGACTTGAGAGTTTTCTCACTTTCTCTTTATTTGTGTTAAAGCAAACCCCTATGTACCACTCCTTTCCTCTTAGCAAAAACTGCAAAGAACTGATTTTGAATTGAAGTAATCTAGGACAATATGAAACCATCCGTGTGCTCAGTGAATCCCTTACTTAAAACCTACATTAGGGGCTGGGGATTTAGCTCAGCGGCAAAAGCGCCTGCCTGGCAAGCGCAAGGTTGTGAGTTCGGTTCCCGGTACCGGAGAAAAACCAAAAAAAAAAAAAACAAAAAAAAAACCTACATTAGCCTGTGTGTATTAAAGACACTAACTTACCTGGTTTTGACTCAGCTTTTACTTAGGAGCTCCAGTCACTGTAGGGATTGTCAGCGCCTCCAACTTGCTACCTACTGTGCTGCCACCAGACTGAATCCCCACTTCCTGTTTCTCTCAGCGGCTGGTGGAAGGAGCTGCCTTGACTATAACCTCATGTCATCTGTGCACACCCACTCAATACAGAGCTGCAGCAAATCTCACTGCTTACGTTTTCAAAAGGCAAAAGGCAAAGTTTGATTAGACGTTTTTATGAGTTATAATGCTACTCTTCTTTTTCTCTTTTGCCTCTTACAGTACTGCTTTCCCCAAATAATCTACCTTTCAGCTTATCATTCTTTCTTGCATACTTTATCTCTTGCTAAGCACGTCTCTGGGAAAGCTTGCAGCTTTACTGATATGAAAAGTAGTGATGGTACCAGAGAGTCCCAGTTAAATGTCCAGTGAGTCACGAAGACATAATGCTGTAGAAGTCTCCGAAAGGTGACCACAGAATGGGCAAGAAGGGTCACTGAAAGCTTCTGTGGTAAAGCCAAAGAAGGGAAACAGCTGCCTACTTGGTGCCATGCACCCCCACATTCAAAGCCCTGCCCTTCACCTTGTCCTGGTCTGGTCCACCTGTGACCTGACTCACTGGCATTAGCCCCCTGGGCATCAGTATTTTTAAAAAATTTTCCAGGGGAGGCAGAGTGTGGTGGTGCATGCCTGTAACTGCAGCTCTCAGGAGGCTGAAGCAGGAGGATCGCCATGAGTTGGAGGTCAGCCTGGAGTACATAGCAAGTTCAAGGCCAGCCTGAACTACATAGCAAGACCCTGTCCCAAAAAACACACACAAAAAAATTTCTCCCCAGGGGATTCTAATGTACAATCAAGATTGAGAACCAATGATCTGTTATCCGGGATTTACTTAACAAATGAATACTACTATACTGTGTTTTTTTAATGAATTAGATTTAACTCTCAAGTCATCATCAGTCAGTTTTTTCAGTTTCCACTGATAAGAAAGATGGGCTTGGTGGTGCATGCCTGTAATCCCAGTATTCTAGAGGCTGAGGCAGGAAGGTTGCTGTGAGTTTGACTCCAGTCTGTGCTACACAGTAGGTTCCAGGCCAGCTTAACTACAAAGCAAGACCCTGTCTCAAGAAAAAAAAAGAATTTCTGGCTTTTTTTTGGTTTTAGCCAGAGTCTCACCCATGTAGTTCAGGGTGGCCTCAAACTTGTACCCATCCTCCTGCCTCTGCCTCTGCCTCCGCATCCCAAGTCCTGAGATTACAGGCATGGCCTACCATACCCAGCATCTAGCATATGTTTTTTGACTAGAACATGTTAATTTTTTTCCAGTACTAGATATTCAATGTAGCGTGTTCACACTGAACAACATCCTCAGCCCTTTTTAGTTTCTTTTTTTGAGACAGGTCTAAATTATTTGAGACAGGTCTAAATTAGACAAATTGCTAAATTACCCAGGCTGGGTTCAAACCTATTGATCCTCCTGCCTCAGCCTCCCAGACTGGTGTGATTACAGGCATGCACTATAAACCTCACTTAAAAGAACTTTTTGTTCCCTTTCTATACCATTTTCCAGGCAGCAAGATCAAGCAATTAAAGAAATCAGTTAACTTGTTTGCACATCAAAGCCAAGTTTACATCTGTACACACAAATGTGTGTATATGTATAATTATTGTTTCAGAAACTGGTTTGTGGCTGTTGTGAGCTTTGTGGTTTTATTTTATTGGTATATTGTACTAAATACTTCCATGTGCCTGAGGCTTATCTCCAGGCATTATATTTATTTCTTGTTCAAAAGTAAGAATTGTGTAAGTCAGGAAACACTAGGGCTGCATACCCTCTTAGCCCCTATTTTGTCGTAGGTGCTGAATTGCGAAAAAAATCACTGACAGGGCAACAGCTTTATGTGACTTCAGTATAACATGTATTTTAATCATCTGACAAATGATGTATTGGAATAAGGTGGATGGCTGCACTTAATCGAGGGTTTCAAATAAGTATCAATACATATGGAAAGGAGATTATGCAACAGATCGTTGTGATGTGCGGCTGCCTGGAATCTGAGGACTGTATCTTTGTAAGCGATCAAGTTAACATGTCATCAAATAACTGAACCTGGAGTGTAAAATTATCCTCCTCTGACCAAACAAGCTGAAATAAACAATGTTCCAAGTTATTTGAGTTACAGCATATTATGCAAAAACGTGAGGAAAAGGGAAACGCAAAATTCTCATCATCACCTGAGCCTGGCATTACAAGGATTAATGTACCGTCTCCTCTCATGCATTACCCATTCCATGTGTCGGTAATTTGGGGCAATGTAACATAAACAGCTGCACGGCTTTAGAACCAGTATAGAGCACCCAGTGTTCCCACTTCTCCTACTTCAGGGCTTTTGGCAATTTGGCCAGAAATCTTAAAAGATTGAGCCCTGTTAAAGTTAGACATTCTAAACGTATCAGGGAGCTTCCTATATAAAATGTACCTAAGCATTAAATGAGTGCTGATCTTTTTTTAAGTGTTTATGAGTAGAGAAGGAAAAAGCTGTTTCACTTTCAAGTTTAATGTCCAAAGTTGTAGTTATTTTGTAATTAGAATATATTCTCAAGAATGTTCTTTTACAGATATATATTAATGTTAATAAGAAACTTCCCTTTATTTTTCAAAGTATATAAAATAGTTGTTGCACAAGTCTGAATTTTCAAAATAATCTTTAGTAAATGATATATTTCTATATGTCCAGCTAAATTTGTCACTTGAATTGGGTTCATACATCTTTAGAAATTTTCTAATAATATAGGATAGTTTAGTTTTCTCATTAATATTTTTAATTATTGTGGCATCAAGTAATCAGTCTAAAAGGTATCTTCAAAATTCCCAGTCTGACATTAACTCAATTTATTTTTTTCTTCTCAAAAGTAAGTAGTAATGAACTTTTGCTAAAAACTGTTATGGCATTCTTTAAAACTAGAATGACAAGAATAATATTTTCATTATAAATTTTTACAGATGAGTTGAATATATATATATATACATATATAAAAAAATCTACTTTTTCTTGTTTCCTTTCACAGGCAGCGATGCCGTCTTTATCCAAGTTACACTGCCCCATGGCCCAAGTTAGTATATTTGGATTAAGACTCATAATTTTTGCTTTGGCTTTAAAAATCAAACCAGATGTGACTTTTCCTGCTAAAATTCTCCTTGGGTCTGGCAGCCTTGGTACCTGCTTGCACCATCTTAGAAGTGAGGCCTTCACTTATGCTATCCTTTGATCATAAATGATTTGCTTAATTTTGTATAATTTCATGCTTTTAGTAAAACCCTTTTTCTCTTTTAAAAGAACATATTAAATGAGTGGCTTTCACATTTAACCATTTCTCTTTTCCAACTATAGAATTCTAAATGTATTTTAATGCTCAACTTTGAAAACAGAAGCAAGAGCATGCATGCGCATATGGGAATGCTAGCAGCTACATGCAGTGTCTGAATCACAAAACATACTTCACCTATGCCTGACAGCATAGACTGTAGGCAAATAACCACTTCAGACTTTAGAAGGACTCTCATATAACTGTAACTATTTAAATTACAAGGCCTAAATATTAATCACAGATAAACAAAATTGTATTGAAGCTATTTGCTTTTAGTTTTAAACTCTCAGTTCACTAAATCCCATTTTAATTATTTTCAGCTTAATAAATTAACATTTTGCTGTCTTTTCATGCAAATGATTTAAAAATGTGTACAATAAAAATACTGTTACAAGCTAAATTAGGGGCTGGGGATTTAGCTCAGTGGCACAGCGCCTGCCTGGCAAGTGCAAGGTCGTGAGTTCGATTCCTGGTACCGGGAAAAAAAAAAAAAGACAAGCTAAATTTAAAAGTAGGTGATCAAAATGTTGATCATTTTAATGGTATCAGTACATGAGGCGTTCTTTAAATTCGATATTGCTGTAACATTTGACAATAAAAATTTAATGCTTAAAGGAATAAAAAGAATTTGCCAAGTATAATTTTGAGGGATTATTTCTATAAATATTTTCATTTATTTTATAGTGTTTATAAAGTAGCTAATGACTTACATATGTGCTGTCTTCACCATAAATGTCGTAAGATAGGTTCCAATTAGAAGCTTTACTTACTTTTATTTTTTTGCCAGTTCACCAACTTACTCCTAAATCAGGGTCACTAGATTTTAATATACTGGTAATTCGTTTCCATTATCAGCATTGCCCCAGTCATCTTGCATAGCTCCGTTACAGTTAGTGTATAGATTAGATCTGATGAGCCTGATTTTCCTCATATGCTCCAGGAAGCCTCTATCCAAGCAAAGCCAGACAAAGCCCCTCCAGGCACTGGATTCTTTCCCCGGCATCCTTTAAGAGAACTGCTGAGGAGGGACACTGGAGAGAATGCTTCAGATTGGATAGTTCCCAAGTAACATCTAGTTAAGGGCAGAGAAATTTTCTACTGATAAATTAAAGGGAAAAAATGAGCCCATCACAAAGCTTGGCAAAAATTACTATATCAAAGATTTCCAGGAGCAGGGATATAGCTCAGTGGCACAAGCGCCTACCTAGCAAGCTCGAGGTCCTGAGTTCGATTCCTGCTACCAAAAAAAAATTTCCAAATTATCATTTCAATAGAAGTCTGAGAATCAGACACAATTAAAAGTTCTAATAATAGTTTAGCAATTATTTCATTAGAATGTTATTTTGTTCAAGGAACAAAATAACGATATCTTTGACAGCTTTTTTCTAAAAATTCTGCTAAGACATTTCTGCATGTTTTACAGCAGTTTGCTTTAATGAAATACTATTGGGTATCGGTTTTAAAGTGCTTCTGATACTTCTACACATTTCTTTTAATGAGCATTAGCATTTTCCAGCTAAGCCTTTTCAAGATTAGTGAGTGAAATAAAATTCCCATAAACTTCTTTGGACTTTAACATCCCACAGGGTCTGCTTCAGTGTCATCTATAAGTTTAACCAAGGGCCCTGATGAGGTGCCTATCCCCCCGCCCGTTCCTCCACGAAGACGGCCAGAATCTGCCCCAGCTGAATCTTCGCCATCTAAGGTAAAGCAGAACATCTTGTTATCTGGAGACTAGAATCATTAGTTGTGTTATGGTCAGCTGCTTATGCCTAGCTTATTACTTGCTGGAATAGTTAACATTTCAGAGTAATTGTACTGAATTGTTTAAACAAGACTAAATGTGGGGTTAGCATGCAGAATGTTTCTTTTTTTCTAACGGTAGTTTTTCAGTATTTTTGCAAAGCCCTTGTAAACCTAAAACTATGGGTATTGTCAAGAAGAAAAACAAATTTCAATCTGTAAAGTAAGAGTAATTTAATCTCAAGCAGTTCTTTAAAGACATATACAGGCAGACAGAAGGGGAGGAAGAGAGAACAAAGAGGTCTAAAGCTGTGTGTGAACGTATGTACGTGAAACCGTATCTGCCTATGGTAAAAGTTATTTATCTGAGTCTGTAGGGGATCTAGCATGCTTCCTAATGGGGTTTTTATGAAAACTCTAATTGGAAGAGACCTTAAAGGGTCATGACTACTTTTTCCATCTGTTTAAATTATTTTTCTTTTTTTTATTTATTTACTTATTTTACCAATTCTTTACTTATTTCATTTGTTCTTACGCTGTCCAGAGAGCAGAGCGCCTGGATAAGCCAAGACATTTTTTGCAGAATCTCATGAAATGTATAGTAAAATGAAATTGAAAAATTAATGGGTAATGTACACCAAGTCACAAGTTATATTTCACAATAAGCAAACAAAATTTTGAGAAACCGAAGAAGGTAAAAATTTAACATTGGCAAAATTAAGCTTTTTCCTGTGAATTGGCAATACTAATCATTTAAAACATATGGCAAAACTCTCTTTTCCACACCTAGCTACCTGCCGCCAGCATGTCTGAAAACCGCAAATTCTTAATATTTTCATGGTGCTACATTAATTCAATTATTAATAAGTATGTTTTACTCTCTTCTCATTTGTTAGATTATGTCTAAGCACTTGGACAGCCCCCCAGCCATTCCTCCTAGGCAGCCCACATCCAAAGCCTACTCACCACGCTACTCCATGTCAGAGCGGACCTCTGTATCAGACCCTCCTGAGAGCCCTCCCTTACTACCACCGCGAGAGCCTGTGCGGACACCTGATGTCTTCTCAAGCTCACCACTACATCTCCAGCCTCCCCCTTTGGGCAAAAAGAGTGACCATGGCAATGCCTTCTTCCCAAACAGCCCCTCCCCCTTCACCCCTCCTCCTCCTCAAACGCCTTCTCCTCACGGCACGAGAAGGCATCTGCCGTCACCACCACTGACACAGGAAGTGGACCTCCATTCCATTGCTGGGCCGCCTGTTCCTCCACGACAAAGCACTTCTCAACACATCCCCAAACTCCCTCCAAAAACTTACAAAAGGGAGCACACACACCCATCCATGCACAGAGATGGACCACCACTGCTGGAGAACGCCCATTCTTCCTGAGTTCCTCTACCCTGGGATGTACAGTGTCCTCCCCCAAGTCCATTGCTGGCAATGGATGCACTGAGCGTGCCAGCACTGAGGAGTTAAAACTAGGACTCCAAACACTAATGACTCTCCTTCAAGATGCAGTATAAGACAATGAATTTTAACCTCGACATTAATTATGAATTGAAATGCTATTCCAGTATAGAGTATGTGGAAAGACTGAACTGATTGCATCTGAAAATCAGCTGAAGGGACTTTTTCTGGCCAATGCGCAAGAACCCTCATTTTGTGAAGTGATCTCTGTTGCGGAAGGGATGAGACAGTCTCGTGTCCAGCAGGCCCACATGACGACAGTTTTTGTAATTCAAAATATTATGCACTTTTTAAAAAAATCTTAAACAGGGATCTTACTGTCCTCCTCTGTTTTCCTTTGCTTTACTCTTCTACTTTAGAATATTTTCTTAAAAATCATTCAAAGGACTGTGAGGAAAGGCTGTGGTACCTGACCTTGTCGAAACCAAGGCCCCAGCGCTGTACTGCAGCCCTGTTTACAGATTATTACAGTGAACTGAATGGGTACCAAGGCTTCACCAAAGAGGTACTTTTTTGTTGTCGTCGTCGTCGTCATTGTTTTAAGAATAATTATACCAAGAACATTCCCTGCCTACCCCCCCACACAAACAAGTGGTGTTGCCTTCAAAGAAGAGAGGTTCTGTGTCACTTACATAACGGAAGAACTTTTTAAAAAATGTTAACTGTCAAGTGTACTACTTACACCTAGGGGACTGTTAATCTGCGCTAGATTGTCATTTCCCCCCTCCTCTCCCGAAGGGTTACTGGTAACCCGCGCCCTGGCTCACAGCTGCCCCCCTAACGTGGCGGAGATGCAGGCGCCCAGTGTGAAAGGGCGCACTGCGGGCCCCACCGACACCAGTCGTGTTCTGCTACTACTCACGTAATCAGCATAGCTAGCGCTGCCCTGCATTACCCAAATCATGTGTATATAGTGAACGTTATGTAATGTACCTAGCAGGTCTGTTTTAATTTAATTAAATAAAGATACAAATACTTTGGCTGGCTGGCATATATTAAATTATTATATGAAGAAAATGGTCGGTTCTTATTTCTTTCAGTTGAAAAACACGAACACTAAACACAAAAGCACGTATCGTGGTACGCTTTGGTTTCCAGTTCTGAATATATGTGTGAGTCTTGAAGAAGGACCTAACGCTTCAGTGTGGCATGTAGGAATAGACTGGGTTAGAGGAGGATGGGTATCGTTTGAGCAGAACTGTAGGTTTTTGAATTTCTTAAGCAACATGTGTACAGTTTGTTAAGGTTTATACTGAACAGTCTTCTGCTCTATCACAACTGCCTACATCATTCGTATAACGTGGATTATTCATAAAGCCTCTGTATTGCTCTCCCGAGTCTAACAAATACTGTGACTGAAATGCGTGCAACTTACTGCAGAGAAAAGGTTATTAAAAACTGCACTGTCCACCGTCGTGTCCGTGCGCTGCGCAGCGTCCCGGCCTTAGTCCTCACTCAGCGGTTATGTCTGCACGTGTCCTCTGAGTAGTGAAGCACTGTGTTAGTGATTCTGTTAACCGTGCCCTCAGAGGCAGCTTCCGAAGTGCTGCATCATGGTGGAAACCTACTACCGTAATAACCTGTAATATTTATTAAATGTACATCACGACAGTACGGCATACAGTCCTTTAAGAACAGCAGGTATGTTAACTGTACCATCCCTGAGCAGTCCTTCCTGTTACAGCCTTTCTTATTGGTAGAGCTGAATCTTTTTTAATGTCCATACCATTCCTATTATGATAGCCATTTTTCCTTCATAAAATGTCCCCTCTTCTGAAAATACTCTTAAAAATTAATTGCAAATCCCCTCTTGGTTGCAAAGTGTCCATAAGACCATGCACTTAACAAGTTTATGTAAAACATACTAATGCTACAATTAATTGATACACATTCCAAAATCTCCCATGACTTTTTATTGGGCCAACCTGTAATTTCCCCCTTTATGGCTTATTAACCATTTTTTAATTGTTCCGTCCCCTCTCCAAATAAGAACCTGACCGAAGTCACACCGAAGCCCTTTCAGTATGTCTCTGGCTAACGTGCTAGCCTTCAATGAGTGATGTCCCCCTTCAACCCGCTTGATCCCACACAAAGGAAAACCTCAGATTTGGAGTTCTAACCATCTTTCTCCCAAAAGGGACCATTCTTCTACCCAGTGGTTCCAGCAGGCCACTTCACTGTGCAACAGTTTTGGGGTTTTGTTTTGTTTTGTTTGAGACAGGGTCTCGCTATGTAGTTCAGGCTGGCCTTGAGCTCACTATGCAGCCCAGGCTGGCCTCAATCTCGTGGTGATCCTCCTGCCTCAGCCTTCCAAGTGCTGGGCTTACAGGCGTGCACCACCACACCCGGCTGTGCAACAGTTTTATATGTATTGTGGATAGAGAGGACATTTTTATTCGGAAGTGTGAGAGCTGAGCAAAAATATTTTCTGCAGTTGTAACTGATTAGAAAAATCCCAACTGGTTGCCCTTACATGGATATAAGAAAACTGTATCCTTCTCATGGTTAATCTGTCTCAAACTAGTGGACATATTTATCAGTAGTAGTAACTGAACTGTACCTAAAGAGGGACCAGAAGTGACAAAGTAAATAGATTACGGTGAATTCTGCCTTGGGACCCAGGACATTACAAGGCGGTCAGTGCAGCACGACTTTTTGTCAGCCACAGTCCAAAATGGGCAGCACTGCTTGAAGAAACAGAAATATTCCTAAACGTGTCATCATCTTTGGATCACAGGATGAAAAAAAAATTCTCCAGGCTGAATCTGGTGGGCTCAGAACCAACAGAACAGAACAGAAAGCTTTTCACACTGAACACTTCTAAAAAGGGCAGATAAGCATGTCTCTAAATTACTGGCAAACCAAGATTATTTACTCTTCCTAGTTCTCAAATCTGTTTTAACCCTACTATGGTGAGGAAATACACAAACATCAAAAGTTTGCTTACTTTAAGGTTGTTGAGCATCCAACCCTGTGTTCAGTATATTGCTATTCTCCAACAATCCAAGGGACGTCTTCATAGATCAGAGCTAGAGACCGGGCCATACTAACACAACCACGGCCAACAGAACAGTCTAGTAAGCAAAGACTATTTCAGCTGGAGGGTACATTATGGTTCTAGGTTCTTCCTTAACGTTTCTTTTAATAAGCAAAATTACTCGATACAAACCAGAAACTACTTGGTATTCATGATAATGACCTTGTAATTCTCAAAGTTTAGCCTACTTCAACCTTAATTCATCGTCTTTTTCTATGACAGCTTAAATTCAGGGTTTCTCTAGTAGTCCAGCAACACAGATGTGAGAGCTGCCCTGGTTAGTTTGTGCATATTGAGGGAAACCTTTTTCCCTTCAGATTCAAAAACAATTTAGCCCTTCATTTCTTGGTGTCCCGCTGCTGTGGGAAGGGTTACTTACTCTCTTGGCCCATGTTGTGTGACTTGTGTACAAGTGTAGGTCCTGTTCTACTGCACACAGATCTTTACCAGTAAATATGTATCGCGAACTTAGTATCAGTTTGGCTGAAAAGGAATTATGCGGTGAAATTATTTATAAGGGAAAGTGATGACTTTCTTCAGTTTTCTTTTGAAACATCTCATTACTAACTTTTAAAATTGTTTCATAATCCCTTATGCATGAGCCAAAAATATTCTGAGCTCTAGTTAAGAAAAGCATGAAGTCTATATGACAAACCCGAAGAAAAGCACTTGTAACTTCTTTTCATGCCTTATTTTCCATTTTTGACACCGTAAAGTGCATTTGCTGTCAACTGTGAGAAAATTTCCCTTTTGCCTTTAATGAAAATAGTGCATTAAGTAGCCAGTTGCTGCAAAATTATAAAGCAAGTTCGCTAAAGGTGGGTCACATTGGACTACCACTCGGAATCGAGATCCCTAAGAAGACGGAAGTTACGCACGGTGCAGCTTCAAGAGCCCGCCTGCGCCAGACGCATGCCACTTTCCGTAGCTACCAAAGGTGCCTTTAATTAAGAACATCTCTACTTTTTCTTCTTCAGACCAAGTCAGCATCTGGGGGTGGGATTAGGGCAGGGAATCTAGGATGCAAGTATCTGGTGAAACCGCCAGAGAATTTGTTTGTCAAAGTGACATGTATAATTTTAGTTAAGCTGTGTCTGTGTATATATGTGTATTTGCCTTTGTTTAGTAGCACAGTCGTTTGCTAAAATTACTGTCAAAAAATATGCTGTCAGTCTCACTCTGATGTAAGAACAAAGTGTGGTCTACACATCTAATATGGCCTTTGTACCTAACCATGTTCGGAGGTAATCTGTACTACGTGTGCAGCAGTATTTGGTTTGCGTTTCAAGTGAAAATAATGGCTGTTATTTTTCTGGCATTACTAAGATAAACTGAAAAAATAAAGAAAAAATGCCTTACATAGCCCACAAGTGTATTATTTTTGCATGTATTTAGTTTAGAGGACAGTAGTTTGAAACTCATTAGTGACTATTTAGCTTACACAAAACTATGTTGCATTTTATCACGGTCTTACTCTGGGGACACTTTCTCCCAAAACAAGTTACTATAAAAGGACAGAAAAAAGGTCTCCTGTTACCTTCTGTGTCAAATCAGCCTGTGACTGCAGTGAGGGGAGGTCCTCGGGATGAAATGAGTGAAGTGACCATGCGCGTACTTGGATGTAGTTTCAGAGGGCTGAGGCAATTGTATCCAAAGAAGCTGCAGATATCACAGTTCTCCGCAAGGCAGTTTTTGCTGCTGCTGGAATAAGGCCGCTTGATTTTGTAATTCTTTCCAGATTTGGCTTGAAATAAGAGTTTTAGGTTGTATCTAAATTACTGAGGTCACTCAAGGTAGATTATATAATGTCAGAACAGATGACTCCTTAGAGATCCAAGCTACCTACTTACAGAGAGGCAAACGAGGCCTGGAGCAGTGACAGGGCTGAGCCAATGTCATGTGGCAGCCAGTGACCGAGACCACTGAGGCAGTGTCGGTCCCTGGGATTTGGAGGACTGCTGTCAGGAATACCTAAGATTAACTGGGGACTTTTTCTCCGAGTTTAAAGACATGAAATCATTCATTTACACAGATGAACTTGATTAACCACTGTGACATCCAAGCATGCACTTTATACTGTAGTTCATGATTTAACAGCCACAGGCAAATAATGTTAACACTGATATTAGTCAAACTTGACTCTGTATTTCCTTTTGAAATGTTACTTCTTTTGAGTTTTAACTAAGTGATTTGTTTTTTGGTTTTGGTTTTGGTTTTCGTTTACTTATTTTAATCATGTTGTCATCACAGTTTGAGAGCACTTAAATCTTAAGAGCAGGAATAGGAGGGCCCGCCCCAAGGCTGAGCCTCCCTCTCTGCGGACTGGATAGAGCACAGTTCAAAGCAGCCGTTTATGACCATTCTAACATTTTAGGACTCTGACTCTTGATACTTATGAGGAGCAAGAAAAACTACACACTGTTGAGAATCCAGTTTCTCAACTTTAATGACTCCTCAAAAAAGGGAGGAATCAGTGTGAGAGAAAGGAATCATACTGGTGTATTTTCTCCTTCCCACACTACACGCGACTTGGAGAAGTTCTTTAATCCACTTCTCATCAGTACAAGGAGAAGCACAAGTGTATCTAGGGTTTTCATGAGATCTAAAGGTGTGTGTGAAGCACACTGCCTTTCTCAAAGTGGATGTTTTCCAAATGATAAAGTCATGAGGGACTATTTTCAAAGCTTGCCTCCTTTTGGATAACTTTAAGAGGTTGGTTGTTTATCCTGAAGTCATGATTTGACTCTTTATGCCTTTCTTTGCTGTTTATTGTCACTTAAGTTGGTTTTGAAAAAACAATTGGTTTTGAGTGACCTTACCTTACACGCATTTGCTAAGGGCTCATCTGACTATTCAACAGTCCAAAATATTGCTCCAGGTCAGTTCTGATGTGAGGAATCCAGCAGTGAACAAAACTCCATTTCCTCATGGGATTTATCATTTAGTGAGAAGATGGAGACAATAAGGAATAAGCTAATTAATAGGTCTGTTGCGTATTAGAATGTTGTCACCGTTATGAACAAAAGATAAGGTTACTGAGAATGTAGGGTACAAAGGAGATAAACTTTAAATGGGCTGTCAGAATCTACCTCAGAGAAGGCGGGACATGAAGACTTGAAGTGAAGGGATGAAACATGGAAGTACTTGAGAGAATCTGCCAAGTCACAGGGAGCAGAATTCAAAAGCCGGAGGTAAGAGCAGTTTCGGTGTATTTATGGAATGGGAAGGCTGCTTGTGTCAGGACGGAAACGAATGTGGGTAGACTAGAAAGAGGTGCCACCGGAGCTTAACGAGGTCCAGGTCACCTGAAGCTTTAAAAGCCCTTGTAATGTCTTTGATTTATGTTGGAAAGAAGAGAATTGGAGCGGAGGAGTGATGTGATCTGATTTATAGTCTGGCTATGGTGTTGAGAAAATGAGAGATTAAAACAAGAATATCGCCAGACTTGGAGGCACACAGCACTTGGGAGGCTGAGGCAGGAGGATATCTGAGAGTTCAAGGCCAGCCTGAATTGCATAGTGAGACTCTGTCTCAAGAAAAAAAAAAAAGAGGAGGACAGTCCACTCTGAAGTGTCTTGGACCACAGCAGTAGAGGTGACGAGAAGAGTTTAGAGTATGTATATATTTGGAAGGGTGTTTGCTGGCAGACTTGATGAAGGGTAAAAGAGAAACAGAATTATCAACAGAAACAACTGTCAAGGATGACTTCCAGGTTTTTGGTGAGAGCAAAGAGATAAAGTTACTGTCACCTGAGAAAGGGAGAATATGGTTGAAGAAGGGCTGGACACATTACGTTCAGTAAATTGATTATACACCTTGAGAGAAGTCCAGGAGATAGGGACGTTAGTCTGGAGTAAGGGAAAGCAGTGTAGGCTGAAAATACCAGATTGGCAGTCCCTTCCAAACAGATCATATCTGCAAGCCAACAGACTGGGAAGATCGCAGGGAAGGTGAGCACGGACTGGAAAGCGGGAGCCTACACAAGACAGCCCCGGTGTTCTCTATCATCCCAGAGCAGCATCACATAGAACAAGAAAGAACCATCCATGAATAAAGATGGAGACCCGTAACACGGTGCCCTTACGGGTTGGTAAGGAAATGATTTCAGAAAGCAGAGATGCTCACTACTCGATAGGGATAGTAAGAGGACAGAGAACGGACCACGTGTTTCACAGCACGGTCATCCTTACTGATCTTAGCACAAGGAGTTTGTGACGTGACGTGAGCAGGAGCCTGGCCTGGTGAGCTTAGGAAAGAATGCAGCAAGTGGGCTGCGGGTGACTGTTTGCCCAGCATGAGGCCCTGGGTTTGATCCCCAGCACAGGAGTTTTAAAAACTGCATAGCAGTAGAGATACTATGGTTGTTTCCTCTTTAAAGTTTTACTGAAAAGGAAGCAGAGAAGTGATGCATAGCTTGAACCATCAAGAAAGAGGTTTATGTCTTTTTTTCATTTTTTAAAAATTTTATTTTAAAGAGAATAAAAAAATAGCAAACTAACAAAAATATAGACAAAAACAAAACAAAGCAAAAACAATAAAAGTGATACAGGGTTTCAGAACAAAATGATAATCTTACGTCTTAAAGACGGAAGAAGTAAGAGCAGGTCTGTGTGCTGAAGGTCTGCCCCAGGGAAAGGAAAACGACGTGGGGAGGTCACGGGGTGGGCCTCGTGTTAAGTGGCCACAACCCACTCAGAACCATACACGGTATCGCAGAACAAGCCCTTGGAATAGATCCCACTGTCTTCGAGGAGTAGGTTTACGTACATGAGAAAGAAACAGAACATTTGACGTTACCGCGTCTAAATGCAAAGAGCAAGATAATAAAAATACCTTATAGATAAGGAAGGAGTTTAGAAAGAGTACGCACTAAACTTTTGGAAAACAACAGATTTTGGAAAACAAGTTGTTTGATTTGGGGATAAAATCTTGACTATTTTGAAATCCAACAACTTCTCAAAAAGTCCTTTTTAGCACTGCCCGAACTCTGTCTTTATGTTCTTTTTTTTTTTTTATTTTATTTTTGGTTTTTCTCCGGTACCGGGAACCGAACTCACGACCTTGCGCTTGCCAGGCAGGAGCTTTTGCTGCTGAGCTAAATCCCCAGCCCCTTTATGTTCTCATATATTCAAAACTCAAGCCTAGTGTCACATATCGACTTCCTTTTTCTCCCCTAAAATGCATCTGCATCAGTTTCCTCAACGGTGTTCCAACCCACCTCCCAGAACCCGAGGCTCACTGGCCGCCCTCAGTCATCTCAGCCTCTAGGAACCCCAGCCGTCCCGAAGGCACTGCTGTCTGAGGGACAGGAGGACAGTTATTAACGGTGATGCTTCAAGAAAAAGTGTAGTCCGGAAACTAGTCTAAGCTTCACTACATAACTTAACGTAAGACATCTGTCATTGTTTAAAGTGCATTCTTTCGAGTCTCTGGAATATTCAATTTTATCAGTTTATAAAATGAATTCATGTATATGTAGATTTTCGATTAAAATTTTAGTGTGTATGGCAGTAATGTTCACAGACCACAAATTTAAGAATACAAAAATATCCAGTTGGGTTTTGATGAATTATTAGTTTTCGGTGTCTCCAGCTAAGTCTAATCAATTCTTTGTTCTGGCATAAAATGCAACCTAAAAGGAGAGAGTCTAAATAGCTAATCTGCATACTAAATCATCTCCACTTATTGACCTAAGAGGTGGTAGCTCTAAAATGTCAATGGACTAAAGAGGTCATCTAAGTGCATTTAAATATTAGGTTTCTGGGAACCTTCCTCAAATATTCCAGTACAGGGCCACTGGAACAGTGCCCGGGAAGCTGCACCTTTATAAATGCGCTCACAGACACTGACATACACAAGAGCACAGACGGGACGGAGGTGAAAGGGTGGGGCATGAGGTGTTACAGAGAACGCCATTCTAAGTTCCCTGACACTCTAGTTACGAGTCTCAGATTAGTGTACCCGCTGCGTGCTGAAGCAGCCCGCTGGGGAGAACCCTAGAGTATTCGGTCCACAAATCCCTGGTTCTCAAAGTTTCCAATTCTGAAGTCGGAGGAGCAAGATAATCCTTGCTTCAGTTAGCATGGAAATCCTGCAGTTACGGAAGAGACCTGTTGTGACCCCAGCTGTCCAAAAACCTCCACCGCTTTCTGGGGTGCTTCTTTCTCTTTATAAACCCAAGCACCTCCCAAAGACATCTCTGGTCTGAGTAAACTGCAGTGCTTGAGAGGACTGGAGGTCACGGATGTAGCAACTGCCAATCTCTTTCCCAACCCAGCTTCTTCCCTAAAGAAAATGACATTAAACACCATCACCATGACTAAGAATCCTAGCTCCCTTGTCAATTTATAGAACTACCATGGAAGATTATAAAATGATCCACGATAGTAAAAAATTGCAGCTTTTTAACTGAGATGTTTTCTAATGCTACGTGCAGTGAAAGTGGCAGTAGAGCTTTTAACTGCTTATGAAGACAACTGTATTTTATTTCCTTTGTGATTGTTTTCTTTTCTTTTAAAAATGAAGATCCATGTCAAATAAAGGGTAGAAGCGAAGCATGGCAGTGCAGGTGTGTAATAGCAGCACTTGGGAGGGTGATGTGGGAGAACCACCAGGAACTTAAGGCTGCCTGAACTACATAACAAGACCTTGTCTCAAAAACAAAACAAACAAAAAACTAAGTACAGAAATTAGACATGGGGGTGCAGCTCAGGGATAAAGCACTTGTCCAGCAAGGCCCTGACAAGCTGGCACTGAAAATGTCAGTGTTGGCACTGAAAAAAAAAGAAGTAGAAATTATTTTCTATAGCCCTCGACGTATTACAGCACCACCATTAAAGTTGTCATCCACCAGACTATGAATTCATCAAGAAGTAGAAGGGAATAAAAATGATATGGTATAGTCCTTGCCCTTGCAGGGACTTGCATTCTTATTGGGTAAATAAGACAAATACATAAAAAAAACAAAACAAAACTAGTCACATCATAAGAGCCACAGAAGTTCAGGGGGTTCAAACTGGATCTTCAGACTCGCAGAGAGGAGGAGGTTAGGGAAAGGCACGAAGCAAGAGCGAACCTGGACAAGGTGCCTCGCTTACTGGGAAACTGGAAAAGCCCAGTTTAGCTGAGGTAAGGCAGTTCCTCCAGAACCGCGTTAGACGGCAGCCAGAAAGAAAACCAGGAGCCACACGAGGGAAAGAGAGCCTTACATGTCAAACCAAGGAGCCTGGAATTTGATGGCAGACCAGTACTTCAGATAGCATGCATGCGGAAGACATGGAGGATGGCAGCAGCAGACAGAACTTGGTGACAGAAAGCTGCCAAAATATCCAGGTACCGGGAGACGGCGACCCAGAGTCAGGTTCATAAAATACAACTAAACTGAATCGTACTACTGTAAGTTGGCAATATCAAGACTTTTTAGAGGACGCTATCAACATGAAATTTTGGAGGTGTGTGAAGTTACCTGACCTACCCAGTAACAACCCTGATGATAAGCAGGGCATAAACATGGAAGCTGTTCATATTTCATTTAAGACGGTATGAGTTTCCACGTCCAGCTGATTTGGCACTGTGCTTTCAAGCACTGTCCCAAAACAACTTTGGCCTAATAAAGGAGAAAAACCTAACTCCATTAACTGCGGAGAAATGAAAACAGTCGCTTAAACATTGCAAATTCCAAAAACTTGACAGAGTCATCCTTACATGCTCTAGACACCTATTATTCAAAACGCTAACAGATGGGTCCTAATTAATCACCTTACAAGGAGAAGCTCTACCACTTAGAAGTGAAACTTCCCCTATTTATCAATAGCACATGCATAAAGGAACAGCACCTGAAGAAGTCCACTTGAGTACTAAGATTCTGAATGAACAGAAGCCAAATGCCCCTCATTTATTATAAGTGACTACCTGGCAATAGAGACAAATAGTGTAAAGCTACTTCTTTTCTATTACGAATCTGAAATTTGGGGCGTACTGAGGGTGCTGACCATCCGGGTGAGTACATTTTATTACCCCACAGCCAGGGAGGCCTCCGCGGTATGTTTCCTCCACCTGAGCCGTAAAACCTTTGTTTGTGTACAGCTTCCGGGCACTGTGGAAGTCGGGTACTGCATCCCTGAGTTTTCAGTGTGACCTCGAGTTTGGAGCAACCATTGTGTATGTGCCACTGAAGCACTGGTGCTGCTGCCACTTTCTGTCCAGGCGGAAGAAGGTCTTCTTGAGAGGATGTGGCTGCATCGATATTTATTCCCTGGTCCACGTGGTCGTGAGTATGTGTAACACTCGGTATCACTAGCGGATCTTGAAAACTGAGTATTCAATAAAGCAAAGGCTCTGGACTTCTCTCACCCGCAGCCCAATCCACATAGGAGAAAATGCTCCTTGGCCCCATCCCTGTTTCTAAAGAAATCATTGTTCTCTTTACTGATTTCCACACCCACAAAACCCGTTCGGAGATCAACGTGTCATTAAGCTTCAAACCTTCTAAATTATGATTTAAGTATAATTTCTCCATAATTCAGATCTGCAACATGTAAAATAACAGTTCTGCTACTTAATCTGTTCCCATAAGGCATGCTACGTATTGGCCTGGAAGTTCTGGAAGACATACGGCAGGACACAAATGGCCCCTAACACAGTGTCACGTTAGTCTGAGCACACTGGGCTTAGTTAATAAGCTAAATGCCTAGGAAGCACAAAATTCACATCCACATTAAATATGAACATAACATTATACTTGGGGAATGACTTCAAGGTGCAAGTTTTTGTTCTTATAAACATTTATTTTTCCTCCAAATTTACTGTGTTTTTCTGTAATGATGTGAAAAGTCTTCATTTCCCTTTTCCCAAGTGTTGAAGTTCAAAAAGTCAGGTCTTAACCACAGACTAATCTTCATCTCTTCAATGTCTTGTTTGTTGATTTAGTTTCATATGTATTTATATTAGTTTTCTTCAGGGATTTATACATCGTTATATATATATATATATG
>NW_004955441.1:6627224-6638782 GCF_000276665.1 Chinchilla lanigera | reverse complement strand
TATATATATATATTCCTACACAGATATATACAAGCTTTTTATCCTCATCTTACCACTTGAGAATACAACTTTAAGTATGTTTTACACAGCTGTTCCTTGGTCAAGGTCATTTGCAAGAGCAAGTCGGTTTCTGAAGAAATCTTGTTTGGTGGGTGAAGGATCCATTGAGGGGTTCTCATTAGTTTTTTCCCTGTATTCTGATCCACTGGACCTAAAATCTCAGCACACAGATAAAGTACAGGTTGATTTGGTTTTAATTGTTTTCAAATATTTTATCTATCCAAATTGTTCTGCATTTGTAAAACAGTTGCCTCCTAGACTGGAATAACTTTTACTCCCCTCATTTCGAGACTCAGTACATGTGTATCTAAGATTTGTAGTAAACATAAAGAGAATATCTTTCTAATGCTTTATGAGACAATTTGACAACTGTAGATGTCGGTGTAAGATACTGTGTAGTAACACTGTAATAGGGGAATAACAACTTAGAAAATTCAAAAAATCCTGTTGTTGATTCAATGAAGTAAACTAATTCACAAATTACCATTGCCCTTCAATTAAAATGGACAGAACTCATTATTCTCCACCAACGTTATCAAAGGCCTTTACTCAATCTAGGCATTACATTACAAACTCTTGCTTCTGCTTGTTTTCATTTTAAAATGAAAGATTTATTGAACCAACCACACATATATGCTACATTTAGTAGAATGCAAAATAAGTACAGTAATCAAATTGAGGAGATACTAAAATCTCAACCACCACAAAGGAGACCAAAGCCAACCAATAGTCAACAACTCAAATCAGTCCATTTGCGTGCCCAGTCGAGGCTGCATTCTTCCTTTATCTTGGGTAAGCCAGTTGGGTAATCCACTCCAGCTCTGCACCTTCTCCAATTTGTTCATGTCAGAAGTCCCTGGAGGGAGGAGGCTTTCTGGAAATAACCTCTGATAAGCTAGACTGAGTCCTTTTCACTAGCTTAAATTCTGAACTAGAATGGGTAAAAGTAGCCCAGCAACCGAGAACCAATATCAAAAGACCTCATGGAGGATGTATGCAAGTGATGCTAGACGTAAGTTTTTGTCCAAAGTACCTACAAAACTGAACAAGATCTCCCTATGCTGAGGCTGAGTTGGGCATGTTTACACTATCCGCACAGGACAACTGGCCTCCAAGGTAGGTCACTGTCACTGATACGCTCTCACTGAGACCTCACTGTTGTTCTTAGCTATCTGACTATCATTTGCTGAATTAAATGGGCAGAATTCAAACATCCCTTTACATTACCCAAAGGAAGAAGCTGAATCCACACAAAGACTAATTATTATGCTATCCTGGACACCTGACTGACTGACTAGATTATTTCCACTTTCACCCTAATATTTGGTATCACAGATGAAGCCATAGCTGCCCACCACGCTTTTATTTCTAGTTGGTAAGGAGCATTTTTCCACTGCTTCCCAGCAAACAGAAAAAAAACTGTTCTGTCTCAGCTCCACTACATCTGGTGCTCAACAAGGAAGACGGTATAAGGGTGGGGTGAAGTTCTCCTATAAGAGACTCTCCACACCCTTCCCTAAAACTCCAGATCTTCTCTTATCTTTCACAACTCCTGCCTAACTCCAACTCGGATCACTTCTGATGAGTGGTGCCCAAAATGTTATAGAGATGTGTTCTGGACCACTTAACCCTTTCCTGATATCTTCTGTTAGTCAGAAGACTAGGAATGCCTTTAGTTTCAGGGGCAGGAAGTGGGGAATAGGATTTGAATTGGACGGCTGAATTGTCCCCCCATGACAGTTTCTCAACAGAAAGTTATTAAGCAAAGTTTAAAATCTTCGCCTCACGTTTCCCCTCTTACCTACATCTGATCTCTCCACAACCCAAACGTTACACTCCGATGTTCCAACATGCAACTGTGTGGTGTTTACCTGGAAATGGGAAAGCTTTCGTATCACCACCAGCCCCAGGGACCACAGAAATCTTCACCAGCTGCGTTCCCATTTCTGAAACAAATGCCAAAATCGCCCTGTCTAGTTTTCAAAGCACACAGACTCGGCTTAGTTATTTTTTCTCTTTCAACTGCTCTTTTCACAAATTGTAACTTCCTTGTGTCTCCAGCACCTGAATGTCTCTGCATTTCTTTAACTAACGTCTAACTTACTAATTCTTTTCAACATTCAGCGTTCTACGGTAGCCTTGACTAAAAACTCATTATCTTCTCTTTGAGAATAAATTGAACCCATCTCTTTATAACGCTTAACATAATACGTGACTACCTAGGTGTCTGGACTCTCCCACAGATATGGCTGAGGCTCTCAAGCAATGCATACCTGAACTGCTAAGAGAAAGGCACAGCGTATTTGCTTTTATGCCCTTTCTCCATAAAACACGGCAATGGCTCTTAAGCTCCTAAGGCGATCCTGGCTGACTGCAAGGCAGACGTGGGCTGACAGTATCGGGACTGTCAGGCAGACACCTCCTGGGGAAGGGGACAGTGGCTACAAGTACAATCCGACACACAGCAATCCCAGCGTTTTACGGGAAGAGGAAAAAGGACCAGGTTTGTTGCTAATTTTCCTTCCATTCAAGTGATAGAGACAAAGAAAATCATAAGTCAGACAGGTCAACAGATACGGATTTACTACAAATAAACTTGGAAAGCTTGTCCAAGGGAGGGAAGGGAGAGGAATGGAATACAGTACCACAGAAGTCTTTGACTTGCTTCTCTGACGGGAAAGACTACCCTCCTTGAAAGCCTCAGGAGACACACACAGGGAGGAGAGATCAGGGGTGTAGGGCGGACGCCTATCCTCTGGCCATCCGTCGGCCTTTGTACTGAATAGAGCGTCAAATGAACATTCATTTAATAAGTATTTGTTGAGTGCTTACTATGTGCTATGTACTACAAATTGCAGCTGAATTACCCTTACTCTGAACTGTAAGCTCCTAACGGACAGAAACTATTATTTTTTTTTTGTACTGGACAGAACCTAGTACACTAAAGACCCAGCACGACTGATCCCAATCATCTGTGAACACGTATAATCAAGATGAAGTACTATGAGATGGTTATCCCTCCAACTCTCCCCTTCGGTTTTAAAGGCATACAGGAAATGAGCTATGAAATAGGTAAGCACGGAGGAGGGGCTTGAGGCGGGCTTTACGGAGGCAGAGAGGAACGGAGGGTAAAATCACCAACTGATTCATCAGTCCTCTTTCTGTTACACGTCTGCCTCACGGTGAAGGCTGGGCATACACAAAAATCGTTGAGGAGACACCCAAAAAGAGAACTCACTGACATGTAATTATATGGATCCCTGGGAACGTACTTTTGCAGTGTGTGACTCAGAAAATGGAACTTGGTACGACTGACGGAGGGGAGGGCGGGAATGGAAATACTCTTGAGGCATAGACATTACAAACTGCTAAACAGAAGGAGAATGGGCGTTTGGATGCTGTGTTCTTAGTCTCCCCCTTCCCCGAACTGGGGATGAAAAGAGAGAGCACCGTCTACATTCTCGTCCCTGAACTGTCTCACGAAGTCCTCGTCTCCACCACCACGCTCCCAACCAAAAACACACGTTACCCAAACGCAAGGTTTACATATAAAGAAGAGTCTGCCTCAGCCTTCAGAATAATCTAGGTTTAGGTGTTTCACAGTCTCCATATAGATCCCTCTAGAAGGGACAGTTTGCCTTCCACCCTGCTCATAGGCAAGGGAATTAGTCCAGCGTCAGCTTTTCACATTAGGTGTGTTCCTGGCTTCTAGGAATCTCCATTTAAAATGTTTCAAGTCACTTAACATTTTCAAACTTTAAAATATGTAGACTTTATTCTGATCAGTTGTTGATAGCTTTTAGGGACACGTGTCTTGGTATCTACCCAGGATAAATGAGCCTGGGACAGAAACAATCAGAGGGTCACCCTTTTCCCCAAATATCGTGGGCTTTTTCAGGATTTTTTTTTATGATGGCAACTTGACTCTCCCTTTTGAATCCTTGTGGGTATGAACATTCGGCCCTCCCAGCCTCAGAGGGAAGAGAACCCTTTCTCGGGTTTTCTGCTGCATCTGGCTCCATGCCTAGCTTCATCCCGAAGCAGCATTCTGGGTGTGTGGGGCCACCAGCCAAACAAGCCCCTATGGAACAAAAAGTGTGTCAGTGTAGACAGGAGTGAGCCTCCAGAGGGCTGCAGGGAGGAAAGGCGGTGAGCCCCAGACATGACACAGGCAGCTCTTGTGGCCCTGACCCGTCTGGAACTGTGAGGCCAGGCTCCGGAGCGGTTCTGGTACCCAGGTCCGGCCCCTTCTTGAATTCACTGAGCTTGCTGTCGGTCTGCCTTCCTGGCCCACGGAAGGAGGACGGGCTGAGCATCTCTTCTCGGCTCCTTCCTCTACCTGTACATACACCTGACTGCAGAGTACACTCCTGTACAATGGCTGGACCACGTCACTCATGATCTCCAACAAGTACCCGGAATAGTGCACGCACGGAAGAACTGGCTCTCCTGCACTATGAAGGGGTCTTCCCTACCCTTCCTCTCTACAGAATCATATTGCAGCGAGGTCTATTATGAATTTGCCATGGTTTTCAGATGAAAACACCCAGGGTAAGCTACTTAAACTGCTTCTTTACCCCATGATAAGCCCCCACGGCACTCTTCCCGAGTCACAGCCCCAGTACCCTAAGCGTAAAGCCACGGCAGGCGCTGCCCAACAGCGCGGCCTGTGGGAGGCCAGCTCAGCGAAGCAAAGGAAGCCTGCCAAAGGCAGGCTCGTCTCGTGGCCCCGCTTTCGGCTCAGGGAACACTTCAGATTTCACATACAAAGGGAAGCGCCAGTACTGCTGACAGCAATACGACTGACACAGATGGATCTCTGAGAAAGGACAGAAGACTATGGAAATCCACACTCCTTTCTCTGAGGAAAATCCCCAAACGCTGCAAGAGGACCAAAAACAATCACCTGACATGAATTGGGAGATCTCACAGCAAGTCCTCTCTGCATTTTACCAAGCTCTGGCAGGGAGAGAGGGCTGTGGAAAAAGAAAAGCTGACCTTCTACGTGGTGGGTCTCTAACATGCCACTTCCAAGGCCTCGGTCATTGCTTGTTGCAGGTGACACGGGAGATGTGCTCACTCAGTTACAACGAAGTCAAACTACAGATAAAGCAACTGTCCACACTGCAACGGACTTCAGCGATTTCTTTAGCAGTCTCCACCCAGCGCAGGAGTCTTTTACAGCATCCCTGCCACAGTCACCTAATTTCTACTACAAAAATCCACTTTTGCATGAGGCCAACAGTGCCAATTCCAACACTCTGCATGCATCGGCTCTCCTCTCTGGACACAGGAGACAAGCCTGCTCCTTCTGCCTCACGTAACTGGCAGAGCATGTGTTTACATCTCTGATAAACAAGACTTTTCTTTCTTTTTTTACACAGTGCTGGGGCTCAAACCCAGGGCTTTAAGCAGGTTAGCTAAGCACCCTTCCTCTAAGTTTTACCCCGAGACCCAAACAGGAATTTGCAAAGGAACCAGTGGTAGAGCTATCGCTCACTCTTTTCCCGTAGTACCCAGTCCTTAGGAGGGGTAGTGGGCAAAAAGTGGCTGATTTGGAAATACCATGCTTCAAAAAAACGAGACTCAAGTAGTGCCTTAGAAGTGTGGAGTCCTGCAGGGAGACAGCTCAGCAGCACAGCGCCTGCCTGGCAAGCACAAGGTCCTGAGTTGGATTCCCAAAACAAACAAAAAGTTCTGGAGTCCTTAGAAGAATTTAGGAGCCTAAATCCCAAGTTCAGACTGGAAGGTTCTCTGCTTCTAGGTCCTCCCACCCCTTTAAAACTTGACAGAAGTAGGCACTAGGCCAAGAAAGATCTAAGTCTATGATCCTAGAAAGTCTATGATCCAATTCATGACTCCTCAACCCCTGAATAGAACCGCTTGAAGATCCAGCAGTAGTCACGCATGCGTGAGCTGCCTAGCGAAACGGAAAGGCAGAGGCGAGCTGCACAGCTGTGCTCTCCCTTCCTCTCCCCTCTTCCAGTCACGACAGCCAAAGGACCCACAACGCAAGACCCCCTACCCTTAGCACCACCCTCCCCGCGGGAGGAGATCAGACAAGCTGCACAACGAAACACACCAAACTCCACACCCAGCCTCGCCCTCGCTTCTTCCGGAACCTTCGTCTCCATCAGCAATAACCTTTGCTTTTAAGAAGAAAGTGATTTCTCAGAAACGCTCTAAAGACAGCCATAAGCCTTTGTTTAACTTTTCTACCCACTGTACGAAGACTTGTTACTTAAAACTGACTGCAAGAACCTCCAGCAAAAGAGGCTAAGTACGCCAGCAGGGAGAGCAACCTCAGCCAAGAGAGGCAGGCCCGCGGACCAGCGGTCACCCGCGGGCAGTGACTCAACTAGCCAGTCCCTCCACGGTCAATGTGAGTGCACAGCTCTGCCCTGCCCGCCAGACTATAACAGAGCACAGTCCAAAATGCCCGAGGGGCACTGCCGCATACAACCAAGTCACAGACTGACAGAAGGGCAAAGGAAGTGAACACCTTGTTTTTGCCGCATATAGAGTACAGACACTCCCTTCAGGTGATTTTTAAATAGGACCTAAGTCAAATCCATTCTTTCAGGAAAAACACTAGCAGAAGTCCCAATAAACACGAACTACCCCCAGGATAAATATATGCCCAGGAAGGTAGCACTGCTGAGATGTCCTTGGATAGGTGGAGAGATTCTCACGCAGCACCCATTACGCCAACTCCAATAGAAGATCCCACCCCTTCCAGCTCATTCTCCAAGGGACCTCCTCTGCCCACTCCTCAATACACATAACTTTGGGAACACGGAAGGAGGGACGAAAGACAGAAGTGGTGGGGGGAGAGCTGAGTTTGCTTCTACTCTGGGAGATTATAAGAGAAAAATCTTCACCCCGCAGGCATCGAGGCTACTGGGTGCAGGCACTGAACTTGAAGCAGTGATGTGAGACCAGGTTACTTGATTATTATCACTGTTAAAACTTCAAGACTTAGCCCAAAGGGAAATGAGTTACAATGCTGTCTTGTCTAAGGGCTACTCACTTCTTTTTAAAGAGCTTGCGGAAGGAGCTGCGAAAGCCCCCTTTCTGGTCTTGCCTGGGATTTTGATCGCTGAAAGATGTTTGTTCACTTTCTCTTTCTTCCTTCGGACAGAAGCGGGTGGCGTCTTCTAAATGCATTTCCTGAAAACACAGAAGAGAGATGGTTTTTCATTCTTTTCCTAAAATGTCTATCCTGACTGTGGGACAGTTTTCTTAGCTTACCAATTTCCTCTCCTACCCCAAAAGACTACCAGTGGACACCTAACCCCAACTAAAGCAAACCTACACTAACAAAGAAATTAGCAGGTGCAAAGAGGAGAATCTTCTGCCAAGTGTTGTATTTTCTACATGTCAAGAAAAGGGTCCAGGGTAGGCTATGACACAACAATAATTAAAGATAAAGAAATAATGGAATTTGAAATTACAGAAAATAAATTCTTATGCTGGCTCCAAAACTGTCCTTTCATATCTCTGGATATGTTCCTCCTTCTACAAAATAAAATTCTTTAATTGTAATTGTAATAATAATTTTAAGTTCATTTTAAGTCTCCGGCTTAGGCTTATGAGGGAAGAAGTTTTTGAGAAGCCAGGCGTGGTAGGACATGCCTACAACCCCAGCACTCAGGAGGCTGAGGCAGGAGAACTGCCATGAGATGGAGGTCAGCTTGGGCTACATAATGAGTTCAAAGTTAGCCTAAACTACACAGTGAGACCCTGTCTCAAAAAAAAAAATTTTGAAAGGCCAGAAATGTTTAGAAGTAAATGTCAGCTAATATTTCCAAACTATAAATGTGCCTTTAATATAGTTTTTATAGCTCATAATCCATGATATTTGGAGTATAAAGTAAAATAAATAAAAAATAAGGATGTATCTTTTGTGCACCCTTTTTTTTAAATGTGAGCTATGCCAATATGTACATTTATATGCCTACAAACTAGAGAGATGCATACATATTTACATGCCTACCAGCTAAATGTGCACATTTATATTCTAAAGGAACAAAATATTTACCCTGAGGTGACTATTTTATTTATTTATTTTTTTTTTTTATTTTTTTTTTTTTGTATCAGGAATTGAACTCATGACCTTGTGCTTGCCAGGCAGGTGCTGTGCTGCTATTTCCCCGGCCCTTGGTGACTGTAACTTAAAACTAAAACTAGCTGCTTAATTTTGAACAACCTTAAGAGTACCCAAGGAGATGAAGCAAAAAGCACAGAGAATGCCCTGAAAATCTCATGAATTGAGTGGGTAACTGCTTACTGATGGAAAAGCAAAGCGTGAAAATGAATTTTTTTCAGGACTAATGGGTTTAACTTTGAGAACTCAAATTGAGGTTATAGTAGCAGAATGAGAAATTCTCTGAGATTCTGCTAAAACTCACAATTAAGCCATAGAGATCAACATCTTTATGGCACAGTTCCTTGTTTCTCAAAGTGTAGTCCTGGGACTGCTGGATCAGCTAAAGCCTCTATTTAAAATGTGGATTCCTGCCAGGCCTGGCAGAACATACTTGTGGTCCCAGCTACCACACAGGCTGAGGCAGAAGATCACTTGAGCCCAAGAGTTTGAGATTTTGTCTCAAAAAAATAAATAAAAACAAGTAAAATAAATTGATGAACTATATCCGACTTGAGAGAATCAAAATCTCTGAAGCCTAGACAATCCTTATGCACACTTAGATATGAAAAGCAGTAGCTCTGTCTACCTGCGTTTAATGTTTGCATGAATCACCTAAGTATGAATCCTAAATTGCAATTTCTGACTCAGAAGGCCTGGCTACAAATTCTGGGTTTGTAACAAATTCCCCCCTAACGCATTCACTACTGTTTCAAGGACCACATTTTGAGAAGTGGGATTTCACCGGCTAAAGCTGGGCAAAACGCCTGCTGAGTGATGTTCCATACAAGGACTTAGAATTACAGGACCACAAATGGAAATGCCTTGTTTTTGCTTCCTATGGAGTACGGAAACTCTGTGAAAGTCATTTTTAACCACAACCCAAAATGAATCCATTCATGCAGGTAAACTAAATCTACTGTTTTATGAAAATCTTTCTGTGGAACTATACCTGAGTAAAACCTTGCATCTGTATAATATTCTACAGTTCACAGAGTATATTCATAAACTTTATCTCATCTGGCCTGATTGTCACAACTCCTCTGTGAGGTAAGGTAAACGTTATTTTTATAATGTAAGAAAACTGGAGACACAGAGAAGCCAAGGCAGATGCTCTGTACACTAACGTACACTGTCTTCCTTCTCCACCCATGTGGAGAGGACACTAAGACCGAGACCAGCGATGGCAAACCTTTTGGAGCTTTCAATGACATGAACAGCCCACTGTCGCACACGTGCCATAGGTTTGCCGCCACTGGCCTAGGCTCTAGCTGGCTATCCTAGGCAGGGGTGGGAGATGCAGAATATATTTGAAGAAAACAGGAGTTCTGCACATCTCCAGAATCAAGGGATGATGCCTCTGAAGGGAGGGCTTTGCAGCGTTTTTATCTTTTGCAGCTACAATCTCCATCCTACCCCCATGTCAAACACACTCACATGCACTTACACACACACAAACATGCACGCATGCGTATATGCGTGCACAAACGTATATATGCACAACAGCCTTGCCACCTATACTCTGTGTGCCACTTCTCTCTAGGACTCCCAACAACCCAGGCCTTCTGCATTTTAAGGAACAAAAATATTGTCCATAAACACACAAGAGCAATGGGAATTTTGATTGCATACTTGAAAATGTGCTACGTACCCACTGCTAGAAAAAAAGGTCTTTTTCAACTGACTTCCACTTAATACTTCCTAAATTAAATTGACTCCTGTCTTACAATACGGGGGTGAAACTTGTTGTCCAGCAAGTGTATCAGTCCCTAATATAGTATCTGTTGCTACTGGGTATGTCTGGTAAAGTCATAAATGTATTGATCACTGTTTATTTCTCCGATAAACATGTATTACTTGTTACTTCTGATGAATGGTTTTTGCCTGACAATTGCTGAACTCCCAGATTTTCACACATCAACTAGAAAAACAGACATTTTTATGAGACATATGATATAGAAGCATTCTTTACAGCACGGACTGCAAAGTGAGAAGGTTCTGCATGTGCGCATCCAAGGTACTTTGCATCAGCACTATTCTATTTCCCTCCTTCATGAACTTTTAAACTGTGACACATGCCTAAGATTGATCTGTTCAAGAAATTTTAACTAACAGAATTTTACAAAGTTGGGACTTGAAGAATCCGAGCCAGAAGAAAACTGGACAACCCTGATCAACTTTAACAACTTTACCTGAACACACTATTTTGGTTTTGCCCTCTTTGGGCACCAGACATTTACAGTCCTTTGACTCCTGGAGTCTGGATGGGCAGCAGCCTCCAGGGCTCCTCATGATGCAGCCCCTTCCGGTCCCTCCGGCCTAATTTCCGCCTTTCCCACGTAGCTCAGCATGCCCAAAGAAAAGCATCCTCCAGCTGTTTCATGGGCAGGAGTCTTTGTCATGTTTCAGTACATCATCCTTCCCCCGGCTAATTTCTAGGCACCTTTTAAAATCTAATTCCTACATTCAATACGGGTAGGCTTTTATTAATAGTTTTGCCAGGCAAAAACTACTTCTCAGGCCTTCTCTGACCACCATCACTCCAAGAGGTTTTAAATACAACTCCTATAGTTTCCCATCGTTTATTATAATCCTGTGTTTCCCATGGTTTATTACAATCCACATATACTAAACTAGTCCTACAGGACAGACTTCTGAATCCTCAGCAATTAGCACACAGCCGGTCACCAGGCAGGCCTGATGGAAAAGTAATGAGTCGGTGATCTCCAAGGGGACCCCACTCATTTCACGATGGCAGGGGGAATGGAGGGCGCTGGCACGGGTAAGCCTTCTGATGCTGCTTTCTGCTTAAACGGAAACTGCCTTTGTTTCCTTTACATTTGCTCAGGAACTAGTGGCCTTTTCCTAAGGACAGACTTAAGCGCCGTTTGAAATGCCGCAAGCCTTGCAGACAAACATCAGAGCGCTCGACATTCACTGAGGACAAAGGTGGTGTCTCTGAGTCAGTGTGTCTTTGATTACTATGGGCTACCTTCATCCCTGCGGAGTGTGCAAATTTAACACGATACCCTTTTCTGGTCAAAAGGAGACCGGGCAGGAACGATCTGACCTGGTGGGAGGACGGGGCGCAGCGGGACGGCACGGTGCTGGGCACTCTGACACCGACACAAGAGGGTGCCACCTAGCAGGCAGAGAAGACACACAGCTCCGAGTCGCGCGCAGCAACTCGGAAAAAGCAGAACCCTGAAACCAGCCCGGACGACACAGCTAGCTGAGCGGGCGAGCGGTGGACAGAGAATGAATGAGAGCGTGAGAGACAGACACTGGCTCGGGCGTGCGCAGCCGAGACCCGCTCCGCCTCCGCGCGTGCGCGCGTGCACCCTGCGCTCCG
>NW_004955441.1:6619378-6626737 GCF_000276665.1 Chinchilla lanigera | reverse complement strand
CGCCTGCGCCTGCGCCGCCGCCTCCAGCTTGTAGACGCCGGTGCTGCTGGCCGGCGACGTGGCGCTCTTGGCCAGCGGCTGCAGCGGGTGCTCCGGCCGCTCGGCCTCCATGGCGAAGCTGACGGGCCGCAGGAAGCAGATGTCCAGGCTGGACTCGGAAGAGGCGGGCGAGCAGTTCTCGAAGAGGGCCGGGGCCTGGAAGGGCTCCTCGTCGTAGGGCGCGGGCAGCGCGAAGATCTCGCCGCCGTACTCGAACTCCTCGTAGCCCGCGGGCAGGAAGCCGCGCGCGTCGGGCAGGAGCTCGGCCGGGCCGCGCAGCGAGCGCTCCACGTTGCCCAGCGGCTCGGCGGGCGAGGGCTCGAACTCCATCTCCGGGATGGCCTGCAGCGGCCCGGGCAGCGCCTTCACGTCCTGCTCCGCCGCGCAGAACTGCGCCGGCGCCAGCAGGCTCTCGGGCCGCTCGTGCTTCCGGGCCTCCAGCTCCCAGTCCCCGGGCTTCCCGGGCTGCATGCTCTCCATCAGGCTCTGCTGCGGCTGGTTTTTCTTCACCGGCGGCATCAGGTGTCTGTAGAGGGAAAACAGAGTACAAAGCGGCTGTGCTTACCATGTGTGAGTGCTGGGTCCAAGCAGTGCCGCCCGCGAGCGCCTCTTCCGTTCCCCTGCCAAGCCCAGAAACTAGAGAGCTCCGCAGAATTTCTGTAACTGGAGTGGAAATGACCGGGAAAGTGGGTGCCTCAAAGGACATCTGGGTTTCGCACGGGCGCCCTGCATGCGGACGCGGGGCGGACCAAGGCCGGTCAGCGCCGGGCTCCAGGGAGCTCTGAGCCTCCCCACCACCTGTCGGCGTCCCAAGGCGTCTCAGCGACGCTCATCAACAGCCATACAAAATAATGGAAACTCGATTTCTACGGCTCCTGGATCCTCAGCCTTTTAATTACATTCCTAGATGAAGTAAATGTGGCACGCCTTGGTAACTGTTGAATCGGGATGATGGTATACGGTGTGGGGTTCACCGTATTTATGTAAATTTAAATTTTTCTTTTTTTGTTTTTTTTTGTTTTGTTTTGTTTTTCCGGTACCGGGAATCGAACTCACGACCTCGCGCTTGCCAGGCAGGCACTGTGCCGCTGAGCTAAATCCCCAGCCCCTAAATTTTTCATAATAAGATTTAAAAATTTGTGGCCGTGGAGCATGCTTTATATAAGTCAGACTTCTGCCCACAAAGCGTTAATGGGATGGAAGAGCTAGCCCTCTGAATGTACTCAGTTTTCCTGGAACGCTTCTGGTTTGGGAGGATCGTGGACAACAAATACGGTACATAATTTGCAAAACAGCGTAGTATGCACATCAGATGGGGATTTGTCAGTCTTGCTTTAGCTACCAGAGATTCAAGTGGACCACTGCACACTGACTCAAAGTGGCTGTTGTGCTAGTCTAGCCATATTTTATTTTATTTTTTTTTTTTTGTTTTTGTTTTTGTTTTTTTTGTTTTTCTCCGGTACCGGGAACCGAACTCACGACCTTGCGCTTGCCAGGCAGGCACTTTGCCACTGAGCTAAATCCCCAGCCCCTTCTAGTCATATTTTAATTCTATCTCAGAAGTGCGTAAAGAATACAGAGGTAAATATTAACCGTGATTATCTTAATGACCTCATAATGAAAGTTAGGCCTCATGTTTACAGATACAAAAAGAAATAGATGAAAGATCAACCAGACTCCCAATTCTCTTATACCTTGAAAATTGCTGGTGGGTTTTGTTTTCCCTGGGCAGAGTGTAAATGCAGTCATGTCGTGATTAGTCAGTCTGGGTATGATCTCTAAACACTGCAGTTTTTGGCTTCATTCGTTGTAATTCGAGGATGATAATGTTCTGCCACTATCTTGAAGAGTTGACTCTCCAGGGTAGATTTGCACTTTCTGCCTAGAGAGCCGCCTGCCCCTTACTGATAGTGCCTTTCTCTGGGATCCAAGCACCTGGTCAGTTGCTTGGCTATCACGGATAGCCCTGACGGGGAGACGCGAAGGAGCAGTTCGATGATCCTACTCCCCACGGCCCACCTGCTAACCCACAAACTGCACGGCGCCCAAAGGTGTTGCCATTGGTCTTTCCCCAGCAACAGATGCTTACGTGACAGCAGGGCCAGAACTGGGAGCAGAAGGGTAGGGTTGCAGCATCTCTTCTGAGTGGATCCCACTGTCGCGGACAGCCTCGGGGCCTGCAGTGGGGGAAGCATCTTGGCCAGCATTTGCACACTGGGAAGCCAGCCCTTTGTACAGCTTTGCCATGGATGACCTAAGAGAACGAAGTAATCATGCTCAGGTTGCACGGTGGGAAACTGGCTCTCCGCATACACAGATTATGCCAAGAAAGAAAGTCCTTGCTCAGATGTAAAGGCTCTCTGCAAACCAGGTTGCTTATGTCATAGGACATAAGCTGCAGCTGGACAGAAGCAAGGATGCTGGTTAACTGGCTGGAAGCAGCTTGGGATCCAGAGGAGTATGGGAGGACATCTATTAGAGGAATCATGGCTTGGGAGAGAGCATCTCTTGTGGTCTGAAGCCCTGGCAAATGATTCTGTTACAGTGAGACTGAAGGAAATCCAAATCATCAGGAAGCTCCGCTAGGAGATGCTTCTGTTTGTTCGGAGGCCCAGGTGCTCCCTAATCAAATTTCTTCATCGTGTGAGATCTACTCAAACTTCCCATCCGTCACTTGCTTTACTTTTATCCCTACTCATTACTAACATGTATTTGTTCAGCCTCCAGCTCTAAAAAGTAAACTCCATGGCAGGGATGTCTGGCTGTTTTGTTCACTGCATTACATTCAGTGCATAAGACAGTACCCAGATACACAATAGGTGCTCAATAAAAGATTAACGAAGGAAACTATTCTGGCAAAGCTTAGTAGAACAATGCTTTGAGGTAACAATATGACATAAGAGAAAGCATTAGAATGAAAGTGCTTTTCTTCTCATTTCCAGCCCTACTAGGTGTCTCTTCCTGCAGTCAGCCTGCCCTCCTGTCTTCCCTCCCCCTCTCTCTTCCCTTCTACTTCCCAACTATATTTCAGCCACTTAACACACAATGCAGTCACCCATGACAGACACCCACACTAACAGCTTTATAGCCTGGTTCTCAGAAGCCTTTGATGCACCCCCTAGAATCCACCATCAGAGCCTTACTTCTTGAGCTTTTTCCGTTTCTGAATAAGCAAGTCCTCATTGCATTGAAACAACAAGGTGTAGTGTGATATAAATACTCGAAGGCGCTGAACACACACCAGCAGTAGGTAATAGTCAGGGTGTTCCTGCTCTGTGAACTTCAGGACATTCTGGACAGAAAGAAAAGAAAGCTGCATTACATAATTAGAATAAAAAGTTTTCTCTCTCCTGCACCTTACCATGATCTATTATAAGTTTAATAACCATTTAATCAAAACAGGTAACAACCATGCATATGGCCCATCTAAGAAGCTGAAAGGTCAGGCTTGCAGCTCTCTCTCTGTCACACCGAGGGAGAATAAGTCATTACTGTCCCTGTTTGTGTTGGATGTAAACATAAAATAATTCGATTTGGAAAGGTAAAAGATCTACTAATTAGATCTCTGAAATAATGACAGCATTCAAACAACTAGTCCATAAGCAATGCCTTAAATAAGTCAGACTCGTGATGAGAATGTCAGGCATTCAGCCGGTCTGATTGAGGGTGGCTGCTCGGCTGGCAGTTATCCAACTTGGCCTGGTGGCCTCTAGAATGTTACACTGCCTGCTGCTCTAGATTAGATATAGTTAGGTTCGTAGTCTCAAAGGTTCACGTGCTGGAAACTTGGTCTTCAATGTAATGGTGCTGAGTGGTAGTGGGACTTTTGGGAGGTAGGAAAAACAGATGTCACTGGATAATGACCACTCTCATAAAGGGATTAATGCTGGTCTTACAGAGTGGGTTAGCTCCTGTGAAAATGAGTTGTTAAAAAAAAAAATAACCTCCTCACTCCCCTCTCTCTTGCTTCTTTCCTCATACTACGTGACCTATTATTCTTACACACATTCCCACCATGTGATACTATCCATGAGGCCTTCACTAGAAGGCCAATGCCAGCACTGTGCTTTCTGCCTTTCAAAAAGCATAAGCCAAAATAAACTTCTTTTTAAGTAAAATATCCAGCCTCAGGGATTTTTGTTATAGTAACATAAAATAGACTAAACTACTTATAGTAGAATATGCATGTGAGTTAGATTTGAGAAAGCCAGCATTTATTAAATACTTTCTATTGCCTCATTGCCCTATTTAAGTTTTACCCTATTGAATAGGTACAGTTATTACATATATTTAACAAAGAAATTGAAGTACAGAGCAGTTAAGTGATCTTTACTGGGTCACACATTTAGTAAACAATGCAATTGAAACTCAAAATGGTAGAAGCAGGGCTTGAGCAAATGCTTTTTGTATGTGGCAAAAGCCACAGATAATTAGAAATCTTCTCAGTGTTGACACTGGGCTGCTTTTACCTGCGATTAATCGCAAGCATTTCTAAGATGCTTTCACTGAATTACTTAAGATCAGTCAACAATTAAACCAGAACAGTGTGAAGAAAAGGGGCTAGTCAGAGGTGGGCGAGTCTCTCAGGTCTACTGCCTTCAAGCTGCTACAAGCTCTGTGGGAGAATGGTGGGAAATCATCCCCTCGGCTTCTTCATGTGTCTACTGTGACAGTATAAGCCCTGCAGGGTAGACACTGGGACTCCAGACAAGTAAAAGTAATTAGCAGTTAAGTGGGCAGGTTAGATAGACATTTAAACATGGGAAGGTGGCAGATGGCTGTAGAATCCAAGTGAAAGGGACTGAACAAGGTGCTCGGAAACTAGTGGGAGTGCTTATAGGAGCATCCTGGACCATCAGAGGTGTAAGACACATGTTATGAGTAAAAAGTTTTGCATATGGAGATCTTTAGCTCATCCTTCAGGTATACCCATAATTGGGAATGGGATAATCAGAAGCACTTCTTAGAAATATCAATAGTTCCTTGAAGCCTTTACTATACTTCTGAATTAAAAGCAAAAAATAATAGTTTAGCAGAAGAGTCAGTTTGGTGGCTTGCCCAGCCGTGCCTACCTGTAGATGTATCAGATATTCAGGGATGCGTTGGACTATGTGAAAAAACAATGTGTAGATATCAGATTTAATCTCTTCATCACCCTGAATGAAAGAAATGTGGAGTCATTCTGTGCCCGTCCCACTCCGGCAGCAGAATCCCTGCGTCAGTCCCACCAGGGTAGGAAAAGTTTATTCCCAAAGCATTTTCTTTCCAGAGCTAGGCATGAAGCGCTGATCTCTCTTTGGAGAGGTTTCATGTTCAGAGATATGCCTGAGGAAACAATACTTCTCCAGCAGGGAACATAGCACATACTTCTTTTGAGTCCACCCAAATTTCCAAAACATCCTTTCCTTCCCCACTCTTGTCTCAGCACAGTGCTACGTAGAACTGAGCACTCCATAAATTATATTTGAGTTGAATAAATTTATAAAGATTGTCTAGGAAGCGATTATTACATTGGTTTACTAACAGGCTAACGGATGTGTTGGAGTCTCATGAGAGTGAGGAAGGGAATGTGACTGCAAACTAATCCGACCTGGAGGTAGAGAGCACATTGGACTTTTCTCTCTGTGTTTTCCCTTTCCTTCTCTTCCTTCCCCTCTTCTAGACATTTGCAGAATGCCAGCTTGTGGTAGGCATCATACTGGGCTGGGAGTACGGGGAGGTTGAAATAGAAATTTAGTAAAACAGAGCCACTTATCTCCTGGGTTACTTGATTAGCTCTCAGATTTGTGGCTTCTGCTACTGGTTTCTCATATTGACCTAAAATAACTAGCTGGGGATGCGGCTCAGTGTTAGAGCTTAGCATGTGTGAGGCCTTGAGTTCAATCCCCATTGCCACCAAAAAACTCCCCAAAACCAAAAAAACTTAGAATGGTTATATATGTATCACCAGCTTATTAAGCACATAGTGTATCACTGCAGTGGCAAGGAAATGCTTAAAACAGTATAACTGGAGCCACTTTATAACTATATAAATTAGCCAAGGATGATTGGAAATTAATATCGAGATTCATATTTTCTGAGCCTAAAAAATAATCCCACATATAGTGCATACAAGTTGCAGGCTAAGGAGCTGTGCTTAGAACACTAATTTACTTTGCCTACAGTTCCAGTGGAGTGGAACAAAGTCAGGCCAGGCATGGCCCAAAGCAACAACACTGATCCTTGGGTGGGCTCTCAACCCCAAGAAAGAAAGCCAGTGTCTCTGTTCAAGTCATTCTTCAGCCTGGAGATCAAGCTCAGGGTGCGTGTGCAGTACTGACAGGATGCGTGAGCAACATATATAGATGACGTGTGGACAGAGGACAGCACACACAGAGTCAGCTTACCTCCTTCAGAACAACTACATGAACCAAAGAGATGCATTCAGGCAAATCCCTCAGGTAGGCAACATAATAATCCAAGAAATTATTCTTTAAAACAAGGACAAAAATACATGGTAAGAACCTGGAAACAGGAGTGACAATATTTTTACAGAGTCACGTATATCAAAAAGGAGTACCTTGCAGAGATTATCTCAATGACTTTTTTTGGGGGGGTGGGGTAATTGAGCTCAGGACTTTGTGCTTGCCAGGCAGGCACTTGTGCCACTGAGCTATATCCCTAGCCCCTCAGTGATTTTTAAAATATGTCCCTTAATACATTTTGGCAGGTTTTATTCATCTTTTTTGAATCATTTTAATGGTAAGATAAATATCACTATAGCTTGGGAAACAAAACTCAAGAGCCCTACCTACTTGAACTACAGTAAAATAGTAAATCATGGGGGGACTAAGGGTCATGAAAAGTGAAAAAGTATTTTTAAATTATTAAGCTATAAAATTGCATGTTTTGTTTTTGTAATTCCATTTCATTTTCATCCTCTACGTCTAAATGAGAAACTGCCCAACTTGCCTGTTATTATATCCTGATCTGCAGTTCTCAGTGGTTTCAACTAATTGCATATTTCAACTAATTGTGTATTTACCTCTGCAATTTCCCTTCAAGAAAGCAACTCATAGCTTGCAAAGTTTTATTCCTATAGTAATAATGTTTAGCTTCTGAAAGCATCGAATACAAATGAACAAAAGTAATATCAGAGGATAGATCTCATCCACTCTCTTCTATACAAGTAAACTTTGTATTGTAACCCATATTCGAAATGTGAATTTTGTCTAATGTGATACTGAGGATCCAACCCAGTGCCTCATGCGATAGTAGGCTGGTGCTGTACTACCAAACTACACCTCCAGCCCTATTAATCATGTTTGAGAATCACATATA
>NW_004955441.1:6599102-6619273 GCF_000276665.1 Chinchilla lanigera | reverse complement strand
ATTTATTTATTTATTTATTTATTTATTGGTACTGGGAATCGAATTTAGGACCTTGTGCTTGCCCGGCAGGTGCTTGTGCCACTGAGCTATATCCCTGGCCAAAATATTTTAAAAATAAAGAAATTAGATACAAAATTCTCATTCTTTTTTTCCTAAATAGTAGTTGATAATGCTGAGTAGCTGTTCCTTGTAGAGAAATGATGTCTGTTCCTCTTCAGCACAATCCCCACCAGTCTACACTGCGTCACACTCTGCTCCTTTCACTCACTTGTGTCACTAGCTGGCCCCATAGACATTTGAATTTGCAACTTCTGGCCCCGATCGTATTTTCTTTGTAGAACATTATAGAGATTTCAAAACCTAGCACCCTTTCTCCAAAAAAGTGAAAACAAAAGACAAATAGCCACCTATCAAATTTTTTCAAAATCTCTAAGGAATGAAAATTACATATGAAAATACATACACATTTATACACCCTATATGTACACCAATATAGATAGGTGTGCATGAGTGTGTGTGTGTGTATATACACATATGAACACACATATTTATACACATGCATGCTCAGTGGAGGCGATACTGTACTACTGTACAGTATAAAGTTGTGAACCCAAAGTCGGAAGATTTAACAGGGTCCTTTTCACAAATATCTAACTACCTAGAAGGCTTGGTATTTCAGCAAAGCCTTTAAATGTCTTGCATCTGCAACTGCAGAACAAGCAGGCTAGCCTAGATATCAGCGGCTCTAGCTCTGAAATTCACTGATTCTAGACTCTTCATTAAGAGAAACAGATAAGTGACACACGGATGCATAAAATTAGAGTTTATAGAAGGAGAAAAAACACCTTACTTCATCATTTGTTAATTTAAGAAATAAGTCTCCAAGGACTCCTTGGCGTGGCCATTTCAGGACCCTTTCCTGCAGGGCGTGAAGCAAATCCAGGTGCTGCTGGACAAGGTAGCGTAAAGAGCCGGGGAAGAGGCTTGAAATAGAACAGAGAAAGAATCACACAAACCGGGCAGGCCTTACCAGGAGAGAAGCAGCAGGCTCCACTTTTGCAGTCATTCAACAATACTCCTGAATCACAGGTCTGAACTTAGGATCCTTTTTTTCCTTCTTATTTGTCTTTCTATCTTTCTTTCTCTCTTCTTTGCAGTACTGGGGTGCAAACACATGCCAGGCCAGTGGTCTACCGCTGAGCTACACCCTCATCCCTTTTCCTATTTTATTTATTTTATTTTGAGACAAGGCCTCACCAAGTTGCCCAGACTGAGCTCCAACTTGTGATCTTCCTGCCTCGGCCTCCAAGTATGCATGACTTGCACTTAGGAATTTTTTTTAAGAGTGACTCTAGACCTCACAACAAATACCCTCAGATCATAAAAAGACTGCTTTCCCGATAGCCCCTATACAAATGTGCATTAACCAAATAGAGTACATTACTTGACTGACCACTTTAAAGCTAACCTGTGACACCCTCACCTAACGTTACACTCAGTAGAATTCTCAGGGAAATATTTTTCAATGTTTTAACCAATTGAATGTGCATGTTATTCTAGTTTGTAGGGTAGATGATAGCATTTACAGTGGTAGTTGGTTATTCTTAATCAGTGACTAGGAGATTGCCACATAAGCAGGAAAAATCATTCACAGTGGACAACTAGTCGCTGAAGGAATTGGGGACAAACGAGAGGGTTCCTTTCCCCTTGCTTGCAGTTTCCAAGAGGCATACTAGGTAAGACAGAGTCTTTCCTTGGGAGGCTAGACATCAAGTCTGGCTTGCTACTCCCTGGAGTTTCACAGAACCCCCTTCCCACCCTGAAAGCCCTCTCTTCTACATCTTCTCTTCTTTGTGTGTGTGTTAAACTTTATTGGTACATTTTCAAATGCATTCATGACTCCCTTCTACTTCTTAATGTGACTCATTATTTTTTCCAGAGGAAATGAAGGGAGAAAGAGAGAAGCCAGAGAAGGGTAGGAAGGAGAAGAGAATGGGCAAGAAAACCATAGGGGGAAGGAGAGGGAGCCTGGACGGACAAGAGGGGGTGACCAGGGGCCCACAGGAATGAGGATCTCAGCCAGCGATGGCGAACCTTTTCGAACTTCCCATGATACAAACATCCCACTGCAGCCTGCGTGCCATAGGTTCACCACCACTGGCCTGAACTCTAACTTCGGGACAGAGGGACATGGGAAATAGGCTCCTATGTGCTTTTCAACACAACAAACTTAACTAAGATAAAAATGAGAGCGGCGAGTTGAACTTACTTAAATATTTCCCTAGAGTTTAGTGAGAGTCAAGTAGACAATAGCAAGCCTTTGCTGGAAAGGGAGAGAGGAAATAAGATTGAGGGAGTATTTTTTCAACCCATTTCCAAGCAAAACAAAGACCTCCTTCCACCTGTAGCTCAGAGAAGATGCAGGAACACCACGACAGGGTGCGGGGAAGCCTTTCACTCCTGCATTTCATTCTTATCCCCTACCTCCTGTTCGGTAAGTCTCCACATACGGAAAGCTAGCGGGTCCTGAACACAAGAGGAAAGAACACTTGATGTGAGCTCTTACAGACTGTTATGGGTTTGAAGATATATAACTCTTACAGGTAGAGTTATGAGCTTGGAAGAGCTAAGTAACCCCTGTCTAGACCAGGGGGAAATTTGGAGGGGTGAATAGAAGACCCATGGGCTGGGACAAAACCAGTATAGATGATTGTACTGAAGGAACAAAACATTACATCAGCAAAAGATCTAGTGCAAAGGTTTCTCCCCACCCAGAGACTATAAATAATTCTGGGTGATATTTGTGGTGTGATCTCAATGACAGCAGGGATCTCATTGGTGAGATCTACTGTTGTGATAAATTGTCCATATAAATTAAGTGATGTATCTTGGATTATCTGCCTTCTTTCTTTTTCTTTCTAGAAAGCTTCCTTCTGTCACACCATGACCAATGTGCTTGCAGAGTTGGAGAACCAACACCAACATCCTCGTGGACTGTCCACTGGGGTAATGAGATTTTAGAGTGAAGTCAGAGAAGGCTAATGTTCAAAGAGCAATGCTATGGTTTGTGTCTGTGTGTCCCCCCAAAGCCTCATGCGGTGATGGGGCAGGCTTTTAGAGTTTGATTGATTATGGGTGTGAGAGCTCCACCCGCCCTGGGGTGGATAGTTTGCATATGTAAGGGAGAGGAAGAGGCTGCTTGGGGCCATTCCTCCCTTTTAGTGCTTGTTGCTTTTGCTGTGTTCTGCTGCCATGAGCCGTAGCTCTCTGCCATGTGCCATTCTGCCTTGTAACCTGCCAAGTATGGACTGAAACCTCCACAAACTGTAAGCAAAATAAACCTTTCCTTCTTAATTTTGAGCATCAAGTACTTTGTCCCAGCAATGAGAGAAAAGTAACCAAGACAAGCAATAACCTATAGAGGTTCTATACCAAATATTGAACACATTTTTTTAAATAATTTAACAAGGATAGCATTTATCTTGAGCTAGGAGATAAATATAGTCTTGAGCCAGGAGATAAACAGCAAAGGGACAAAGCAGCAAAAACTATAGACATATTTAATCTATTTCACTACTTTGCCAGGCCTGACTCCCAGTAGCAACTTCTACATGAAGGCAAAAGTACTAAATACTAAGCTTTTTTTCTATTCCTTACCAGGAGTAAAATCACGGCAGTATGAGTAGTGTGTTCTTTCTAGACCCTTCAAGGTGATTTCAACTCTCAACAAAGTAGTGTTTAAATAGTGATGGAAACAAAGTAAAAGCAATCAAGGAAAATCTAGTTATAGTTTCAAATTATTATATTCACTCGTGTTACTCCAGTATTAGAGCAAAATAACTTAGACTTCCAACAGGTTACAATCATATCAGATGGGCACGGGTGATTAAACATGCGCCATCTAGTGGTGATCTGTGGCTCTGAGCTTATTGCGTTCCTGGTGGATATGTCGGGGGAGTTTGGCTCATCAGGCTAAATAGCAATCCTCCCCACAAGAAGATAAACAGGACTGCTTGATCTTAGGGTTATGGCTCTGTCTATGTGAGTCAGATCCAAAACAAGCCCAGTGCTCCAATGCCTGTGATCTTTCAACAATGAACCGTAGCTCACAAATTCTGCCCAGGTTTGCAGCTGGCCACATGCGCCCTGCAACTTCCAACCCATCCAGCCTGGGACAGAGCAGACTTGAAATAGGCTCAGGAGGTTCTTGAGAATTTTATTTGTTCTCCCAGGGAAAAGTTAAAGTTCTATAAGTTCGAGAACATGTGGCAATATTTGGCTTGAGTGTCAAGTTGTAGCTGTCATGGGCACAGAGTGTGGAAGTCTTGCAGTTTGTGATGGGAGAGGTAATACACATTAATAAATTTGTTTTCATCTTTGGATAAAGAGCAGTGTCAAAAGGTCTATTTAAAGCACACAGAGATTTCAGGGAAGCTTGGAAAAAAAGAATAAATTTGATGAATGAAAGATAATGAAAACCTAACTCTAGGGTAGAAAGTGGTAACACTACCATGCTCAGAACAAGAGTGTTCCTTTTTTAGAACTAAGAGCATTAAGCAGAAGCTGGGCTCTGCTTGGTCTATGAAATGAAAAAGTGAGTTTGGCAAATAATTAACATGAAAATGATTATCATGGATATGATAAAAAGATTTTACTTTCATTGAGGATTATATCATTGCTTTAATTTCTTTCTGGTTTTTTTTTTTTTTTTTTTCTTTTTGAGACAGGGTCTCCCATGCAGCTCAGGCTGGCCTTGAGCTCACTTTATACAGCCCAGGCTGGTCTTGAACTTACAACAATCCTCCTGCCTAACCTCCCGAGTGCTGGGATTACAGGCATGCGCCACCACACCCGGCTTTTTAATTTCTTTTAATCTGGGAGAGAGATCCACTCCTTTCTCAGTGGTAGGTCATAATGGAACAGCAAAACAGTAGGAGGGGGCTGGGGATTTAGCTCAGCGGCAAAAGCGCCTGCCTGGCAAGCGCAAGGTCGTGAGTTCGGTTCCTGGTACCAGAGAAAAACCAAAAAAAAAAAAAAAAAACAGTAGGAGGTGACAGCAAATGAAAGGAATTTGACTACACCTAGAACTACTAACATTTAGTATCTTATTCAACAAGTCAACTGAGATCTGAAATAAGAATTTATGGGCTGTTCAAAAGATCTGAGTTTTGGGCTGGAGATTTAGCTCAGTCGCACGAGTGCCTGCCTGGCAAGCTGAAGGTCCTGAGTTCGATTCCCAGTACCAAAAAAAAGATCTTGAGTTTTGACGTAGAAAGAGACCAATTCATGCTTCTTTGCTGTCTGAGAAACTTCACAGATTCCTGTGAGTCAAGGTGCCTCACTATTACATTATAGTTATACATGATATAATAGCTATTATATTATAGTAGAATATGATAGAAATTAGTATAGATAGCTAAGCTATGTAGAGATATTATTGGCAGTCAGAGAGGGCTAGGCCCTCAAAGGAGTCAGTGCAGAGGATGAGAACTCATTACAACTGTGGCTGGAGGCAGTTCTGTTGAAGTCCAGGCTTCAAGATAAAGATGGCATGACCAGGCCTGCATGCCTCCACAAGGAATAAGCAATGAATTGAAGATTATACTATAGTTGTTATCACCTGATCCAATGAAGTCTAGCAGACATCAATCACCCTGGTGGGTGACCAAGACCCCTTGATCCATCTCTTCCTAAAAATGTCCTTGTTCTTTCCATGTACACTTGCTATGTGACCTGCTTCCCCATTGGATCCATATTACCTAAGCAGCTATACTTGTAATCTTATTGGTTGATCATAGTTTTGACCCATGTAGTACCCACCTTGTGATTTTGCTCTATGAAACTTCCTCTGTGAAGTGGGGTCTGAATCCACTTTTGGTTCCTCTTCTGTCTCTCAGGAGCCCTCACTTAATAAACTTGTTCCTACTCTTAACCTCTCTAGTTCATTAGAATTCATTCTTCGATTTTGGGGAACATGAACTCAGTGTATCTGACATCTAGCTGTTTGGGTGTTACATGTATCCCCCGTATATCATTTGGAGGCCCCAGCAAGATCATTGGAAGGAGGTGAGAGTTTGCTTCTGTGACTTGTTTAGATAACCAGAAATTGTCATCCTTGTCAATTCTTACGCCTTGAATTTTTATTCCTTGTCTTTTTTGTGCAGCTTTTTGTTAAAGTGATAAATCTGAGAACATGGGATGATTATAATGTTTCTTTAATAAGACATTTTACTTTTGTACACCAGGTCTGTATTCCTGGTCTGTGTGTGCTGCATTTGGACTTACTAGCTGCTGGATTTATTGGCGCTCCTTGTGTGACATGTTCAACTTATTTTTTAAATTAAATTTATTGGTACATTTTAGATATACATAACAATCATATTCCTTGTAGGGAATTTGTACCTGTATATGATATATTTTGATTTCTCTCTTTTCCCCAATCCTCTTTCCTCCCTTCAACAAGTCTTCCAGGGATCATTTTTGCAGTGTTTGACTTGTTTTGACTTTTGTGGTTTGTTGTCTTTCTTGGACAGCAGCACTAGGGAAAAGTAATGTTAGAGCATTCCCCAGTGGGTTTTTATACTAACCAAAATGTGAATTCATGAAATGCTGTAAAATGGGTCTCTTTATGAAATCTAGTTTATAAGTGGAAAATATACATGCCTATTGATAAATCATGAGACTCCAACTGCCAGTTAAAAGGCAACATGCCAGAACTGCTCTTAAGACTTGGAATACAGGTTTCAGTGGGCAGTCTGGCCTGACCTCCCTCTGTACTCTAGAGGGGAATATTCAGCCTGTTCTGCCTCAGTTTCCTTTCAGGTCTGTCTGATCTGAGCTTTTGACATTCCCCACTCTCACCTTTCCAGGCTGAGGGTGACAACTCATGGGCAGATTGTCTCAATGACTCACCATGAGTGTCAGAAGAAAAGATTTCCTTTTCTGGCCTCATTTCTGACCTTTGCCTGTCACTGTACTTTTCGGTTTTGGAGTATATTTCTGCTAAAGCTTAGAGACGGGGAGGAACCCTGAACTGTCTCAACCTTTCCCTCCTACCCAACAACCAAGAACTTTGAAGTTGAGCCCATAGAAAATGAGCGCCTGCTAATGCCAAAGAGAGGGAAGTCATCTTAGATGAGGAACACATACCCCGTCTCTGGGTCAGATGAGACCTAGGGATTTTGCCCATCCGGGAGAACATATACGAAAGCAATCTCCTCTCTCAGCAGTCTAGACAATAAGGTTTGGCAGGGGACAACAAACCCAAGACCCCACAGAAAGAACCGACTTCTAGGTGAGACCAGAAGGAGCTATTTCCTAAAACACAATATTTAATGGATCAAAACACATTCAGTTTTGGGGAGAACCCCAACCTCCTGGCTCTATCTCTCCCCTTCTAGGTCTGGTTCTCATCATGTACGTGTGTAGGGGAGGGAAGTACTTTCACTCATGTGTGAGTTGTGGTTGCTGACGGATGAATACAGGTTTTAACCTGTGAGTTTCACAAGTGTGTCACAGATATAGAGACATAGAAATTTTAGCGTGGATTTTGAGTAAAACTTAGCCTTGGTGCTAAGGAAGATTGCCTAGGTGATTCGAAAGCTGAAAGCCAGCACAAATGTCTTGGGGACATCTTTGCCCTAGGGCCTGGGACAGGATTTTTCTGACCATTTCTTGCATCTAGCTATCTCTGGAGGCTCTCTCTTTTGCAGGCTAAGACATGCTCCAACCAATTCCAGTTTTCCCTTTGATTTTTCCTCCCCTTCATTCTCATTCAAAGCAATAGCAATTGTTCAGGTTTCTTGATTATTGGTTTAATTTCGCTAGTAACACTTCCTTCTTTAAACCTGACTGTGATAGCTGGAATCAATTGTAGCTTCTGGTTTTGGAAACACAAGCTGGAGTTAGGAGGGTGTTTCCAGAGAAGGTGGGGGTGCTCGTCAGTAGGGTGACTGGTCTGACCAACCTGTCTTCTGATCACTCAGACAGCAGCCACTTGCTCTGGAGCAGGTAACTTTGTTCAGCACCTTGAAAGGATATTGAAACATAGTAGCTATTGAAAGGGATGCCTATTTTCCCCTTCTTTGGGGAAACTCACTGTTGAATTCTCTTACTCCTTCAGAATGTATTCTTAAGCACTGAAAATTGTTCAACCCTCACATATTGAGAAAGAGCTGTTTAATGTTTTTCTGCACCCGAGAGTGGCCTGCTTACCCGCTAGAGACAAAATGGAATGCAGGGGAAGTACTGACTATGATACTATTTCACAACTAGAATTGTACTGTCAGAGAGAGGGGAAACGGTCAGAATTACCTTATGTTCAGATTTTCTTTGTATTAAGAGATAATCCTTACTTGTGTTCAAGATGTAAATGTGAGCCACAGCAAAACCAGCCCCCTTCGGCCCTTAAGGCACAATAGGCTGCATCCACTATCCCAGGCCCTTTGGATTCTAAGGACAAGGTTTCCAAGGCAACCTTAACCAAAGCCTTATCTTAGGGGCACTGTTACTGCGCCTAAGCTCCCTCCCCTGTCCTCCTGACTCTGTGGGTGAGGCTTCCAAGCCAACCCTAACTGAAGCTTCCACTGGGCTATACCCGTCCTTATCTGATTCTGTTTGGGCTCCTCAGGGACAGTATTCCCTACAGGAGGTGAGTGCAGAATTTAGCCCTGCCTGAGTCCATGTGTCCTTTTCTCTCAGTGACCTCAAAGAGACCAAACAAGATCTGAGAAAGTTTTCAAAAGATGCTGATAAGTACACTGAGGTCTTCAGGGGACTAACTCTGACCTATGAACTACACTGGAAAGATGTAATGTTACTCTTAAACACTGACTTCTAGTGAGAGACAAGCAGCATTATCAGGTGCTAGTATTTGGAGAGGAATATCATATTGTTAATTTTATTTTTTAATTTTTTAATTTTTAATTTTTGTCTTTTTGAGACGGGGCCTCACTCTGCAGTTCAGGCTGGCCTTGAACTCACTGTGTGGCCCAGGCTGTTCCTGAACTTGTAAGATCCTCCTGTTTCAGCCTCCCAAGTGCTGGGATTACAGTGTGTGCCACCACACCTGGCTTCATATTGTTAATTTTAGAAGACAGGAAGACAGGCAGCCAAGGCAATGGCTAGTTCCTACTGGAGCCCAAGGAGTCTCTACACAAGATCCCTACCAGCCTGCCAACCACAGGGGGATTGGAAGTGGAAATATTTTCAGACATGTATTTTTTTGGTTTGGTTTGGTTTTTGGGTTTTGTTTTCGGGTTTGTTTTGTTTTGTTTTGTTTTTATTTTTTTGAGACAGGGTCTTGCTACATAGTTCAGGTTAGCCTTAAACTTACTATGTAGCCCAGGCTGGCCTCAAAGTTGTGGTGATCCTCCTGTCTCAGCCTCCCGAGTGCTGGGATTATAGGCATGTGCCACCATGCCCATCAAGACATGTATTATTAAAGGGCTAAGAAGGATAAGAACTGAGCCCTTCAATTATATTAAATTATCAACTCTTCATCAAGAGAAAGGTGAGAAACCCTCCACCTTCTTAGATCCTTTACAAGAGGCAGTGATGAAACATACACTCCTGGCTCCTGATTTGGTAGAAGGACCGATTATTCTTAAAGACAAGTTTATTACCCAGTCAGCTTCAGATATCAGGAAAAGAGATGGCTTTTGCTCCAGATGGCTCACTTGATACCTTAGTGAAAATTGCCTCCTTGGTATTCTGTGATCAAGACCAGGAGGAGGCCAAGGGGAGAAAACAAAGAGACCAAGAGAAAGCGGCAGTCTTGATTGCAGCCTTAAAAGGAATAGACTCTAAGTCTGATTCCTGAGGCTCCAAGAAGAGCTCCATGACTGAACTTGCTTGCTACCACTGCAAAAAGCCAGGCCAGCTTAGGAGGGACTGTGATAAAAACTGTCACAACAAGAGGCTCCCCAACTTATGCCCTGATTGCAAAGGTGACCACTGGAAGTTGGAGTGCCCCTTGAGATGGAGGTACCAGGGATCAGACCCATCCTACCAGCTGTTCCAGCAAGACTGAAGGGCCCTGGGGCATGCTACCTCTCCCTCTGGCCAGACCGTCTTCTCCTTCTCCAGGTAATCATGACTACAGAGAGAAAAGAAACCAGCCTATTGCTGGACACTGGCATGTTTCTCTTGGTCCTCCTTTTCAACCCTGGCCTTCCTTCCAGCCGTCACACCTCAGTGACAGGAGTCACTGTTGGGGGGGGAGGTGGTAACTTGCTATTTCTCACAACCCCTAGGCTGTAACTGGGATGGCTTGCTCTTCTCCCATTCCCTTTTTATTATGCCTGGAAGTCTAGTTCCCCTCCTGGGGGAAGATATCTTATCTTACTTGAATACTGTAATATACATGACCCAGGTCAGGTACACTGAAAGTATGGGCAGGTGAAATAGGAAGAGCAATAAGAGTTACTCTGGTACAAATACATCTTAAAGATCCCACTACATTTTCCCACCAGAGACAATACTCTCTAAGGCCTGAAGTTTAAAAAGGGCTATTGCCTGTAATAGACAACTTAAGGACACGAGGTTTTCTTACACCTGTATACTTCAGTCTTGGGAGTTCAAAAGCCCAACAGAGAAGGAGATTGGTACAGGACTTGACATTGGTCAATGAGGTACAAGTGGTAATCCACTTGGTGGTACCTAACCTGTACACTCTCCTTTCTCAGATCCCAGAAGATGCCAGTTGTTTTTCACTGTTAGATTTAAAAGATGCCCTCTTTTGTATTCCTTTACATACAGGTCCCCAGTTTGTTTCTGCCTTTGAAAATCTTCTTGACCAGACCTCTCAACTGACTTGGACTGTGCTTCCTCAAGGGCTCAGAAATAGTCTTCATCTTTTTGGGCAAGTGCTTTCCCATGACTTGGGATGTTTTGAATTTTTCCAAGTTACAGTCCTGCAATATGTTGATGATATACCATTATGCGCGCCCTCAGAAGCCCTCTCTAGCCAAGGCATGCATGCTCTGCTGAGAGGTCTCTAGGTCTAAGGCACTACTTTTTAATCTTAAGGTAAAATACTTGGGTGTTTTATATCTAAGGGAACTGGAAGGCTGGGGGAAGAGAAAATTAAACCAATACTTTCTTTGCATCAGCCCGAGAGTCTGAAACACCTAAGGAGATTCCTAAGAATTACAGGCTTTTGTCACCTTTGGATAGCAGGTATGGTGTGATCATGGGACCCCTCTATCAGTTTATAAAGGAAGCACAAAACACAGATATCCATATTTTAACCTGGGAACCTGATTCCCAAACTGTATTCCAGGAGCTTCAACATGTGCTTGTAGATGCCCCAGCACCGAGCCTACCAGCAGGACACCATTTCAATGTATGTGTGGGTAAAAGGCAGGGCATGGCTTTGGGGGTGCTTACAGAGGATGGAGGACCTGCTCAGCAGCTGTAGGGAATCTGAGTCACGAATCAGACATTCTAACAGCAGCACAAGGGTATAATTGCAAAAGTTTAATGTTGTGTGTACATTCCTGATCCTTAGGCTAACATCTTGATGGCTGTTCAGGATAATAAATAACAGGTCAACGTCACATTGGATTTTGAAGTTCCCTCGACCTTCTCCTTTCCCTCTTTGTGGGAAGCTGTTCCTGGTGGGAACATTTATTGGCTGGATTCACAATAGTCTTATTGATCTTATTATTTGGCCCATGCATACTTAACAGTTTCTTTGGCCTTATCTCTTCCAGACTTAAAGCTATATGCTTATGCAAGATGAGAATGCTTGGAATCTATTGAAGGCCTTTAGATAGACCCTCTGGAGAGTATCTCTGACTGCTGATCACAACAACAACCCCCTTCCACCAGAAGTAGCTAGAACGGTCATCAACCCTCACGCCCTCCCAGCAGGCGTTCCTCTTCAGAGGAGGAATATTATAGGCGGCTAAGTTAGGCAGGAATATTATGGGCAGTTGGACAGGGCTAGGCCCCGAGAGAGTCAGTGCAGGAGATGAGAACATATTGCAACTGTAGCTGGAAGGGTATCTGTTGAAGGCCAGGCCTCAAGACAAAGATGGAATGACCAGCCCTGCATGCCTCTCCAGGGGATAAGATAATTGCTGTCCCTGAATCCAATCAGATCTAGATAGACATTAGTCATCCTAGTGAGTGACCAAGACCCACTGATCTATTCCTTCCTAAAGAAAATCTTTGGTTTTTTTCCACATACACTTACTATGTAACCCGCTTACCCATTGGATCAATATTACCTAAGCAGCTGTATTTGCAATCTTATTGGTTGCTCATAGTTTTGACCCATGTAGTACCCACCTTGGGATTTTGTTCTATAAAATTTCCTTTGAGAAGTGGACTGGTTGGCAACCCACTTTTGGGTCCCCCCTTGTCTCTCAGGACCAATCTCTCTCAATAAACTTTGTCCTATTTTTAACCTCCATTGTTCCCTAGAATTCATTCTTCAATTTTGAGGAACATTCTTCAACTTGAGGCTGGTTGGGAGTTATATTATTCTCTAATCTAGGCTTCCCATTTGCTTGGGTTGGCCTTTCCCTTGGTTATTCTGGATTACTAAATCTTTATTACGTTATCTTTTCCATCAAGTCTTACTTTTCTCCTTCCTACTTTCTCCCAAGAGAGAGAGAAGAGGAAATCTAAAGAATATGAGCAGGTGGAAATGGGAGTGTTGTGACGTTAGGACAAGAAAGATGTTACAATATGTCGCTTACCTTTTGAAAGCATTGCCCTACAACACAGGTACACATACCTAAACATACCACACACACACACACACACACACACACACACACACACTCGTACACATCACTGGGCACTGCGAGGTCACCTATAACAAGTGTTATATCCCCCTATCTTTTATCTAATGATTATATAGTGCTGCACACCTCCACCATATCAACTTTCTTGTGCCTCTCTGAGACCTGTGACTCATGGAGACGTGCAAATGGCAACAGAGAGCAACCCCCAGGTCTTTACAGACACGTCAGAGACCCTGAAGGCCCGGGAGACGGTGCTCATTTTCTTACCTGCTGAGAATCTAAGTTTGAGACTTGCCAAGCGTTGCCTGCCAATATTGCCTCTTCTCTTTTTAAAGACAAACTTGGAACATGTCTGAAACTCTTTAAAGGCCCCAGAATTCCCAAAGTGGAAACAGTAAGCAACTTACCTTAAATCCTAATCAATCTGAAAAACAAAGGCAATGAATACATGGATACCTTCTCTCTTTGGAGTTCCTCTTTCCATCTGACCCCTGGAAGGTGGCCTTTATCTTCAGGATCAGAGAGATGTTAATGACATATTTTCTTTCAGATTCGAGCAGTTCTAAAGCCACAGTCTGTCTTTTAGCTTTGAAAACAAACGAAGAAATTTTTGTTAACCACTCCTTCCCCAAATGTCAAGCAATGATAGCGAACAATAAAAACATATTGGAAACAAAATCAGCAAGTTTTTAGACGTTGGCAAACAGAAGGGATGTACGACAATTCATTGAACAGAGCAAAGGATGCAAAAATCTTTTTGTTCCTGTCTGCAGAGAGGGATGCACTGAAAAGTAGCAGAAAGGCTGAAAGATTAGAGCTGGCAGGCACAGAAGTGAAAACAGGGTAATGCTGGAAATAGATGAGACAGGTGAAAATCTACATAAGGTGCCACTGAATGTCCAGATCCCTACCTACAAGCCACTCTTACTTCTAGCCCATAGGAAATGGAAAAAGTAAACCCAGAGAAACACTATCTCAGGGATCTGGGCTAGGACTCCAGACATATGAAAGGGCCACGTGAGATGCTAACATGAAAAGAGGGTGCAGGGAAGGCCAGTAAGCATCCCTTGACGTCCCTGAGCAGCAAGCCATCCCTTGACGCCCCTCCCATTGCTTGGCCCATAATGCCAGATTAACACTCCAGGCCAGGAGACTGGAGGGTCTTCCACTCAATCCACTGAACTATTGGCCAGCTGTGGTAGCACATGCCTGTAGTCCCAGCATTCTGGGAAGCTGAGGCAGGAGGATCACAAGTTTGAGTTCAGCCTGGAAACTTAGCAATATAGCAAGACCCTGTCTCAAAACTTTTGTTGTTGTTGTTGTTTTTTGGTACCAGGAATCAAACTCAGGACCTTGCACTTGCCAGGTAGGTGCTGTGCCACTGAGCTATATCCCCGGCCCCCTGTGTCAAAATTTAAAAATAAATCTCAAAGGGCTGGGGAGGTAGTTTAATTCAAAGGCCCTAGGTCCAATCCCTAGTACTGCAAAAAAATAAAAATCAGTGAAGCTGCCCAAACCCTCGGACACTGACATGAAGAGCTCACCTGCAAAAGGTGATTTGTTACCTGCTTTGGCCTATCTATAATGAAGTCCCCTTATGGACAAGCCTGGATAATACAAAATTTCCAGAAGTTTTTCTAGCTCTCTCTTTTAGACATAAATTAGTTAAGGATACTCAGGTATTTGAATAAGTTTATACTATAGAAGAGAGGAGAAAATATACATATTTTTATTTATGTTTTATTGTCAGTACATGTTTGTGATACACAGTGATTACACTGAGCTTGGTGTTCAGTTCCCACATGTATATGTACAGTCTCTCGATCGCTTTTCCTCTGCCTGCTGCCCCTCCTTCTACTTTCTCCCCCTAACCCCTTCCCATGTCTGCAGAATCTACCTCCCTGTTTTATGGTTCTTTTTTTTTGATCCTATGTTATTCATAGTTTTGGTCTCTTATGCTAGAGAAACCATGTACTATTTAACCTACTTGTGATGGAATTATTTCACTTATTAGTATGGTCTCAAGATCCATCCATTTTCCTATGTGACTCAAATTTATCCTTCTTTATGGCTGAATTACATATATATATGCATATATAACATTTTCTTTATTGATTCATCTGCTGATGGGCACCCCGGCTGCTTACGTGATTTAAATTTAATTACTATGAATTTCATTGCCATCTTCACGAGTATGCAAGCATCACGGCAGTATCACGATTTATGGTCTTTGGAAAGATACTGGGAGAAGTATAGCTGGATCAAATAGAATTTCCATTCTCAGTTTTTTAATAAATCTCCATATTGATTTCCAAAAGGGCTCTGCGAGTTTGCACTCCCACCTACAGTGTGATAGGTCTCCCCCCACATCCCCGGCAGCACCGGAGACATTTATGGAGCGGGGAGAGGAAACAGACACAATGCAGGATGCAAGCGAGCCCTTCAAAAGGTTCGATTTTAATCTCATGTCTCAGAGACACATGAGAAAAATATTCTAGCCATTGTGATTATAATTACAAGATGCTATTTTTTAAAGGTAAGGGTAATTTCAAAGAGCAAATCCCTGACATTTTAAAAATATAGTAAAATTTAAAAGGGTAGAATGTAAAACCAAAGAAATGCAACCTCCCCTCCAAACAAACAAACAAACGAACAAGAAGAGATATAATGAAATAAAAACATGGCAGTTGAGAAAATCAACACAAGAGATCTAACATCAAATTAGTAGAAGTTCCGGGCAAAAGGAGGAAAACGGATGAGAGGACATGACCAAATTAACAGGAGAAAGCACTGCATGACATCTATTCCCAGAGGAAAGGACCTATCTGGCTCTGCGTAGTGAATGAAAGAGAATCCACATGAGTGTCGGGTGCACCACAGCCCTTGAAATGTGAGCACACCCAGGACAACAGGAAGACGCCAAGCTACCAGACAGAAAAGTTGGGGAGCGTACAAAGGACAGAGGATCAGAACTGTATGGGACCTTCCAATAGCAAGAGAAGCTAGAGGACAATGGAAAAATTGTTCCAAAATCATGAGGGGAGAAAAGGTTTTTCACTAAGTTACATTAACAGCACAGTATGTGGACATGATGGGACAATGCATTCTATCAAAATAAGGAGTAAACTGAGGTACCAAGGACTCTCAAAACGAAAAAATGGCCAGGCGTGGTGGTGCATGCCTGTAAACCTAGCACTCGGGAGGCTGAGGCAGGAGGATCATTCTGAGTTCAAGACCAGCCTGTGCTACAAAGTGAGCTCAAGGTCAGCCTGAACTGCATAGGGAGACCCTGTCTCAAAAAGACCAAAAAAAAAAGGAAAAAGAAAAAAGAAAAATGTAATCAAACCAAGCAGGAATCTAACATGGGAGAAATATGAGAGAAATTCCTAGGAAAGTTGGGAAGCCCCAGGATACAGCAGTGTGAGGGACCAGCATGGAATGGGATGACAGAGATCTTGAGGGCAGATGCGTCAAAGGAAAAAAGGAAGGAAATGGTAGAGTTTCTGTTACACTGCTGACAAAAATGCAGGAAGACCCATGTGAATGAAAGTTATGAAAAGATAGGGTGATTATAAATACCATGTTCTTTAAATAGAAGACTCAGTGCCATCAAGAGGACAATTTTCTGAAAACTGAAATAAAAATATGGTCTAGAATTCGACTCGCTCGTATTAGATCACTTGACTGTGATCAGTTCAACTCAATGGGGGAAAAGCAGGAATTTCAGTAAATAGTGCTGACGCAGCAGGATAGTTAACTTGGGGAACAAAGTAACCTGACCCTCTTCCTCCCACCATACATCAAAATTGATTTAAGTCATAGTTTTTTGTTTTTTGAGATGGGGTCTAGCCACGTAGTTTGGGCTGGCCTTGAACTCATTATACAGCACAGCCTCAAACTCACAGAGATCCTCCTGCCTCAGCCTCCCAAACAAGTGGGCACTACCATGCCCTAAGTCGTAGTCTTACGTGAAAGGTAAAATTATAAAAATTGCAGATGAAAACATATGAGAATATTTTTGTAACTTTGGGACAGGCAAAGTTTTCTTGAAAGCACACAAAAGTCATAAACTATTTTTAAAAAGTTTTTACATTGATGGATTGGATGTCATCAAAATTTAAAACTTCTGTTCATCAAAAGACTGTTAAGAAAGTGAAAAGGCAAGTCACAGACTAGAATAAAGTATTCTCAGACAGATAACTCATACCTAGAATGTATTTTAAAATCCCACAAATAGAAAAAAGATAGCCCAACTGAAAAATTGGGCGAAGGACTTGAATGGGTACTTGGTAAAAGAAGATCTATGAACAACCAATAAGCACGTGAGGAAAAGATGTTCAGTGTCAACAGTCATTAGGAAAGCGCAAATTAAAAATCCACATTCTCCTATCAGTGCACACCCATGAGAACAGCTAAAATTAGAAAGACTGTTCGCTTCAAGGACTGGGGAGGAGGTGAAGCAGGAGGCGTCCTCCACTGCTGGGGTGTACAAAATCATCCAACCACTTAAGAAAATGACCTGACATTTTCTTTTAAAGTTAAACCTAATCCTGCCCACCTAACCCAAAGTTCCCTTCCTGGGGATATACTCAACATAAATGAGCACATCCATTAAAAAAAATCTTGTACAAAAATATTCACAGTGGTTTTGTTCATAACAGCTCAGAGTGGAAACAATTCAAATGTCCACCATCAGAGAAAGGATTTTTTAAAAAATGTGTTAAGTTCATTCAATGTGATTAATAAACAGGACTAAATAATCAACTGAATCATGTAACAATACGGATGAATTTCAAAAAAACATGCTGAGAGAAAAAAGCCAGGTACAAAAGAGTGGGTACTATATTATTTCATTTATATGAATCTTAAGAACAGACAAAACCATGGGCATGGTGGTGCACGTCTATAATCCCAGCACTAGGGAGGCTGAGGCAGGGGGATTATTCTGAGTTCAAGATCAGCCTGGGCTACAAAGTGAGCTCAAGGCCAACCTGAACTGCCTAGTGAGACCTATCTCAAAAAGACAAACAAACAAACAAACAAACAAACAAAAAAAACAGACAAAACTAATAGTTTTACACAGTAATAGTTCTTTGAGAAAATATTAGCTGGAAAAATGTATGAGGGAACTTTCTAGAGTAACAGAAATATTGAATATGTTGGTATGGGTAGCATTTGCAGGGGATACACCTATGTAAAAAGTCAATAAGCTTACATGTAATCTCTGCATTTTACTCTGTGTAAATTAACCCTCAGCAAAACATAGTTTCCAAAATAGCAGCATAAATCTTTTTTCAAACACAGAAGCCAGTACCAAAAGAAATTGTCAAATGGGTTCGGAGCGGCAGCTGCCATTTTTCCTAACAAAGCTTTCCATACTACTTAATTTTGCAAGTATTTGATAATTCAATTAAAATTAATTTGTAAAAATTACCTCCCCCCCCAAAAAAAATTACCTCCCCAAATAGTTGGGTGGTAACGACGCTGTCTGACACACAGGAAGTGTTTGGGAATGATTAAGGGTATGCGGAAGGAGGAAAGGAAAAGATGAAGGGGTGAGGAAGGAAAGTCAGGGCCCGATTCAGGGTTTTATATTTCCATGCAAGATTATTAAGGAAATAATATATAGAAGATTCCACATCTCTGATTAATAATTCACACCTTTTCTTTCTTCTTCTCCATGAACCTATGTCCTTTTTTTTCCCAGAGCACTACATTACTAGAAGTCATGGATGCCCAGAATCAAGATGATACTGGCCCCAACTGGTATCACCTCTGGTGAGTTCCTTCATCTCTTTGGGCTTTATTACTTCACTTGCAAAAAGAACCAGAGGCCAAGTGGTCTCATACGTCCCCTGAGTCTATCTCGCCAGCCTAGCTCTGACTTTCCAACCTGTAGTCTATCTTGTTCTTTAAAATTTCAGCCTGAATTCCCCCGTGGAACTTACCAGCCAAAGAGGTTTCACATAAAACATTCTCCAAGGAAGTGTGTCTCCCCTGGCCGGCTTCCTTCAGTTTATCAGGGTGGTCCTTTGTGACGTATTCCTCTCCCCAGTCTTTGCCGTCCTTGGGCTGCCTCCACATGCCGGATGAAAGGTGGCCCTTGGCCTGGATGTCAGCTGAGATACAAGACTTGAGGTTTTCATCTGCCTCTGGAGTAGTTGGGTTCACTCCTGAAAAATAACAGCTGCATTCAAGATCATGCTTTTTCATAATGTTTGTTACTAACTCTTGGTTGTACCCAAACAAGTTAAACCCTTGTTTGGGTACAACCATTCCTCAGGGACTAAATATATCAAGGAAGGAGTTAAAGTTTCCAGGATCAGGAGGGGTTGCCTGTAGATAGTCTCTACTAACCAAAGGTTTTTTAAAAATGAATTAATAATGTAACAGAGCTGACTTAGAGTGTATGTACTGATTCCTCAAGCCTGCCTCCTTTCAGGTGAGTACAACCGATGCCTGCAGCCCCTCTAGGAAGGAAGTACAAAGAGGAGGAGGAGGACGGCCGGAGACAGTGTCTTCTTTTGCAGTGCATCCCCTTCACCCTCAGGATGGTAAGGTGGAAAAAGGAGTGGAAAGGAAGGAGGAAGGTGAAATAATGTATAAAATATTGCTGAAGTGTCAACTAAGTAACTTTTGAATCAAACCAAAAGGGTGTGATCCGTGGAACATTTATATCACAGAATATTCACCTGTGAGACCTCAGCAAATGCTAATTCACAAGTAATTGAAGTGACCCAGAAAGAACCAGAAATATTGGATTTGTCTTAAACTTCTCCAGCCTTTCTTTCTCCTTAGGATGAAGTGCGCCACTAACCTATTCTAGTACGCCTCTTGGAATCTTAGTCATAGTAAGGCCCTATCTTGCCTGAGTTCTTTCATGCCTGGTTTGGGATTGAGGGAGCAGAAACTGGGGAGGTTGAAGAGAGAAAGAACAGAATTGCTGGAAGAAAAAAGAACTTGAAGAGAAGAGCCACTTACCAGGACCCATCATTCCCTTCACATTACTGTCTCCCACGTGAACCGATCTGGACTCTTGGGCTGCGGAGAAAGGAAAACTTTCATTTGGCATCTGTTCTGTATCATAGGCTAAAGTCCTGCTAGGAGCCAGGTCTGAAGATAGACCCCGATTTTTTAGTTTTGTGGGAGAAACAGAGAACAGGAAGGAAGGAAGGAAGAGCGGGCACGGGAGGGCAGGGGAAGGGAAAGGAAGGGAAGGGAAGGGAAAGGAAGGGAAGGGAAAGGAAGGGAAGGGAAGGGAAGGGAAGGGAAGGGAAGGGAAAAGAAAAATACATCAAATATATAAAGCTGCCAATTCATTATTCTGAAATAATAAATTGATAATAAGTAAAAATATTTTCCTGTCTTTCCTGCACAAACCACAAGAAAGTAACAAAATTGCTGATGAGGGAAAGA
>NW_004955441.1:6596033-6599002 GCF_000276665.1 Chinchilla lanigera | reverse complement strand
AAGGGAAGGGAAGGGAAGGGAAGGGAAGGGAAGGGAAGGAGGGAGGGAGTAGAATTATAGTATAGTGTGGCAAATACTACTTTCTCAGCTGTAAAAGATATATACTAGTGGTACTTACTTCAAGTGATCATGTAAGAATTAAGCTGGTTAATGCATTTAAACTGCTTTTGTTTTGTTTTGTTTTGTTTCCGGTACCAGGAATCGAACTCATGACCTTGCAGTTGCCAGGTAGGCGCTTTGCCGCTGAGCTAAATCCCCAACCCCTAACTGCTTTAAGTTGTACCTGGCATACTGTAAAAGCTAAACTGTTTTTTAACTCTGACAGTGATGTAGTGGCAGCGGTGATGACGGGAACAGTGACGACCAGAGCAGTACGATGCTGATAACACGTGACTCCGACTCTACCACGCGTCTGATGAGCTTCCAGTGGCCCCCCGTTTCAGTGTGAAAGCCTGAGTTCTAGTGACCATATACCTTAGAATATTTGCTCCCCAGCCCTGCCAGCTGCCTCGCTGTTGCTGTGATTTGTTTTTAACTGGCTGTTTGTTTCACTGGTCCACCTTGCTAAAGCTCCACCGGCCTTCCCAGCAAACTTTGGACACATCAGTGACGTTCTCACCGGGAATTCAGCCCTGGCTGTCTCCTCTCTTCCCTTCCGCATCCCTAAGCGGACTTTCTCACTCTCACACCTTACCTGGCCCCTATCTGACACTGCAATCCTGCTTTACTTTCCTTTTCACTTAACACCATCTAACATATAACATTTATCTTGTTCGTTATCTGCTTCTTTCAGAGAAAGACTCCATGAGCTTTTGTTCTTTTGTTCATTACCTAAACAGTACCTAGGATAAATGGACGGAGGAAGAAAGGAAGAAAGGAAGGGAGGAAGGAAGGAAAGAAGGTGATAACTATCTGGTGCTCTGAAGTCTATTGGGGCAGCAACTGATGTGGATTTGGGGGAGAGGAGGACTGGGTACCACAAAGGATGGTGTCAGGAATATTTTCTAGTACTTTATGATTTAAAGTTTGGCATCGAGGGGCTAGGGATATAGCTCAGCAGCATAAGCGCCTGCCTGGCAAGAGCAAGGTCCTGGGTTCAATTCCTGGTACCAAAAAAAAAATAATAATAATAAAAAAGTAAAGTTTGGCTTTGACATCACAGGAAGCCACTAGAAACATCACAGCTCGGGCCTCAGCCCGGACCTGCTGAGTCTAGTCCTCGCTGTAACAGCATCGCGTCGACTGCACGTGGAAGAGTGACCATGACAGCCCTGGTCTAGGGAACTTGGAGGGTGGGTAGGAGTTAGCCAGGAAGAGACAAAGAGAGAAAGGGGCAGAAGTGGAAGGAATAACATGGGAAAGGCCAGAGACCATGACAACAAGGTACTGTAAGGCCTAAAAGAGTGTCAGGATTGGGCTGGGGATATAGCTCAGCGGCACAGCGCCTGCCTGGCAAGCGCAAGGTCATGAGTTCCATTCCTGGTACCGGAAGAAAAAAAAAAAAAGAGTGTCAGGCTTGACTACAGAGATAGACGTAGAGGGTAACAAAAGATAAATCTGAGAAGAAAAGCAGAGGCTAGTTAGTACATGGCCTTGTAAACTGTGTGAAGGAATTTGGACTTTACCCTGAGGAAGATTTGTAGCCAAACAGAATTAAGAAGGAGCAACCAAAAAGTAGGAAGAAAAGCAAAGAAGCACAGCAAATAGCCAAAAAATTTTTAAGAAAATAGAAACCTAAAGTATCAGAAACTATCGAGAAAGGTAAGGAGCTGGGTGTGGTGGTGCACACCTGTAATCCCAGCACTCGGGAGGCTGAGGCAGGAGAATCACCGTGAGTTTGAGGCCAGCCTCGGCTACTTAGTGAGTTGAAAGTCAGCCTGAACTGCATAGTGAGACCCTGTACCCTCACCAAAAAAAAAAAAAAAAAAAAGAGTTTTGGTTGAAAGGTAAGGATGCAAGCCAAAACCACCAAGGTCAAATAAATATAAGAGGAAATGGATAATGGAATCATATCATTCAAAAAGATTAGCTTTCAGGGCTGAGGACATAGTTGTGGTAGCGCATTTGCCTAGGGTATCCCAGGCCCTAGGTTTCATCCTCGGCACTGGGAAAAAAAAAAAAAAGAGGTTAGCTTTTAATTTTCCTAAGCAAGAATAATAGGTGACAGGTGGCAAGCCTAGCCACATAGAAAATCATGTTGAAGTCCTCTTGTGTAGGAGAAGGAATCCAAAGGAACGATATGCCGGGTCTTACAGAGTGACATTTTCAAGCTTGTCACTTATACACTTATGGAGCATATGAATGAAGCTTTTGCATCAGAGGACAAGGTTCAGGCATTGCCTTTTCAAATGGAGGCTTTGCCATTGTGGGAAGCAGCCTCGAAGGCTGTTGCTCAGTTACCCCCCCCCAACATTCACGTCCTTATGAAATTCATTTCTTGGGGTGGGGGTTGGATTTATCAATTGGCTTCTAATGAATATAATATGGTAGAAAGGATGGGATGCTGCTTCCAAGACTGGATTCTAAAAAGTCTATGGATTTCATCTTGAACATTCTCTTAGAATATCTGTGCTGGGGGAAGCTGGCTGTCGTGTGGTAAGGCAGCGGCTTGGAGAAGTCCACGTCACAGGAACTGGAAGCTTTTAACAGCCATGTAAGTGCGGAAGTAGATGCCCCCGGAGTAGAGCATTCACCTGAGCTGACAGCCACGGGCAACGCCTTGATTGCCCCCTCGTCAGAGACCTTACGCCAGCAGGATTCTAAACAATGCGTAGAGTCCTTACCAAGAAAAACTGTAAGATAGTGAGTGTTTACTATTCTTAGCTCCTGCATTTTGGGCAGCAGATAATAATTGCACTAATTTATAGTTAAGAATGGATAAGCTAACACTTTCTAAAAGTTTAGTTCTTTGACCCTAAAGTTTAACGTAAGCTACCACCAATTGTATCCAGACTTTTTTTTTTTTTTTT
>NW_004955441.1:6593677-6595933 GCF_000276665.1 Chinchilla lanigera | reverse complement strand
GCTGAGCTAAATCCCCAGCCCCTGTATCCAGACTTTTTGATTACAGCACATTAGCCCCAAATTTCTGCAGCCACTTAGTAGAATAAACAGTAACCACATCTATATAGGGTCCACATGGGCACTGGAGTCATCTGAATCAGCTGCTATCAGTGTATCAAGTCCTGCGATTATTCCTTTCGTGACGGATAGCACACTGTCTAAAGATGCATACATTTGTTTTCAAATACAATTTTTGGTATTTTATCTTATGAACATGTCCAGCTGGCACAAACCTGCCGCTGATCTGACCTCTACCTCCCAAACCAACCCGGAACTCTTCTCCAGCAGGGATTGTCCTTCCATGACTTGATCTCCAGGTTCTGAAGCAAAGACAACCGAACCACCGGGCCCCACTGCCCGTTAGATCAAGTGAGTGCTGGGCTGCACCTAGCCATCTCTTAAATAAACACTCACTTCATTTTTATGAAAAGTAAAGACAGACACCAAGTAAAAGCCATTTCATTTTGATTTTTATATTCGGTTACTCCGAACATACTTATTGTCAGTGAATGTGTAAGCCAAATTGTTCCACAAGCCATGAGGATAGAAAACCACAAACCCTGCCTCTGAGGGGATGACACTTGGTCATTGAGCCTACCTTTTGAGGACTTTCTCTATAAGACCAAAAAGAAAAAAAAAAAGAGGAAAGAAAGAAAGAAAGAAAGAAAGAAAGAAAGAAAGAGGAAAAAGAGAAAGAAAGAAAGAAAGTCATGTCCACAATGTGCATTTTTACATTCACTTTTCTGTGTAAAAATATTTACAAAACATTGTGTAGAAAGAAGGGCATGGTGGCGCATGCCTGTAATTCCAGCACTAGGGAGGCTGAGGCAGGAGGATCCTTGCAAGTTCGAGACCAGCCTGGGTTACAAAGTGAGCTCAAGGCCAGCATGAACTGCATAGCGACACCCTGTCTCAAAAAGACAAGAAAAAAAGAGACATTGTGGAGAATACACAGATGTGGCAAACATTTTTAAATGTATTATTTTTCCTGAGTTGAACACAGGTCCATCATCCCATCGGTTGGAAAGCTAGTTTCCTGAGTACCGCCGGCGGGCCATTAGGCAAGCTCTGTTCCCATCCCTCAGATCAGGGACGTGGTTGGTGACTGTTTAGCCCACAGATCGCACCAGCTCTATTTTTTTTTTTTTTTTTTTTGGTTTTGCTTTGTTTTTTTTTCACAGAAGAATGGGTGCTGAGTCAGATTGCCATTAAAACAATTTTTAGAGTAAAATTTGTAAAACGGTTTTCTCTTATGGTTGGTATAGTATTGACTGTACGATAAATTGTTTACAATCAAACTGAAACAAAAGGATCGAGACTAGTGTTTTCCTTAGAAAAGAAATCTTCAAAACTGGACAGATTTTCGGGATCGCTTGAGACTTCTGGATACCTCTAACTTCCAGTAATGAGGAAAGATTCTGGGCGGTGCCGCAGTTTCGTCTCCTAGAGAGGGAGGACGTCAGCTCATTCTTACTACAGTATTACTGAGTCCTAGAAATCAGGGAGGGGGACGCTGGTTAACTGACTGTGACTCGAGAACTGTACCTTTCTCGTAGGCCTGAGAAGGCAAAATGTTGGTGAAGTCTTCACTTGGAAGCACAGGCTCGGGGATGTTGATGGAGCGGAAAGGACTTCCTTGTGCTTGGGCAGGCCCGGCCTGTGCGCCATGTTCTTCTTTCTGAGCTTTCCTGGGAAAGGGATAAAACGAAACTAGTTGTCTTCTTAATACCAGACAGACTAGGAGAAGATTTAGTTCATAGCAACTTGAGAAAAGGTCTGAATTATTAGGCTGAGCTATAAAAACTGATATTTTCATAAGTTAAAAATGGCCCATTAGGGCTGGGGATTTAGCTCAGCGGCACAGCGTTTGCCTGGCAAGCACGAGGTCGTGAGTTCAATTCCCGATACCGGAAAACAAAAACAAAGAAAAACAAAAATGGTCCATTAAACTGCCAGGCATGGTGGAGCACTCCTGTAATCTCAGGACTGAGGCAGGAGGATCACCATGAGTTCGAGGCCAGCGTGGGCTACACAGTGAGTCCGGGCTAGCCTGAACCACGTAGGGAGACCCTGTTATAAACAAACAAATAAACAAACAACTTAAAATGGCTCTGGAGGTATAGCTCAGCAGTAGAAAGCTTGCCTAGTATGTGTAAGACTCTAAGTTCCATCCTCAACACAGGGAGAAAGGAGGCTGTCATTATTAGTAATTCATGC
>NW_004955441.1:6587499-6592245 GCF_000276665.1 Chinchilla lanigera | reverse complement strand
GAACTTGCAATGATCCTCCTGCCTCAGCCTCCCAAGTGCTAGCATTAAGGTGTGTACCACCATGCCCAGTGAAAAATATACTTCTATTGTGGCCTCCAATTTTAACACAGCAGTGAAAAAGAAAAACATGAAATAGATACTTTTCCATGATAACTAATGAATGGTGCAGATGATAAATTCTTTTATTTGGCTACTAGGGAAAAGGCACGTTTTCTACTCCTATTAACTAAGGACCGACATTCTCTTTTAGCAGGAAAATAAATGAGGTACCTACCTTGAAATAGTTTAATGAATTCTTCATCTCAGTAACTTTTTCCTCCATGGAACACCTGCAGCTCTTAACCTTTTCTTCCAAAGCGTATTCTCCATGTTGAATTCGTGACAATTCCTGCATTGCCTCTGTGAAACCAGTTTTGAGCTCGGAGGCCAGGGCCTGCAACTAAATAATGCATAAAAAGTGAAGTGAATTTGCTATACGTTATTATTAATGGCGCCACTGGCCCCTTGGCTTTTTCTTCTCTTTGAGAGAACCAGGCCCTTGAAAATCTACAGACTTTGTTTCCTTGAGTTTGGACAATTTAGGGCAACCTCAGCACCATTCGTCTGGGGAAAAGAGTGTCTTCTTTATCCAGCACATGATGAGTTAAATAAGGGGCAAGAAAACAAGCAGTCAATTAAATTTATAGGTGCTCCTGCAAGCTACCATTTATTTTAAAACCTTTGATAAAGAGGCAATTTACCTGAAAAGTAACATACATATGTGAAAAGAGTCTTAACCTGGTAACTCTGAATTCTGTGAAAGAAGAGTGACGGGTCATAGACTCCCTTATATGATGAGAGAATAAAGAAATTCACTTCTTTTTTTTTTCCTTAAGAAGCTAAAGAGAGCCAGGTGTGGTGGCGCACACCTGCAATCCCAGCACTCAGGAGGCTGAGGCAGGAGGATCACTGTGAGTTCGAGACCAGCCTGGGTTATAAAGTGAGCTCAAGGCCAGCCTGAACTGCACAGTGAGACCCTGTCTCAAAAAGACAAAAGAAAGAAAAAAGAAAAAGAAGAAGCTAAAGAATAAGAGTAACAACTAGGGATTGCTGAAAATTTCTTTGAGGGGGAAGAAAAGGTTTTGTTTCTGTTGTTTATTCTTGGATATGATCCTGGAAAAGTTGGCAATGACATTTTCAGTGACAGCGAGCTTTAATCCATAAGGAAGGCACAGATATATCTAAAGTGGTGGGTGGGCCGGGAATGTAGCTCAGCAGCATAAGCGCCTGCCTGGCAAGCCTGAGGTCATGAGTTTGATTCCCAGTACCAAAATAAAATAAAATAAAATGAAGTGGTGGGAGCTCAGCATGGCAATGGTGCGGTGCTTCACCCGAAGCAGACAAGCCCGGTCCTGTAAGGATGCACACGCCAGACTTCAGATGTCAAGTTCCACACCATGGAAGAGAGAGTCAGGTAAGGGACAAATCCTAGCTGTCCCGTACAAGAACTAAGACCTTGGCCACGGTGGTTAACCCCTTTGGAGCAGTTTCCTTATCCATAAAATAATTATAATAATAGCTATTGCACAAGGATATCTTGAGTACGTAATGAGTCAACAAAGGTAAGGTATCTAGTGCAGCGTATGCTTGGTACATAGGTGTTCAAAAGTTTTCATTGTTTTACTCTTTAGGTGACAAGTCAAAATGTTAAGCACAAACAGAAATGTGGAGAAAATGGAGCACTTCTAAAGGTTCAGATTTATTTATTGAACAAATGAGAAAAGCAGTTTCAACAGACAGTAAATTAAAATAATAACAATACGATAATATTATTACTTTCTGGACATTTATGATACTATTCGGCTAAGTAGAGGAACTCTTAGCTCTACTTCTGTCTTCAAAATAGAGCTGTAGCTGGGCTTGGTGGCACAAGCCTGTAATCCCAGCATTGGGGAGGCTGAGGCAGGAGGATTCTTGCTAGTTTGAAGCCAGCCTGGGCTACAAAATAAAACTGTTTAGAAGGTTTATTCTATAATTTATTTTTGTCTTTTTGAGACAGGGTCTCGCTATGCAGTCCAGGCTGGCCTTGAGCTCACTTTGTAGCCCAGGTTGGTCGCAAACTTGCAATGATCCTCCTGCCTCAGCCTCCCAAGTGCTGGCATTACAGGTGTGCACCACTACGCCTGGCACTATTCTACAATTTAAAATATCCACCAACTAAGTAATGAAAACTAAAGTCCAGGTACCATTCCAACATTTCTTCATATGTGTATTTCTGAACATTTCAGAATCAAGTCATCCAAATGGTACCAATTTGCAATGACATCTTCCACTACAAAGACTCAATATCCTGTACTACAGTTAAAAAATATACTTTTGTGTGTTTCAGAAATAGTTTCTTTCTGGGACTGGAAATAGGGATAAATAAGAGGAACCAAAGAGATTATTTTGAAGAAAAAAAAAAAAAAAAAAAGAAGAACCTAAGCAGTATGTAGGGATGGAAAACTGGCAAAGAAGATGAATGATCTGGCTGGGCATGATGGTGCATGCCTGTAATCCCAGCACTCAGGAGGCTGAGGCAGGAGGATTGTTGTGAGTTCGAGACCAGTCTGGGCTACAAAGTGAGCTCAAGGCCAGCCTAAACTGCATAGCGAGACCCTGTCTCAAAAAAGGCATTTAAAAAAAAATCTATTTTCCATTCCAATTAATTTTAATTAGAATTAATCTTTTCTTTGAGGTGGACTCTTTCATCTTACAGCTATGTAGGCATCTGTGTGACCTCTCTTGGTACATCCAATTCAGTCATCCTGCTGGATTAAATCACCAGGCCAACTACCTTCTGATCTGGTGATTTCATTTTGCAAATTCATCATCCATGAGAAAAATAAAGTTGACGGCTATCTAAACTCAAAATAAAAAGTACACAACTTTTAAAATTAAAAGAAGGAAGTCTGACGTTCATTTCAGTGCTCTGACACCCAGGTTTTGCTTAGGCAAAAAAGAGAACCACTCTCCAAAAGAAATAGGTTTCATTATCACCGCTTCCATAGGTGGACATGTGGCTTTCTGCCAGAAGCCAAAAGAATCATGGAGAAAAAGACTTCCTCACCTGTAGACCCGCAACTCCTGAAAAACTTTTAAAACTATCAAAATTTTCTTTAACAGCCCAGTTATATGTAGACTCTGGGAATTCCAAAACTGTTCTGAGCTGCCAGCCCGTTTCCTCTCTATATATTTCTTTGAATGAAGTCGCTACTGCTTTATCAACAGCTTCACACCCAGTGCCGAGCCAGGAGAGGCCAGGGCTCCCGCACTGCCACAGGTCACTTTAAGGTGCTTAGGGCGCTTACACTCTCTAGCTGTTACAGACTGGGTTTCCACTACATCACTGCCTTGGGAACGCAAAATCCGCGGAAGATGTGGTCTTCACATCTCCTTTCTGCTCTCTCTTCTGCTTGCTTACCTCACAGCCCACGGCCCACCCCAAGGATTAGAAATGGGAGTCTACCTTGTACTCCAGCGAGTTGAACACGTTCCTCATCTCGTTGATTTTTTCATGGAGCTGCTCTAGAGAGGTTACGATCCCTCCATCCTGCCGCTGCAGGCGCGCTCCCGCTGGAGGCAGGTTCAGGGAGGACTTGTACTTCAAAGCCTAGGGTACCACAGAGGGCAGCTTAGGCTCAAAGAAATGGGGGAGAGGAGTCCGAATTCTTCCTATTTCCTGCTCTTAAGTGCTGCTTCTCATTTTCTTTCCTTCCTTGGCTTCTGAACTCTTCTTAAGATGAATTTTAGGCAGTGTCTTCCAATTTTTTTTTCCAACAAAGGTCTCTCTTAGACGCCTCAAACTACATGCTTCATGAATTCCGATTTGTTTTTTTTACACAGACTTCCCATTCCTTTCTGCCACACTACCTAAGTCGGGAGGCTACTGAGGCAAATTCAGGGGTGCCTGTGCCTTGGGAGCTCTGCAAAAAGCCAAGAACGGCAAGGTTTGGAAAACCTCCACAAGGCGTGGCACGTTCCTGCAACGCTTGGTTCTGTAAGAGCAAAAGCGCAGCTGTTTGGAGTAGCACATGACAGCAAGGAGGCCGGGTAATTGCTTTTGTTTTTCCCCTGGGCCGGAGTCGCTGCAGAAGAAACCTATTTTTCTAGCACCTTCCATCTTCCAAGTTTAGTTCTCTTTGCTTATCCCTAGAAATGCAGCGATTTCTTCCTGCACTAAGTGGGCAGGCAGTAATCTGAATGTCAACGGTAAAGTTCTTAACCCGCTCCTGTAGACTCCCTGCCGCGGCTGACCCCTGGAGTCATTCTTACAGGTTCCTACTGAAGCTGATGTAAATCCTGGGGGGTTAGAAATGTGTCTTATCAATCCTTGGATATGCCACAGGCCTTCTACCTTGTGCAATGGCAAAAAGAGCTGAGGCTGGACTAGGATTTAACAAATCGTAGAAAGCCTTCCATGGCAGTTTTGATGATGAAACCTATTACTGAAGGACCGGTTCCCATAGTTTTGAATTAGGTGTCCTTTGGGCACATAACTTATTTCTTAAATTAGTTCATTACAGAGAAAAATAAAAATGAGAATCACTCTAGCTCTTGTTATTTCAGTATAACCATTAGCATTCACATTTTCTTATAGTTTGTTATATGCATTTAAAAGGAGATATAGCCAGATGTGGTGACACACTCCTGTAATCCCAGCATTTGGGAGGCTGAGGCAGGAGGATCGTTGTGAGTTCGAGGCCAGCCTGGGCTACAAAGTGAGCC
>NW_004955441.1:6546481-6587399 GCF_000276665.1 Chinchilla lanigera | reverse complement strand
AAATATATATATATATATATATATATATATATATATATATATATATATAATTAAAAGGAGATATTTATGTAGCTGAGATCACGCTATAGATATTTTGATTCTGCCCTTAATCCTTCTTGCTCCTACTGTCATATAAGCCCTCACCCATACCATTCAAAATTTTTCTAAGAATCTCTTTTAAGGGGTATATAATATTCTATCATGTGGAATATGCCAGAGTTTATCCAGCTACTCCCTCAGACTGAAAATTTGTAATTTTTCACAATTATAAATAATGCTGTCATATCACGCTTTTGATGTAAACTTTGTGAGTATTTCAAATTATTTCCTCAGAATAAATTCTGAAATATGTAATTAGTATGAGTCAAAGATATTAGGTAATAGTTAACCCAAAGGAAAATCTATATTGAAGGGAGGCAAAATACTCAATGAATTAATAATTATACAAATATATTTGGCCAGACGGTGGACTGTATATTCTTGAAAACATTCTGAATTATATGTCATGTTCTAAATTTGTGGATTTAGAAAAATGTATCTTATCAAATTTCAGCAATAGAAATGGAGAAAAATGCAGTGCTCACACTGCTAAGGTTACAAATGGGCAAAGAATTTGTGTTCTTTGCCCTTTCTACACATAGGTGTTGGAATTTTCCATTATATAGTCATTATGTAAATTTATAAAATTTATATATTTCCATTTATATAATTCCATTATATAAATCTTTCAAATATTTGTTGGAAGTATTTTTCCAATTTTGGTATTTGCTTTTGAATTTGCTCAAGATATTTTATGTTAAAAAGTTGTAGCCTGGCATGGTGGTGCATGCCTGTAATCCCAGCACTCGGGAGGCTGAGGCAGGAGGATCGTTGTGAGTTTGAGACCAGCCTGGGCTACAAAGTGAGCTCAAGGCCAGCCCGAACTGCTGGTGAGACCCTGTCTCAAAAAGACAAAAAAAAATTGTAAATTATGACATGGATGAATTCTCAGACCGTTTTATGTTGTAATTTCTTGCAGTGCTTTTTTAGACATTTCACATATAGACAAAATAAATACTTATCCTAAATTTTTTTTGGTTTTTGTACTTAATCTTTTAACAAACTCTTTGGGTCTCTTCTTTCTTCCCAAAGAACCAGTTTTCCCAATACTGTTGGCCATCATGTGTTGAACAACTGCTCAGATTTCTTGGCTCAAAGCAACATACACATCTTACAGGTATTCGTTCATTCAGCTGGTACTTATCGAGTATGTACTACATCCCAAGCACTCTACTTTATGTCAAGAACACAGCAAAGAGCAAAATAGACTAAGTTCCTGCCCTTAGAGCTTACATTCTAGATGAGGAGACAGACACTTTTAAAAGCCAACTATTAACTTTCGTATGTGACATCAGGTAGGATTAGGGTCTATCAGGAAAATAAATAAGGAAGTAATCACAGAAATTTCATATAGTGCTTTGGATATTGTCCTTCCTAACATAGATTGTACTCTTTTATAACTGACTCCTCCCTTCTTCCCTCCTTCTTCCTCTTCCTCTTCTTCTTCACTTCTCCTCCTTCTTCTTTCGGTTAAATGTTGCTTGGAGTAAACAGACTTAGGAAGTGTTCTTTTTATAACTTTTTTTTGGTCTTTTTGAGACAGGGTCTCGCTTTGCAGTTCAGGCTGGCCTTGAGCTCACTTTGTAGCCAAGGCTGGTCTCAAACTCACAACGATCCTCCTGCCTCAGCCTCCCGAGTGCTGGGATTACAGGCGTGCGCCACCATGCCCGGCAGAAGCGTTCTTTTTAAACAAGGACGGGTCAGCATGGCATCACTGAGGCCATGGAGACCAACTTCACTTTCACTGCTCGTGTTTCCCACTGTGAACAGATGTACTCGGATGTGTGGTACAGCAGGATAACGAGGCCATCCCCACTGCCGCTATATTTAGTCAACGTCCAGGGAGTGACCCATATAAAAACTTAATAGATTTTTAACTCGTACGTGAGTTTAAAGGGGTATTCATACTCACTCGGATGCCACACACCGTTCAGACGTGAGCAGAGGGAAAGTGGGGAGAGAAAGCGTGTAGAGACCGTGGACCAGTGAGGCATCACCTCAGTACTGAGTGCAGCCTGCTCCTGCTTCCGGGGCTCTGAAAAGACCTTCCTCCTAGCCACTCGTCAAGGGACCCACTTGCCCCAATTCACCTACTTCAAGTCTTCTAGTTAGTACTAATTCATCTCCCCAACACAACTGTGTCAATGCTCTCATTATAATTTTTTCAACAGCCTACCTGTATGAAAACACATGTGTTTTCTAGGTTGTAGACACTTAAAAACCAGTGAAAATACTTGTTTCTTTTTTTTTAAGCTCCCATTAGGCTAAGCAGGGGAGTTTGCACATAGTAACTACTCAATAAATGTGAATTAACTTGAAATAAGGCTGTCTGGTCCGTGCCTCTCACTGCTGATCTAAATCTAGATCAACGCGGTTTAAATGTTTTCATAACCCTGTACTGCCTTGCCTCAGCCGGGCCTGCAGCAACGGACTCCTGAACAGTATTTACGGAAGCTAGTTGTTATTTTCACTTTACTCCTCAACTAAGCTAAAACCATTCCCCTAAACTATCTGCTCCTCTGGACACTTATCTTTCCGCTTGGAAAGTTGCTCTTAGGGCCAGGGATACAGCTCAGTGACACAGCGCCTCCTGGTAAACACACAGACCTGAGTTTAATTCCTGGTACCAAAAAAGGCTAGGACAGTTGCTCTTTTCCTTAGTAACCAAAGCTCACAGCCTTAGAGCCAACTTAGAGAGGCCTCTCCCTCTCAACCACCACCACGCTCTGCCATTTCTAGCTTCTTTCTCATGTGTTCCAGAAAACACTACCGCAGTTTTAGAGTGGAGCATGGGTTTCCCTAGCCCAAGACGCTTTTATTTTACAAATTACATCAGAATAAATTTCCATGATATAAGGACCAAGCTTCCAGTGTATAGTTGGAAGGTAGAAGTCAAATAAATTCTATTCACAGGGACGCAACAGCTTGATGCAATTCTGTTGCAAAGATGTTCTGCTCAACTTTTATCTTCCTTGTAAATCAAATTACTCCTATTATATAAAATGTGCTTAAATTTTTTTGTGTCACCATATTTGAGCATTTGAAATAATAACCGCTTTTCAGTTCCCAATTCTCCCTGCTAAAATGGGAAACTGAGAAAACCAGATATTGTTCTCTCCGTTCCTGTGGAAATATTCTTGAGTGCGGTCATGGCTACAGTGGAAGCAGGCAGGCACAGCAGGGAGGGGGTGGGAGTGGCGTTGCACTTTATTAGTGGAGGAACTTGTCCTCCAGTAATCCATTCTCTCAAGGATACACGCTCTTGATAGGAGAACAGACATGATGGTGTGTCAGGAAGCATATGAGAGTGTCAAAAATCTCTGCACAGGGGCCGGGCGTGGTGGTGCATGCCTGTAATCCCAGCACTCGGGAGGCTGAGGCAGGAGGATCATTGCGAGTTCGAGGCCAGCCTGGGTTACAAAGTGAACTCAAGGCCAGCCTGAACTGCAGAGGGAGACCCTGTCTCAAAAAGACAAAAAAAAAATCTCTGCACACAAAGTACTGGAGATCACTACAAAGTGGCTCTGAGCAGAGTTTAATATTAATTGGCTTTCCATGTTTGCTGTGAGTTGTCCAAAGTTTAGGCACCTTCTGGTGATGGGTGGTGGACTCATAGTAAGTGAACCTCTACGAGTCACTGGTCACCGCTGAGGCCTATATTGGCCTGTGAAGCTGTGATGCCTCAAAGGACAAGATAAGGCCCCAGCAGAGGACTTCTGGCTCCAACCCCAATTAACTAAAAGGAAAAGAAACTATAGCTACACACTCCTACAGTAAATGCCAACCTAAAGAAAAGGTAGTTCTCCTGATTGACATAATTGACTGCTTGGGAAAATTCTCCCAAGTTCCTGCTGGGTTCCTGCATTTTCTTGAGTATCCTCCTCCTTTGCTTGAAAACCTAATAAATACGGGCTGCCCAGAGAAGTCCTTGTCTTAACCCAGAGAATCTTGAAGCTTGTAAGAGAGTGTCTTTTATTTAAGCCTTCGCCATCCACTAGATTGGGAGATTGCGGGCCTGATCAGCCCGCAATAACCAAGGGTTATTAACCCGATAGTAAAGGACAGTCGCCACTATTACACACGGGAGCATTCAAAAGAAGCTAGTTGTTTTTACCTGGTAAATCTGTGTGGAAGGATTATTCACCGGCATATGTTCATTCTCTCCTGTGGAGAGAAAAAGTTTTGTTCAATCATGACAATGCACTCTATTCCTTTCCTGTCCTCGTAAGATGCATGCTGGGAATAAGAGAACTTACAGAATTCTCTGTCTCTGCGTGCATGACAAGAAACCAGTGACTCAAGAACAAAAAGCAAGCTGGTGTAGGTAGTTTTTATATGCACTATACATCCTAATGTCTAAACCCTAACTACCTTGCAGTAGAAACCATGTAGGAGAATTAACTCTTGTAGTAGAAAACCATGTCCTACCACAGCGGGGAAACTTCCCAACAAAACTGTGTGATTAGTGGTCATTCAGCAGTCAGCAGAGAATGCCCAAGGGTCTCCTTCATATTCTGGGGCTAAGAGAAGTTTACCTGAAAGGACAGTTCTGTAGCCGGGAAAGATGCTCTTGCCCAGGTACCTGTCCAGTTGTCACTTCCTGATCTCAGGAGGCCTGCATAAAATGGCCTTTGCTTCTCCTATCTTTCTTCCTTTCCAAACTTCCGAGCTCAGACCTGTCACTGCTGAGATCAGCTAAGGGACTGTGTCTACCTTCTTAGGCAAGAGGGCTGGTCAGAGAATTGTCAATGGAAAGGTTCTTGGGAGTAGGCAGAAAGAAAATAGCACTATCAGTGGTAGAGGCTGGAAAACACACGGGAAGGAGTAGGTTGTAAAAATCATTTGCAACCTAAGGAGACGGAGAAGGTTAAATGTACCCTTCAGAACCATAGAGATTGACCCCAAACTCATGCCCATTGCTCATCCATCAGTGTCTCCCTGCTGATTTTGTCATATTGTATGAGTCCACCAGCTTAGAGATGAAACCCAGGGCTGCCAACGTGTAGTTGTGTAGGTGTGCGTGCTGTCCTTGCCATGCTGATACAGAAAACCCTTCCTTAGAGGAAGCAGTCACGCTATGTTAAATTCATAAATATATAACCTCAGCCCAGAACCTGTACTCGCAGAGAGCTGTCCTATAAAATCCACATCATTTTAGATCACCAAAACTCCCCCAACCCCAAGCTTAAGTAAGGATCATGTAGCCCATTTTATGCTATGTCCTGACCCCCTCATATAACAGCAAGAATCGGGGCTGGGGAACACAGGCCAGGGTCCCAGACTTAGTTTTAATGCTCTGTAGTTGTAGCCTGACTTCTCTGTGACTGTTTCCTCAACTGTACATTGCACATGATACTAGAACCTGCTCCTATGTGATTGTTCCTATACGGTACAGAGGAAAAGAGAAAACACTTGTTCTTCTAGGCTAGCTTGGAAGGTGCTGGATGTTTTTTAGTTGAATCTGTATCCCTGAGCTAAATCTCCAGTCCAGTCCATGTATGTATTCATTTATTAGTTTAGTTTAGTTTGGTTTGAGATAGGGTCTTGCGAAGTCACTAAGTTGCCCAGGCTGGCCTCAACTTGCCATCCTCCTGTCTCAGCCTCCTAGAGTTCTGGGATTACAGATGTGCACTATCACATCCAGCTTCAGTCTGTGTCCTGACCTTACTCTCCCTGTGTTGTTCTGTGGCAGTCCTAAAGCTGCTGCGGAGAAAAATAAGATTACAGGTATTCCCCTCCCCCAGCAAGTCTAGGAGGATGAGGAAATGCTGTCCTGAGACACTGGCAAGACAGCACTAAAGTAACACGTAGGGAAATCTGACCTTGCTTTGTTTTGGTTTTTTCCATGGTGCCTGTTGCTTCTCTCCTCCCACTTACTCTTCAACATTGCATCGTCGTCGTCCTGGATCAGGCCGCCGCCCCTTCCCTGCACCTGTCGATTGAAATCGAGAACAAGTGATAGCAGGCAGAACTGGAGAAGGCGTTGCTCTAGCTTTATGTGTTAACTTTCTTTCTTTTGACACAGGGTCTCACTATTTAGTTCCGGCAGACCTTGAACTCACTAAGTAGCCCACGCTGGCCACAATCTTGCTTCAAACCTCCTGTCTCAGCCTCCAGGCATGTGCCACCATGCCCGGATGTATGGTTAACTTTAAAGAACTGAACACAGGTTGAGGTTTATGCAATTTCAGAAGAAAAAGCAATATTAAACTGAATAAATATTCAGCTTAAAGATGAATATCATTTGGGGGTTTTTTGTTGTTGCTGTTGTTCTTTTTTTTGTACCAAGAATCGAACTCAGGACCTCTTATTTGCCAGGCAGTGCTGTGGCAGTGATGTGCCACTGACTATATCCCTGGCTAAACAGCACTTTGGAAGTACAAAATTCATTACTTAAAATTACGTTCTCCCTTAGATCAAATTAATTCTTTTAGGCCTAATGATTTTATTAGCAGGTTATAGTTTAGGGAAATTATCTTAAGAAGAAAAATCCTGGGCAAGTATGAAGGCCCATACACTTGTTTCTATTTCACTAAGCAATAGGTTTCCTGAGGATCTGATCGCCATCTTCACCACCTGGTGGGTTCCTTTGCCCCCAGGAGATACTTATCCAGTGTGGCCTAACTCCTGTAACCATCAGTCAAGAACCTTCAGATCCAGCATGCAATTTCCTGAACACACACAGACAACATGGACCTTGAGCCCCCTCTTAGCCATCCAGCACTTGAACTCTTCCTGCATTTGTGGGATTCCCCACTGTAGGAGCCTTCTACTATAGAGGCTGCAAGTGCCAGGTTTTCTGAGCTTTCTTTGCAACTGAGGCATGATGGATGCATGACACGGGATATGCCATGACGTGTACTTAGCTACAGAATTTTGAAATTATTGTTAGAAGTAATTTCTGTTTCTCGGGGAAAAAATCTTGCAATATGAAGCCATATTTATTGGATTTTATGGATAATTTATTCTGGAGGTTTTAGTTCTCTAATCTATAACAAACTGAAAATAAGCCAAAAAATTTGCACATTTTCAGAACTAGGACATCAAGTTCACATATGTACATATGGCTACTGATTTCATGACATATTAAAAGGTATGTGACTGATACAGTATTAGAAATCTCATTCAGTTAATTATCAAAGCAGGCAAAACTACACTGGAGAAAATTTGGAAATTATACAGGGGGGAAGCATGTATAACTCCTCTGTTTAAACAACTATCATGCATTGGTTTGTATTGCCTGACACTCTTTCTTCTCTGGAACGTTTTACATCATTGTTAATGGAGCCTACCTAAGCATTTGTATCTACCTTTTCCATTTATGCTGTAGCATAGACATTGTACTTTCTGTAAAAAATTGGATCATCATTATTTATAGGTTTTTGGTTGCTGTTCTTGGAGACAGGAATTTCCCATTTCCTTGCCTCACACTCCTGAGTAGCTGGGATTCCCGGATGTACCACCACAACCAGCTTCCGGCTGATTTTATTGTGTTCCTTTGTGAAGAAGGTACAGGGGTTCTTCCCCAACCACAGCTGATGTGATCTCTGCTCTTGCTTCATGCGTTTCTCTATCCTCATATAATCACACACACACACAGAGAATAAGCACACGTGGTGTGAATACCAAAGTAGGGTCATACTATTCCTTTCTACAGCTTACCCTTCCCGATACAGTACGGCAATCATTCCAAGTGCATCGGTATAGATCTAAGAAAGAATTCCTAATTTCACAGTTTAAATGAATTGTTGGTCTTCACAAATGCCCTTTATTTCCATTACTTTGCATCTGCGAACAATGCCACAACCGCCAGCTGTGGCTGCACATGCCTGTAAATCCCGTCTGGCACTCAGGAGGCTAAGACAAGATGACTGCCGTGAGTTCGAGGCCAGCCTGGACTACAGTGTGAGCCCTTGTCTCAAAAAACTGGAAAGTAAAAAAAAGCCACAACAAACACCTTGGCAGGTAGAGTATTTAACGGGTGCGACTAGGCTGCTTCCCAAAGCCTGCAGCTACTCTGAGCTGCCTCAGGAGCGCAGCATGAAAGGATCCTCCTGCATCGTAGACAGCAAGGGCCACTGACGTGTGCTAGCTGTGGGCAATCAGGTGGGTGACACGTATACTTCGTAATCACTTTTGCTGATTGCTAGTGCTGCTGAGCCTCCCTACGTACACTAACAGACATTTAGGTTTGGTTCTGGTAAATTATCTGTTCTGATTCGCCTATTTTTCTACCTGGTTGCCTGTCTTTTTCTTTACCAATATTTTTGTAGTGGGAATCGAACTCAGGACCTCACACCTGCCAGGCAGGCACTGTGCCACTGAGCTATCTCCCCAGCCCTGCCTGTCCTTTTCTGATCAATTAGTAAGAGTTTCTGTATAACAGATGTTAACTCTGTTCTATGTTTTATTGCCCCGTCTATTCTTTTTTTCTTTTGTGATCACTTTTGCTATTGAAACATTTTAAAATCTCCTTAGTTAAAAAGATATGTTTCCTTAATTGCTACTAGGTGTCTTGAATCGGTTTTAAAGCTCTCTGCCATCCAAAAGTTATATGTATTTTTTTCCTAAATGTTCTTCCAAGGTTTTTCTAATTTTTACAAGTAGTTAATCCATCTGGAATTTGTTTCTGTACGTGGGACAAGGGGATCTTCCACTTTCTTAGCTTCCTGGTGGATAATCACTAATACTAGAACACATTAAGTGAACCGTCCTTTTCCTTCATAGAATTGAAATACTAATTTCTGTAGCATATTAAATCCCCATACATATGGAAATATGTTTTGGGCTCATTATTTATTTACCTATTCCTATTCCAAAACTGCAGTCTAAGTGTCCATCTGTGTTTTACGAATACTTGGGGCCAGGTCAGTGGTGTATACCTATTAGCCCAGACCGCTGGGAGACTACAGCAAGAGGACCGGAAGTTCAAGCCCAGCCTGGGCAAGTTAGCAACTTAGCGAAACCTTGTCTCACGAATACAAAGTGGAAAAGGCCTGGAAATTAGCACCACGTGAAGGCACTGGGTTCAGTTCCTACCATCAGAAAAAAACAAATTGTGAGGCAAGCCAAGTATTTTCTTTGCATAGTTTGGTTTTCCTAGCTAAGCACAGTGGTGCAGGACTGTAACCACAACTACTTGGGAGGTTGGGAGGGGGCCGTGTTAAATGTGAGGCTGGCTTTGGCAACATAGTCAAACCCCGTATCAAAAACAAACAAAACAAGGCCAGGGAATATAGCTGAGCAGCACAGCACCTGCCTGGCAAGTGTAAGGTCCTGAGTTCAATTCCTGGTTAAAAAAAAAAAAAACTAAAACAAATGGAAAAAAACTTCAACATCCAGATACTTTGCTTTCCTGACATCTACTTTCCCATACAAAAAAACCTCTATTTTACATTTTTACTCACTACCAAACAAAAAATGGAATTCTCATTGGAATTACTTTCAATTTATATATTAATCTGAAGAACTGACATTTTTGTTATATCAAATCTAACCATGCAAGAGCAACACAGTTCTTTCCATTTGCCAGGAACTTTCTTTGGTCTTTTGATCAGATTTTGTAATTTTCTTCTTAAAGTCCCTGTACTTTAAGATGAAATTTATTAAATATCTTTTAAGATTTTATTGTTACTGTGAATGTGAATTGTTACCGTGAATTTTTCTCCCTTTCCAGTCCTACTATTTTTGGTAGTCTCTATTTTTTGTGTATTTATTTTGTGTCCATCCGGTACCCTAAATTCCTCTACTAACCGTGGAAATTTTCGATGAACATTTCTTTATTTTCTAGGTTATCTTTATCATGAAGGCAGGGACCCTGGGGATTGAACCAGAGACTCAAAATGCTAGGCAAGTGCTCTACCACTGTGTCACACTCTGAGCCATACTCTCTGTCTTGTCCTATCTTACTGAGTTCTCTAAAGCTTTTAGAATAATTTTTCCTAATCATACTGATAGTGGAAATCATTGATTTTTTGATTTTAATGTAAATGGCTCTAGAGTATTCAGAATATCTGCTGTCCTTGATAAGTAATCTATATTACTTAATTTAAGCTTAAAGTTCTATTTTACTAAAACTTTCTTGGTAGAAATGAATATTTGATTTTATTCGAACTTTCAGCTGATTAGACCTTGCAACTGATAGCCTTATTTTCTTCTCCTTTATTTAATGAATTATGCTGCTTCCCTGATCTAACATACCTCGAATATATGTTTGTTTATAGGATATAGCTCATCTGCCATACAACTGCATTCTATTTGTTGATATTTAAAGTTTTTGCATCTATAGTCATAACTGGTTTTGTTTTATGAGGGGTATTTTTTAATCATACTTTATCATTAAGGTTACCCTAGTCTTAAGGAATTAGAGGCCGGGCGTGGTGGTGCACGCCTGTAATCCCAGCACTGGGGAGGCTGAAGCAAGAGGATCATTGCAAATTTGAGACCAGCCTGGGCTACATAAGTGAGCTCAAGGCCAGCCTGAACTGCAGACCAAGACCCAGTCTCAAAAAGACAAAAAAAAAAAAAAAAGGAATTAGAAAGTTGTGCATCTTTTTCTATAATCCAGAAAAGTTTCAATTGCATGAGAATTATGTTTTCTTTAAATAATATCACATCAGTATGAAACCACTTGGTCCTAGTGCCTTTTTAAAAATATAGGTAGATGGGCTGTGGGTATAGCTCAGTGGTATAACCACTTGCCTGGCAAGCCTGAGGTCATGAGTTAATCTCAGTACCAAAAAAGTAAATAAATAAATAAATAAATAAATAAATAAATAAATAAAAATTTTATATATATATATATATATATATATGTAGATCTTTGAAGCCTTTTTAATTTCTCCAAAAGTCTACCCAATTTTTTTACTTAATTTAGTAATTCACATTTTTCTAGGAAATCCTGTATTTCCTTAAGTTTGCCAAATCTGTTGACAGAGCATAAGCATTTTCCATGTGCTGTATAAAGAATAGTGAAGGAGTTAACAGTTGAACCAATGCTATGTGCCAGAGATTATGCTTCACATTTTATTTATATTGTCACATTTAATTGAATCCTCACAGTGATTTTATCTAGCATACTGAGACTTGGAAAATTAAGTAATAAAATGTCTATGATCATAGGTTAAGAAATGGCAGAAAGGGCCGGAGATATAGCTCAGCAACATAAGTGCCTGCCTGGCAACTGCAAGGTCCTGAGTTCAATTTCCAGTACCAAAGGAAAAAAAAAAAAAAAAAAAGGAATGGCAGAAGGAGTCAGAATTGTAATTTAGGTCTGTGTGATTTCTGAACCGGGGCTTCTGTTACACTTGACTTTCTCCAGATAGTTTCACAATCATTACATTTTATTACTGAAAAATAGTTGTTTGAGGAAATATGCCATTGTTCACTTTCCTCTCCAAACTATTATTAGCATATTTTTCTGCTTTTTACTGTAATAAATGAATACAAAAACTATAGCTTTCTTTTTTCATAAAGTATTTAGGACACTCTTAGGCTAGGTTTGTAGAAGACAGTTTCTAAGATGAAATATATGTTTATTTTAACAAGTAATACATATTGAAAAGTACGTTTTAAAGGAAATTAGCAAGATTACATGGAAAGTAAAGTGACTTTTTCTAAAGTAAGCCTTTCTCCAATTATGAAACTCCCTTGGAGATCTTAGTTAAGATCTCAGGGAGTTTCATAATTGGAGAAGTGCTCTTCCTTGTCACTCTCTGAGCCCAGGAATTCTTCATTCTGCCCTTGATAGCCCTTGAATCGTTGTCTACCTTTGAATAAACACCATTAGATGTTCCACCTCCCCATCTGGATGGCTTCGGTGCTAGGTCCAAGCACACCCACCTAGGCCTCGGCAGATCCTTGGGGAAAGTGTTCAGTTTTTAGAAAGAGTCCATTGGTCTTTACATCATGACCGATCATTATATGGAACAATGGTGCTCAATTTGCACTCTTTGAAGCCGCCGGGCTTTCTGGAGTCTGCCTCTGGGGACAGAGACTAGTGTTCAAGCCGGTGGGGCACAGAGCTACCTCTACACCCCCTCACCCAGGATCTCTCTGTGCTTATCCGACTCACATACGCTTTGGGGAAAGAATTTCCTTTTAAAATCAATTTCTGCTGTTTAAAAGCAAAGATCCTAAAATTATTACGATAAATAGAAATGTTGAAACATCTTCCTAAAAAGTTCAATTTTTATGAAATTAGATCCAAATATTTAGTAATAAAGCTAACACGCACCTAAAGAACACTGCAAAATCCCGTCCCTCCCCCGCAGTGACCTAGAATGTGTACCCTTCCCCCACAGAAGCTCACAAAAACTCAGGATTGTCTATTACTTCCCAATTACTGCTGTGACAGAAAAGGAAAGGTTGGCACTTTGGGGAACTGAAATTAATTGAAAGCAGACTTGAGTTAATTTCCACAGCAGTGTTCTTTATTGAATGGGTCTTTGGTGCATATTTCTAATTTAGTAGAATGAGAACTTTTTATGTCAGGGGAGGGGAGATGAGGAAGTGCTCTCCCCTGAAACTAAAGTAAATCACCAGGACAAACCCTGCAAACACTGTCAGAGAGGACAGTACACACTCTTTATGTGAGAAGATGCTTAAAAAACTAAGGAGTGACATGCTCGTAGGTTGCTTTTCTATACTGTCTGAAAGCAACGTCCTTCGGTGACTGTAATGTCCAGCTTCGTGGTTTTCACAGCACTCTCTGGGCGTTGCCTCCCTTGGTCACCATAGCAATGCCAAGCGCCAGGCAGAGTGTAGGCTCCATTCGTTACACACAGAAAGAAACCTGAGGTCAGAACAATTATTTGCCCGAAGTTACACACCAGGTAGCTCCAAGTAAGACCAGTAGCCTTCGCATTATTCTGCATCCTTAGGTAAATGGTTTCATGCCCCAATATTCCAAAGCACTGTAATACAAGGAACCACTTGCACTGTCATGAACGAAAGCATCAATTCCAAGGTGGACTCTGATAGCTCTTTGGATAAGTAGGTTGAATAGACCCATGAAATGAAAAACCTTGCTCTGGTAGGTGTGATGAGAGAGAAGGATTGAAAGGGAATGAATACAACGTAAGACTCTAAAACAGAAGTATATAGCCACCAACTCAGAGAATAGGAGATACTATTTGTAAAGTTTTGTGTGTGATTTATTGCTACTAATTCTTAAAAGTTAGATACAATAGGCAATTTTCTAGGAAAACATAGATTATTGAAATTTGTTTTAAAAACTATTTGAAAAACTCACCTAGAACAGCTATCTGTAGAAGATATTGAAAGGGAGACTCAAATACCTACCCCACCAATAAGATGACTCAGGATAATAGCACAGGATTCATAAATAGCAATGACTGTTATTTAATCTGCATTACAGAATAAGCCATATGCAAATCACTAAATTCATTTTGTGAGATCTTGATACCAAAACTATTCTATGTTAGATAAATAGATATGCACATATTCTAAATAAAATATCAAAAACCAAAATATACCATAAGCACTAGAGTTTGTTCTAAAATATAAAAAAGGCTTCATGCATCTAAATCTATTACTATAATTCATTGATCAGCAGCAGAAGAAGCAGTGATCCTTAAAAGCGTGAACCTTAGAATCCCAGCACTCAAGAGGATCACTGCATATTTGAGACAAGTCTGGGCTACAAAGTGAGCTCAAGGCCAGCCTGAATTGCATAGCGAGACACTGTCACAAAAATAAAACCCAGAACTGTGAATCTTAGAATCCAAATGATAAAGAGATAACACAAATATCACAATACACAGGTGCATAAGTGTTTAAAATGAGGCTATCTCAAAGATAATGTAACCTTTCATACCACTTTCCAAAAAAGCCCTCTTGAATACATAGCAATTCAAAGTGGCAATGGCAATAAATTAAAGAATTATTATGCTATTTTGTAAATGGGTATCTGTTTGTTAGTATGTTTTCCTTCCTTTATTTTTAAAATAAATTTTAAAAAAAGAATTAAACTAGGACTCTGCCATACACATCCCAAACAATAAATAGTCTTATGTGGAAGATAGTGCTCGATCTTCAAGTGAGTTTTTTCCTTAATATTTTCACAGGTACGAGTGCTGGTAGAAATAGGGTGGCTCCGGCCATTGAACTAGGTCACTTCGCCCCGTCTTCAGCTGACTGCCCGAGAGTTGGGTGCTCATCTGATAGGAAGCAACTGAGGAGCTCCGAGGCCATTTCATTCACCTGTCTGCCCCCGCGCCTAGCGCCAGTCTTCGAACAAACGTTTTCAGTAAATGCTGTCAACAAGTATTTGAAGGAAGTGACCTTAATTTTTATTCAATAAACCACCAGGGAAACATGCTTTTTACCAGCAAATTTCTTCAAATTTACAATAAAATGTTAAGGGGTAGAGAAAAAGTTTGGCCTTGCGATGAGTTGCTTTTTACTAGGAAAAAAAGACACTTTTATTCTACACAGCAAAGTTCCACGGGTCGGAAATAGATTCCCCTGCACCCACCACCGGGCTTGAAGCACCAAGAGAATGCAGGATTTCCCACTGAACATTCCCACTCCAAAACCGACTGACTGATACGGGGTCGCTCCCAGCAACCCCAGGGTACCCAGAGCCAGTGAGAACACGGACAAAACACACAAAGCAGGTGATTCTTTAGTTCAGAAGCACATAGAAGGTTCTTTACATCAGAAGGAAGATCAGTGATCCGCCTACCCTCACTTCACTGGCATGGTAATTTTTGTTGTTCATCTAATATAGGATTAATTTGGTTGAGGGGCTGGGGATATAGCTCAGCGGCACAGCACCTGCCTGGCAAGTGCGAGGTTGTGAGTTTGATTCCCAGTACCAAAACAAAAAAAAGATTAATTTGATTGATACTTGTATCAATCAGAATAAAAATGAATTTGTGCCTGTTATCCCTTACAAGACAAACTACTGGTTTGAAGTAATTACTCTGAGCTTAAGAAAACCTCACTTGAGACATCTCCTGCCTCCTTTTCCGTCAGAGAGCACTAACGTGTCAGAGCTAGATCTTTGTGAGGCTGAATTTGTGGGCTGTGAATCTGGCCAGGAAGATATGCTCCATCTCTTTTCCAATCTTCTGACTCTTTTCTTTTTTCTATCTCAATCTTTCAAACATGTTTTTTCCCTGGATTTATCTGAGCAGAAGATAGGTGCCATCAAGAGATACTCTGTGTAGAAGGCACAAGTCCCCAGGACAAGCTAAGTATTACTTAGAAAGAAAATAAAGCGGCTGTCCCTATACCTTCACCAGGCAAGCCCCAACTGGAAGAGAGGAAGGACAGCAAGGGACAAGCGAGGCCCCTGGGAGACCTGCAGAGGAAAGTGCCCTGGGTGCCAGAGGAAGTTCCTGTCAGCCCTGGGGACGGCCCTCTTTGCAGAGGAGGATGCCAGCATAGAAAAAGCTTCAACCTCAGGAGATATTCCACCTGCAGTTGCAGGCCTCACAAGATCCGGATCAGGAGGCCGGTTAGTACACCTTATGAAACAGATCATCATTCATCAAAGCCTATTTTAGGTGAGAGGGGAAACCAGGTTACTGCTGCCTCTCCTGGGAGAATGCTTTTCATAGTTCAGATGAAATGACACCCAATTTGGAGCTGCCTTTGGCACTTTTAGAACGGCCGGGAAGGAGAATTAGAGTAAAATCCGATCTTCGGAACGGGCGTAGTTTCTCACTACTTTCCAGAGAGCGAGGTCTCCCAGGGAGCAGAGTCCAGAGACGAAATCATGCAGAAATCTGGGACCTCGCTTGGAAAAAGAGCCCACAGCCTGTGCGTCTTGGCCAGGGCCAGGGATACTCTCCTGCTGCTCGTAACACAGGCCTCGCCCCCTAGAAAGAGTCCACTTGCTGGCCCTGCGCACTCCTACCTGCAATCTCAGTCCCTCAGGTCCCCCTGCCTCAAATATTCTGCTTTCTGCCTACCGAAGCTGGCAGAAAAGGTTATTGTCCTTCACCTACCCTCACTAAAGCGAGTTCGTCTTATAACACGGTGTTATCGAGTCCAGCAGCATAAGCCTAAAGATAGGATATGGTCGATATTTTTATCGGTCAATGAAAAGTGTGAGTTCATCATTAGTTTGCTGCTTTTTTATTTTTAACCTTTTCAAACATGCCTTTCTTAAAGCTAAGGCATACTGAATCCAGCCACTGACTGGTTTTTTTGTTTTTGTTTTTGTTTTCCACATTTGATAAATTTGGAACAAGGAAAAATGCAGGGACACTCTGTCAAGAGCCCAGAATACATAGGGGTTATGTGTGCTGAGAGGCTAGATTTGAATTCCTAAATCGCATCTTGCATTCTTTCAATTTCTTTTTTTTTTTTTTTAACAAGTTGGGACAGGAAAAAGTTAATAAAAATTGGAGTATGTGGGCATGGTGGCGCACACCTGAAGTCCCACCTATCCAGATGGAAGAAAAAAAGAAAAAGTGCTTCATTCTCTTCCCTCCGAGCTGAATTCCATACTTCTTTCATCCCAGATAGAGGGGTAGAAACCTTTTTTTTTTTTTTGAGACAGGGTCTCGCTGTGCAGTTCAGGCTGGCCTTGAGCTCACTTTGTATCCCAGGCTGGTCTCAAACTCGCAAAGATCCTCCTGCCTCAGCCTCCCTACTGCTTGGGATTACTGGCATGTGCCACCACACCTGGCAGAAATCCTATTTATCAGAACTTTTAAAGTATATGAACAACCTCACTTGAAATCAATTCCAAGGCTGCTTAAGCATTGTCTGAGGAAATCACTCCTGCCTGGTTTCACTTGTTCTGGTATCACTGGAAAAGAATTCCTTTATCTGAAGGCAGGTCAGTCAGTCAATCTAACAGGGCACATACACACTGCGCAGGATCATACCCTGCCTCCAGTGCTATGTATTGAATGCTTTTCAGAGGCCTTCGTAAATAATCCAACCTGTGAGCGTTTTCATCAGACTTCCTGCCATATAAATCTAAGTAAAAACATTCCCCGAAGAGTCAAGAAGGTAGTGTACCTGCTGGTGCAGGGCCAGGGAATAGAAAGTACAGTAGACTGGGGTCCCCGACTTCTCTCTCACTGTGGGGCCATGGGAAAGCTAGGAACCTTCTCTGGTTCTCCATTTCCTCATCTATAGTATGAGGAGGCTTTCAAAGTCCTTGTGGCTCTAAGTGCCGTGGCTAAAATTTGGCAGTGTGTCTCCAAATGTTATGCAGAAGCATAGTAACGTGGTGATATCATAACCAGTGGCCTCCCTTCCAAACCCTGTAACTGTTCTTTTGTTCAATCCCCCCTTCCAAAAAGAAAAAAAATGCCCCTACCATGACTCAAACTAGCTTATCCTAAGTAGTTCACAATTTTCTCCTCCTTAGTTCTTTCCCTATGCACCTTGAGCTATTTTTTAGTATAGGAGCCTTGGAGGGTAGGAAGCCAAACTGGTTTTCTTCTGACCCTGCGCCCCTGCTCTTTGAATCTGTCAGGCTGAACTTTCATTCCTTTTCAATGAGCATTTTCACCCGGCTCTTCCGCTGAGCTCGCACTCCGTGTGTTTAAATCTCCTTGGTCGTCTTTACTGTCTTCAGGTTTCCCTTTGGATGTGCCTAGCGCTACGACCCGGACTCACGACCTTGGAATGCCCTTCCCACCCTGCAATCTACCCGTCATGAAATTTTTGTGAATCTTCCTTTGTAAGGGTTTTTAAATGTCCTCCTTCCTTGTTTATTGTCACCTCTGTAGTTCAACCTAACTGTCCCACACCTCAGGGTCCGTTTGAGAATCCTGCTGGTCTTATTAACCCTTTTCACTGCTACATTAGTTTCCTTTCCATACCTTTTTGGTCATCTCTTGCTCCTGTTCAAAACGTCAATGGTTCCTGAGTCATCCCTGCTTTGTCTCGTCCTCTCCGAGCTGCCTCGTCTGCCCGCCCAGCTCCCCCTAATTTTCACATCCTTAGGTATCCCCAAAGTGAAACTCAGAAGCAAATCCCTTTCTACAGTTTTCTCCCTCAACCCAATAGGATACAATCCTTCTTTACTTGGAATAACTGTAGAACTCAATCAAAACCATGACTTTCTGCCATTATTTATCTGATGCATGTAAATAATCTCATGTTCTAAATCGATTATATACTTCTTGAGAAAAAAGCCTATATTCTCCACCTAGTATATCTGGTATCCATTCTGTATTCTTCCGTAGAGAAGAAGCTCAGTGAAATTTGCTGACTAAGACACTAAGCACGACCAAACACTGCCAGTGGAACTACTTAGCACATAATCACCTCCAGTTTAATGAGTTATTAATAATTAATTGATTAGGTGTTCTTTCATCAAAAAAATCTGACAATCAATAGTTGTGGAGGTAAAGACTAAGGGAGAGAGAATTGGCTGAAGGGAGAATCAGCCAAAAGAAATCCAGACCGGGAGAACAGTCAAAAGGATTTAATGCCTGTCTAGGACCTAAAGATCATTTTCAGAATTACAGAGTCATAAAACAGAAAGATGTGCGGTAGCTTTGCCCATGTTATGCACAGTAAAGTCTAGTGTTTTGAATTCAGAGGCAAAGTCAGTCTTTTCCTTCCTTTGCCTCCTTTAGAAGGCCTTGGAGAGATCTCACTGTCTCGGGCTTGCCCAGCTCCTTCCTCTTAAAACCTGGATGAAGTGCCTTTGGCCCCTCATATCTATATTCATCTGCCTGGAATCTGTGTTCCTGGTCTCCAAAACACATCACAAGATAGCAGTGAAGGGGCTGGGGATTTAGCTCAGCGGCAAAAGCTCCTGCCTGGCAAGCGCAAGGTCGTGAGTTCGGTTCCCGGTACCGGAGAAAAACCAAAAAATAAAAAAAAATAAAAAAAAATAAAAAAAAGATAGCAGTGAAGAGGCCAGTAGATGCAGGAGGAATCTCGAGAATAGGCGAGCAAACAGACCTACTCTTTTGAAAACAGTAAATCCACCTAGTACTTTAACGCCTCCCTCTGTTTGGTTTAGCTTAGGTTCTTCCTCTACCCCGTTGTGCAGACAGCAAACTACCTGAAATCTGGATGTGACCTTCACAGCAAAAACAGGTCCCTGCTTCTAAAACTCCTATAGCTTAAGATACCATATATCATGGAAAGTATTAAAATGTTAAAATGCAATGTTTGGAATCCTGGAAGTAAAGAGAAGCTCACTTGTAAGAATCCTGGGACAGGGCTGGGGGTTTAGCTCAGCAGCACAGCGCCTGCCTGGCAAGCGCAAGGTCGTGAGTTTGGTTCCCAGTACCGGAAAAAAACCAAACCAAACCAAACCAAAACAAAACAAAACAAAAAGAATCCTGGGGCATAAAGGTTGAGGGAAAGAGATACCAAGTTGAAGCTCAAGCTCTTACTCATCCCACCAGGCCTATTTCTTTCCTCTCTTCGCAACTTCAGAACATTATCAAATTTACCATATCCTACTACACATATTAAAGATTATAAAAAGTCTCTTCTTAGATGTCACTTTATGACGTGTGTGATATGCAGGGGTCCCTGCATTCTGTGAGGTGTAAACCAGGATCGAGCACGTGTTCTGAATAAAAAGGGGTTGGTTGAATGCATGAATGAATGAATATCATAATATGGAAAAACCAAACAAAAACGAAGCTGTACCCACCAGAACTACTTGCAATATAACCTAAGGATTCGGCAGGGAAGAGTAAAGAAAGTCAAACAGAAAGATTACACAGAGCTCAGCCAGCCAAACCAAAGGGGTAAATGATGGGACCAAGTCATAATTCTAAAAGAAAAAAGGCTGCGGTGGCTCGCTTACAGAGTGCCAGTTTCCTGTGCAAATACGGTAGTTATGGAATCTGGTGCCGTCGCCTCAATTATACGTGAAATAAAATGACTGTCAACTCACCCCTTGCCCGAATAGATCAACATCACTGCTTGTCATTAGTGCTCTAACTTTACTTCTTTGGATTTGGAGAGGGTTTTTTTAAAAAAACATACTTTCCTCTGTTATCTGCTAATATCTTTGCCAGTTGAGAGCAACGCTGCCAGCCACACTGGGCGTCCATAGGAGGTGAGGATGGAAAATCTGAGGTCAGAATGCGATGATCTGGATTTGAATCCCTAGTCTATGATTTTTTTTGTTTTGTCTTTTTGAGACAGGGTCTCGCTATGTGGGTCAGGCTGGCCTTGAGCTCACTTTGTATCTCTGGTTGGCCTCGAACTTACAACAATCCTCCTGCCTCAGCCTCCTGAGTGCTGGGATTACAGGCATGCACCACCACACCTGGCTTTTTGCGGGTTTTTTTTTTTTCCCAAAAAAAAACATTGTCTCAATATGTAGTTCAGGTTGGCCTTGAACTCACTATATAGCCCATGCTGGCCTTGAACTCGAGGTGATCCTCCTGCCTCAGCTTCCTGAGTGCCAGGATTACAGCCATTCCACACCACAGCTGGCTCTTGCAGGACTTTTGTTGTGATGAGTGGTGTAGCCAGTGAGGCTAGAGCTGAACCATTAGTAATCCTGGAGGGCAAGCTGAGCTCTGCCCTTGGAGGGCCTCCTTTCCCAACCTTCTTTCAAGCAAGAGCAGTCTCTCTTCGTTGAAATGTTGAATACTGAAGAAAAGTCTGTTTGAACAAACACCAGGAGATCCTCCTCTGTGGGATCTTAATTTTAAATCTCAGGGGCCCCGTCGCTCTAACCCCAGCTCCCCAGCCCAGCAAATCACTGCTCACCATGTCCTCTGAGGTCCCTCTCTCCTGACCAGAACCTTGGAGAGGCTGCCGAGGTGGGGCTCCCCACATGCCCTCGTGGCCAGTTAGACATTAGTTGATATGAATTTGCTACATACAACAGTTAACGGCTGAACTTGTCGGTCTCTCTCAGAGACTTTCACATGAAACTGTGCAGCTGTTAGTAGTGGTGACGTGGGTGTGTGGATGAGCACAGCTCGTGCCTTTCCCCGAGCGCGTTCCTGCCTCTGTACCTCTGTTCCTCCCACCCTCTACCCCCTCAGACAGCTTTCCTTACACAATGAAATAGTTCTCGTCCTCCCAAGCTCGGTTCAAGCACCTTCTTTCGCAGGAAGCCTGCCCCGATCCTTCAAGTTACGGTCAACCCCTCTTCTATTGCATTCCTACGCCATATTATCAGCATCTCCACCTGGGGGGAGTCGTAGGCACCAGTTTCCGTATCTGTCTCTCACACAACTCTGGAAACTCCAGGAAGGCAGGGACTATTTCTTATTCGTATTCATGGTACCTGACAGGTAACTGGTCTTTTAAAAATTCTTTTAAATGTTTGATTGGCAAATTATAATTGCATATATTTATGGGATACAATGAGACATGATGATAGATGTAAACAACAAGGAATGATTGAATCAGCCTAACATATCCATCACTTATATACTCATCCTTTTTTGTGGTGAGAACATTTAAAACTTACTCTCTTAGCATTTAAGAAGTATACAGTATAGCACTCGGGAGGCTGAGGCAGGAGGACTGCTGTGAGTTCAAGACCCACGTGGGCTACAAAGTGAGCTTAAAGTCGGCCTGAACCACATAGCAAGACCCTGTCTCAAAAAAAGAGAAAAGAAATATACAATATATTATTAATGATAGTCACCCGCTGTATAATAGATCTCAAAAGACATATTCTTCTGCCTAACTGAAACTTGTACCCTTTGGCCATCAACCTCCTCACCCACCCTCAGCCTCTGGTGACTACCATCCTACCCTCTACTTTTATTAGTTTGAGTGCCTGGATTCCCCGTCTAAGAGGAATCATGCAGTAATGTCTCTCTGTGTCGGGTTTATTTCTCTTAGCACAGTGTCTTATCATTCTAGGCGTCTAGGCTTGAAGCCTCAGGATAAACACGATACACCTCCTGGTAATAGCAATTTTACTCAAAATTTCATCCATTTAAAAAATTTTCACATACTTATAATGCTCAGATAGCTTAGAGAGGAATGCAAAACTAACTTGAGCTTGAAAGATAAATACACATATCATTTTTGCACATTCCTTTGACATATGAGAAGTTGGAGGATCTTATGCAGTAGTCATTCAACACAAATTTGAATTTAATTTAATTTCATTTCAAGACATGTTTATGGTTAGTGATTTCTTTTTTTGAAGGAAACAACACAGACCCTTGTTTATTTATATTAAACAGCAAGAAAAACCATTCTTTTTTTAAATAATGAGAGCTGGAAAAGGGTAAACTGGAAAAAGTCATGTTACTTCACCTAAATTGTAAATTGAGGGGTACTTGAAATTGAACTCAGGACCTTGCACTTGCCAGGAAGGTGCTTGTGCCACTGAGCTATCCCCAGCCCTACACTGTAAATTTTAACAAAAGTTCACTATCTAAATATATAGACTAAAAATCTTTGAAAGCATTACCTTCTAGCAAAGACCAAGTGCTTCTCTGTATTTGAAAGAAATTGTAGGATACATCATATACACAAAATAACATATGCAATATATGCAGTTTTCTGTTTGAAGTCTTTACAGTATATAAGTAAAAATTTGATTCTCAGTCCCGGTAACTCTTTCAAAATATGGCTTTCAAGCACTCTTAGTATATTGCCCTTATGCTATGTTAATGAACTATCTTTTTTGTTTAATTTTTTCTTGTTTGCTTTATTTGGAGACAAGGTTTTACTATATAGTTCAGGCTGGCCTTCAACTCACTATGCAGCCCAGGCAGACCTCAAACTCTCAGTGATCCTACTGCCTCAGTCTCCCAAGCGCTGGAATTATAGACATGTGCCATTATGCCGGGCCGGTTAATGGACTTTTTTTTTTTTTTTTTTGTCTTTTTGAGACAGGGTCTCACTATGCAGTTCAGGCTGGCCTTGAACTCACTTTGTAGCCCAGGCTGGCCTCAAACTCGCAATGATCCTCCTTGCCTCAGCCTCCCAAGTGCTAGGATTACAGGCATATGCCACCTCATCCGGCTTTGTTAATGGATTTTCAAGTATCCCTCAGGTAAAGATTTGGCTTCTTGTATAGATGTACCTATAGAATAATAACAGCATCATAAATACTGTAGCTACTAAGCTTTGTTACCTTTGCAGTAAAAACTAAACGTATATGTTATATTACCTGGATGTGGATACTACAAAAGGTCTTCAGATCTACAACATAGCAGCCAGATCCAACTTCTGAGCCCTATTGTAAAAAATTTTAATGGTCCAATGGTCACGAAAACATCAGTATCTTTACTTAGTGTATTCCTTCACCACTGGCATAGTTAAAATAAGGGAACATTAGATTTATTTGACCCAACAGGAAAGAGTCTATATGCTCTTAAATTCTACTTGTACTTGGGTAAACACCTCTGGACAAATAGAGGTTATTATTGAAAATAAAAGGCTTACACCAAGTGGTGCCTAATTTTGTCTAACTGCTACAACTGTTTGAGCTACTCTTCATTAATATTCTACTTCTAATTTTTAGCCCCTGCTTATTTAACATAGTTATAAGGTGACTCTTCTTTTCCAGACCATCAAAAGATGCAGTTCACTGAACAGCAGCCTAGCTTCATTTTCTCCTTTAGGTCAGGTAGGGTGAGACTTTTAACCCCCGGCTAGGCAGCATCAACGCTTCTCAGCCAGAAGCAGTTATACACAGACAGATGCTTGGCCCTTCTGCACATGTTAAGAATAAGGAGTCAGGGCTGGGGATATAGCTCAGTGGCACAAGTGCCTGCCTGGCAAGTGCAAGGTCCTGAGTTCAATTCCCGGGACCATGAGAAAAGAAAAAAAAAGAATAAGGAATCAAAGGGGGCAGGTAGGGTAGAAGAAATAAAAATAGATAGAAGGGAAGCAAGGAAGGCAATAACTTAAAAGTTGTACTGTTAAGACTGTAATTCCATGGGGTTGGGGATATAGCTCAGTGGCATAGCATCTGCCTTGCAAGCATGAGGTCATGAGTTCGATTCCTGGTACCACTAAAAATAAAAAATAAAAATAAAAAAATAAAAAATAAGATGGCAATTCTAGGACACAAAGTTCCCAAGATTATCTATATCAGTATTCCCTGGATTGCTTATGTTTTTTTTTTCTTTTAGGGCATCATACCCCAAATTCCTTCAAGATACTTTGAATCTATGGATTAGTTTAGCTGATAAAGTAAAGGGCAGAAACTTGATCTTAAAGGAACATATTGAGAGTTCAAAGAATGCTTTAAGGCAAAATCTTAGGTCTCCCATCTAAACAATAAACTGGTGGGGCTCATGCCCTTCACCTGTAAAATGGGCTGTTAGCTTTTCATAGGTGGGCCACCCTTTTCCTATAAACCAAGACAAAGATGGAACTTTCTACAAATTCCACAGATCTCTACCTCCAAAAGCACATAGATAGTCCCAGCTACAAACTATAGTACATCTCTCTCTTTTAAGGACCCACACTCTTATTTCTTTGAGTATGTGCTTTTAAATTTCTGCCTGATAAATTCCTTTATGACTCTTACAATTTATTTATTTATTTATTTATTTATTTATTTATTTATTTGAGACAGGATCTTGCTCTGTAATTCAGGCTGGTTTTAAACTCACTGTGTAGCCCAGGCTAGCCTCAAACTCATGGTGACTCTCCTGCCTCAGCCTCCCAGGTGATGAGCATGCACCACCATGCCAAGCCTAAAACTTTAATTATTAATAAATAATATTTTTCAGGTGAAATATCTCTGAGACTTTACGAAGGCACTCCCAAGAAGTAGGAGGTGAGACTAATATTAGAATGTCAGAAGCCGGGCATGGTGGCGCATGCCTGTAATCTCAGCACTTGAGAGGCTGAGGCAGGAGGACTGCTACAAGTTCAAGGCCAGCCTGAATGATATAGTGAAACCCTGTCTCAAAAAGACAAAAAAAAAAAAAAAGTAAGTTGAGAATTTCAGTTAGGTGTAGTAGGTTAAGCACAGCCAGATAGAAAGGAAAAAGCTAGGTCGTTATGTGTAAGGATTGTTTTAAAACCTAAATTACAAAAACAGTTATAAAAGCGGCACATGCTCACAGTAGAAATGCTGAGAGTCCGACCCACTGTCCCCTCTGTCTCTTTCCTGCAAGTTGCATGTAGAAGGTCCGTGGGAAACCAGACAGCCCACTGGGAGCTCCCGGAAGACAGCAGAGGACCTGGGCCGGAGGTGGGGCAGGGCAGGCCGCAGAGGCCAGAGTGAGCGGCTCATCCTAAGGGACTGACACTAACTTGATTTTGCATCAGGCTCACCACAGCAGAGGGGCCAGTGTTGCCCAAATTCTGAGTTTTACACCTAGCCCTTCCTTTTATCTTATACCCTTAGGACTTTATTGTCACAATTGCCTTTGTAACAGCAATGGCCTTGCAGTCAATTCCATTTGATTTGGGCAATATATCTTTTTAATAGCATATTAGTTAGCCAGTGATCCCTCCTAAGTCTAAATCAAGCAGACTTGTCTCCTTTTATCATCTTATTCAAACATCCCAACTATTATTCTTAGGAACATTTATTTCTTGATACGTTCATTATAGATTTTTAGCCTTCCTACCAAAGTCTTTTTTTTTTTTTTTTTTTTTGAGACAGGGTTTTGCCATGTAATTCAGGCTGGACTTGGACTCACTTTGTAGCCCAGGCTGGCCTCAAATTCACAGCAATCTTCCTGCCTCAGCCTCCCAAGTGCTGGGATTACAGGCGTGCGCCACCAGGCCCAGCTACCTACCAAAGTCTTGATCAAAATCCTCCAGTGACTCTTCCTGAAGTTCACATGTCCTAACCCAACAGACTCCACTTTGCTCTCAGACTTCTCTGCAGTCAGTGCTTCCTACACACACTGGGATTCCCTTACGAGGACAGTCCTGGGCCTCTGTCATTTCTACCCTGGGCTCCACTAACGCTGTTTCGTCAGCTGGCACCGTTCCCCGCCCCCGGGCTGCCTGTCAGACTGCTGATGTCCAAGAGTCTGTGTGTCTCTGTCTTTATTTCCTGCTATGTCCAAGTACAGTTAAGCCCTGTTTTTCTGTGCTGCTTAGTATCTCTCCACCTCTCTGTGCTAGTATTTATGTCAATTATTAACTTTTACAAGATTAGAAGTCCATATACACTCAGGGCATCTATACATCCAAAATTTTATGTGGACACATTTTCATGGGGAAAAAGGGTTCAGAGCTCACATCAGTCTCTTAAAAGAGTCTATAATTACTCCCTCAAAAAAAAAATTGGGAGCTGGGCATGTTAGCACACAGCTACGATCCCAGCACTCAGGAGGCTGAGGCAGTAAGATTGCCACATATTTGAGGCCAGCCTGGGCTACACAGCAAATTCAAAGCCAGCTTGAACTACAAAGAAAGACCCTATCTCAACCCCGTCCCCAATTTTAAAAAAAGAAAGAAATTGCAAACCACTGCACTAAATTCTGAGTCTTTAGGAAATAGAGTGAGCTCTATTCTTCTTTGAATCTCGACAGTAAGATGCCTGATGTTCACTAAATGAGAGTTTTAGTTATCATTTAAAGGTAATGCTTGCTCCAGTCAAGATATGTAGTAAATTTAACCTCCTTTTTTTAAAAAAATAGACAAGAAATATGATAGAGTGAAAACTACTCTAGGCAAAAGGGAAGTTATGGAAGGATCCAGAACAAAAGTCCAGCAGTGGTTAATTTAGAAAGAAAGATGGGGTTAGCGGATGGGCTTTCAAATTTTATTTACACTTTTCTGTAATTTACACATTTGTTTGTTTTACAATGAGCACTTTTTATTCTTAAAATTTAAAAATTATGTTTTAAACTATAGTATTTTTTCTTAATGTGTACCAGATACCTTGCTTTAAATCCTCCTAGCACTACTAATTTTTCCTTTCCTTTCCTTTCCTTTCCTTTCCTTTCCTTTCCTTTCCTTTCCTTTCCTTTCCTTTCCTTTCTTTTCCTTTCCTTTCTTTTCCTTCTTTTTCTCTTTTTCCAAACCCAGGACCTCGGACATGTGAGGCAAGCACTCCACCACTAAGCTACAACCCTGCCAGCCCGTTTTCATTTTATTTTGAGACAAGATCTTGCGAAGGCTGGCTTTGAATTTGTGATCCTCCTGCCTCACTAGCAACTGCAGTTACATCAGCTCTGCTACTTTAGTTTTGTGATGTGGGGAAACTTCATGAATCTTTATGAGCTTGGCTCCCCAACTGTAAAATAAACCATAGTAGTTACCCACCTTACATAGTTATTGTATGAAAAGACCCAATACAACAAGTAGGGGTTTGGTACATATTAGTTCAATGACAACAAATGTCTTTCTTAGGGTTTGCTTGTTTTTTGCGACCTCCAAAGACACTGAAAACAGAACTCAGTTAAAACATGGCTCTTTCTGGTCTGCATATTGTGCAAAAGTATTCACACAGCAGTAGAAATCTGATGTAACACACCTATTTATAAGGTGACCTTTAGCCCTGACTCTTGTCTAAAGAATTCCCTAAGTAATTTGTACATTTGCTGGGTTTTAAAAGAGGTTGATAAAAATTTTCCAAGCCATTTATAATAACTAAACTCTCATTTTCTCTGCGTTCTGTCTAGAAGCAAGTTCTCTGCAATGTTCACTTACCTCCTGCCCTGTCTCCACTGGGAGACATCACATCATATTTTTTGAAGTCTTCTAATTTCTCTAGAAGTTCTGTAAAAACAAAATGTCATTGAAAATGACAATCACCTTGCATTTTATGCCATCCTTTCCCCCACATAACTGTAATTAAAGGTTACTATATACGCAATTCATGGTTGTTAAATTTTTCCAATTTTGCAGGACTCTTTAAAGTCAAAAAGCCAAAGTCCTTATTTCTCTTAACGTTTTCATTTTTAAGTTGCTTGGTTTCAAGTAGACACAACAATCTCAGCATTTTTAACTTTGGGTGACTAATAAAACTAAATTCTTAACATGGCTAAAATACTTCAACAAGGCTCAGGAGGCTTTGCTCACTTAGAAGAGTTCAAAGTAGTTATCTAACCTTAAAATATCTAAATGCATCAATGTAGAGCTTTTTCCTACCCTATTAAGTGAAATCACCTCCTTCACCAGACAAGCGAAATGGGTTTGTAATATGTTTTTCTGTGGGAGCTAATTGAAGTGCTCTACAATCAAGATTAAGTATAAATCTATCTGGTAAACATTCTATGATTTATAGTGCTTTTGTCGGCAGTACGTCAGATCCCAAGCCAGCTGTATGTTTTATTTATTTTTCATTCTTTGAAACTTCTGGGGCAGTTTAGCCAATTTTCTGAATCTTTCTGGACTTCCCTTTCCTGATCTGTACGACTGGCCTCGTAATCATAACACTCAGCTCAGGGCAGATGCGAGAGTTAAGGGAGACGAAGGGGGCAGGGGGAGGGGAGCAAAGGCTTGCTTAGTCCCCTTGGTTGTGAGGCTTGTCCTGTATCTTAGGTGAAAATATGCTTATTCCCTGCTTGGCTTGCTTAGTTTTCTTTTCCACTTAACTTCGCTGAAAAGTTTTCTTAAAGTATTGCTTTTGTGCATAATTCCGTACTTGGCCCAAAAAGAACACGGGAGACAGTGTGAAGCCTGACACTGGGTCTGTCAGACGCTGACAGCTTCCACCCCCCTCTCCCTACAGAGAGGTGGCACCACGGGAGCAGATCCCTAACCTGTGATGTAAGTACAAGTAGTGGGGGTGACTTCTGAAAAGTCTCCGGATAAGACAGAACACACCTTTTCTGTTTTCCTTCCCACCTTCCTGCTGGCTAATAGCAGTGACATGGGGGGGGCTGGCAATCTTCTTGGACCAAGAAGCATTATACCGTGGATGGCTGAACAGTGAGCAAAAGGAATGCTGGTTGCACACGCCAAGGCACTGATCTAACAGCTTGCATTGCTGAACACTGAGGGTTTTTTCTTTACTATAAAAGAAAAATAAATACACGTTCTAACTTGTTTAAATCACTTGTTCTGGGCTTTTTTTTTTTTCATCATTTTCAAATGAACTCAATCCTCACTGATGTGCTGGCCCCCTAGGAAGTTATCCAGAGACAAAGACAATTTTTAATTTGCAAACTTTTCCCACATTTCCTTGGAGTCTCTGTGTGCTTTTTATTTACTAACAACAACTCTCTCACTCTTCAAAAGTCTCTAGTGTGTCACCCCAGCCCGCGTCTATACACTGTTCCCCTTTCACTATCACTACCCATCTTTTGAGCTCCTCAGCTAAGAACTTAGAAAACAGGGCCACTCTGTTGGGGAAAGAAAAAAAGTTTGGCTAAAACTGAGCTCTCAGCTTTCTGCAGATTATAGGAAAAACAGAGTTCATTTGATTTCAACAAGTATTTATTCAGCACTTCCCATGTTAAAAAAAAAAAAAGGCAATGTGTTAGGTGCTGAAATACAAAACTGAAATCTAATAGGAAAGATACATCACACAAATAAACTATAACACAGGATGGGTTATAAACCCATTAAGAACGTAGAAAGTGCCTGAACTTCCAGAGGAGAAAGTTTCATGAAGAAGACAATACTTGAGAAAGTTAGCGGATATTAGTTAGCGGATATGAAGAAGACAGGATTTAAGCTGGGCTTTGCAGGAAATGGTAAAAATGGGATCAGCCACAGAACAAGACCTGGGTGGATCTAGGGACCCTAGAGAACCTGGAGGGTAAAGAAGAAGCTAACCTAGACCGGAGGCAGACGGGGGGAGATGGGGGGCAGACCGGGGCCTGCACTGTAGTAGAGGGAATAAGGAGACCCTGGCAGCTGTTGAACAGGGAAGTAACGAGATCACACGTCCTGGGCGAGAAGGCGGCCTTTGTGGCAGTGTGGCAGAAAGGCCAGCCGCAAAGACGCCAGTGAGTAGATCTCTTTAATAACCCCCCAAAATATAAGATGACCTGAATTTAAAAGGTGATTATTTAGAGCTGGGTGTGGTGGTGGGGCCTTTAGCGTTAGGGTTGGGGGGCTGATCGGGAGGGAGGGAGAGAGAGAAAGAGAGAGAGAAAGAGCTATTAGAAAGAAAAGGAAGGGGCTGGGGATTTAGCTCAGCGGCAAAAGCACCTGCCTGGCAAACGCAAGGTCGTGAGTTCGGTTCCCGGTACCGGAGAAAAAAAACCAAAATAAATAAATAAATAAATAAAATAAAGAGGAAAGGAAGTCACATTTCAAAGATTATGTGAGCTATGTGTATGCTTTGCCCAAGAAAAAGTGTTGAATTGTAATTCTCAGATTCAAAAGTGGAAAATATCTCCATAAGGGAATGTCTTAAATTAAACTTTATCTGACCTGGGAAAGTAAAAGGCTGAATAGACTGTCAGAAAGAATTTATCTAGTCTACCATGTCCATAGAGCCTTAGCTTTACTCTCCTCAGATGTCAACTGCTGATGCACTGACTAACTGTGCTAGTAATGATACCAAGCATGGGGTCTCCTGGCCCGGGGCAGTGGAAATGAGGACATGCATGAACGCTCTGGCAAAGCTTTATTGGGGTAGGGGGCTGCCCCCAAGAGAGGCGTGGGGTCAGTGCTGATAGGAAAATTCAGGCTAGAGCGTTAAAAAAAAAAAAAAAGCAGCAGGCCGGGCGTAGTGGCGAACACTTGTAATCCCAGCACTCGGGAGGCTGAGGCAGGAGGATTGTTGCATGTTCGAGACCAGCCTGGGCTACAAAGTGAGCTCAAGGCCAGCCTGAACTGCATAGCGAGACCCTGTTGCAAAAGAACAGAAAAAGAAAGGAAAAAAAAAGCAAGACAAGTATTTTTTTTCTTGTGCAGGGTGGAAGAGATGGGGTAAAGTCTGGGAATTTTCCTCGGTCCTGGGCATAGTTTCAAAGGGAGCTTGCTTTTTCAGTGCGAATAATCTCGCCCTTGAGGAAGGGTGGCCGGCTTATCCCGGGAAGGACTGCCGTCTCTCTCCAGGCGCCCCGGTCTGGGCAAACATCCTACCTCGTGATAAGGATGCGCCGCCGCGGCGGGTTAGAGCTCACGTGGGAGGGGCGTGGGGCAGAGACCTGTCAGAGGAACAAGTTAAGGGCCTGGGAGTGTGTCTGCCCTCTGCCCCTCAGTGGTGAACCCCAACGGCTTTATTCTCTCGTCTAGCTTATTCTTAGAGATGTTACGGTGAAGACATCCTGGCTTTCAGGAGACAGCTGCTTTTTGAGGTTGATAGGACCGCTTGGGATGCAAGGGGTAGGAAAGAACACACTCCAGACTGTAAATGGGTCACAGAGCCTGAGCTGGCGCCCTAGGGGGTACACCTACCTTTTGCTGCCTTGCAGGTTCTGTCTCACTAGGAGATGGGGAGAATATTGAGAAGAATCTCAGCACTGCCAGCTGCCCCCCGCCCCGCGCCAAGAAATGTTTTTCTTTATCTTTTTCCCGGTCGTCATGGTAAATAGCAGGTATCAGGGTGTCTTGCATAGTGAGGCTCCTCCGTCCCTCACAACTTATCTCTTTACTCATCTTTATGCTCCACCGCTCACCCTCCACCCCCACGCGCCATAAGAAACCCCGTGAAAGTTTAAGAGGCGGCAGCTTTGTAAAGAGCGTAAGAATTTTCTGATAGATGCCTCTTCGTGCTCGCTCAAACCATGCCAGCATAGCCGGAGGAAAGGAGGAGAGGGCTGACACGGACCCATATAAAGGCATAGTATCCTCAAATAGCTCTGAGATAAGTAGGTCTCACAGACAAAGCCAAGACAGCGACTCCCTTGTTCTCAGGAATAAACTCTAGAGATTTTCTGAAATGGACAAACTTGAGCATCTGATCAGCGGCTACTTCCTCGTCTTATTTTTGTGATTGCTTTAGAAAGACCTAAATAGGTCTTAATACCTACTAACATCTTTTTATCACTAAGGAAGGAACGAACAAAAAGTAAATCATAAGCCTACTAGTTAGTTGAGTATCCTGTGTAATATTTAGCAATTATAAACTGCTTAGTGTATCTTATTTGGGGCATGGAAAGTGCTCTATAGATAAAATAATGAGGGTATTTTTTTCTTCTGTGACAACAAAAGTGGTTCCTGGTACCCTCAAGTGGCACAAGTGATTAATGAAGTCCTCGGGGACCAACAGCGCTAATGTGATAAATATTGTTAAACTGCATTTCTCTCTTAGGCAAATTGGGAGTGGGCAGTAAGTATTTCAAGGCTGTTCCTGAGAAAAGATTAGCAAGAACTATTAACTTACAAAGATTTTACATTTTATAAAAATCCAGAAACTGTGAAGAATACTGAACAACTTATACCCTATCCCTAAAACCATAATCACATATTCTTTACTCGGATGTCCATGAATCCAGCTTCAGGCCAACTATAAATTTCCTGAAATTATGTGCAAAATTTTGTGTGATTTTCCTTTTATTTTTCATCAGAAAAATGGGACTGGTTTCAGAAGAAAGCAATCCTTTACCCCTCTAAAAGGTTAAGAACTGCTGTCATTAAAGAGAAAGGAAGGAAGGAAGAAAGGAAAGGCAGGCAGGCAGGCAGGCAGGCAGGAAGAGAAAGAAAGAAAGAAAGAAAGAAAGAAAGAAAGAAAGAAAGAAAGAAAGAAAGAAAGAAAGAAAGAGAGAGAGAGAGAGAGAGAGAGAGAGAGAAAGAAAGAAAGAAAGAAAGAAAGAAAGAAAGAAAGAAAGATGAAAGAAAGAAAGAAAGAAAGAAAGATGAAAGAAGGGAGGCACAGAGGGGAATGAACAGTTTAGCGTTTACTACTGGTTTGCTATGTTAAGCCACATTCTCATACACACAAAAGAAGGAAGGAAGGAGGCAGATTAAAGAAAATTTGGAATTCCATCAATTCTGTCTCAAAGTCAACCACATGCATGTAATATTTGTGCATGGTACTTCTCTTTTAACTTTTAACTTCAAAACACATCATTATTATTTGTGTCAAAAGTTAACAATATTATGACCTTCCTTTCGAAAACCTCTGAATTTCCCAATGGTGTAGCTTGCCTCTTCAGGCCCATGGTAGCAACAAAAATGTAGACATTAATTAAATTTGTGGATACTGTTTAGGATAAATGTATCAAAAAACTTCTTTCTCTCTAGTATAAATTTCTGATCCTTTATGTTGAATCCTTCAAAAGTAGCCTTCAGTGAAAAAGCTGTGTTATTTGCGAGAATGATTTTGAAGGAAATCATTAAAAAAATAAAAGGGTGATACAATGCCAGATTTCTATCCATTCAGAATATGCTATTTCAGCATGTAAAAAGTCATAATTCCAATAGACATTGTAACAAAATCCTCTTCTCTCTTAAAAATGGAAAGTTTTCACATAAAACTCAATTCTCATCATGCCCCCAGAACTTCATGAAGTATTTAGAACTGGGTTTCACAAAGACATGCCTCTGTGTATATAATCAACAATTTATTTCTGTACATAGAGAAGTGACAAAATCCTCTCTCCTTTTTCTTTGTTACAAAGGCATAAATCCGTGCTTCACCATCCCTGATTCTCTAATTATTCTTTAGCCCAAAGAACCACATACATGTTGGATTTAGGCTGTCTGTAAACCAAGGATTCTATTATCTTTTCTTTAAGACTGCTCTCAAAATTTAACCCGGTTGCCACTAAATATGTAAATGTGCAGAGCAAGTTCAAATATTCCCTAAATATTTCATGAGCTACCAACCTGCAAAGGTAGATTATGACATAACACAAAAATTAAGAAGTCAATGAATACTTTGCAAATTGCTACAACTTTTGAATAAACATTTATATATAAATTACTATCTTTAATTGTTAGGATATTTGAATTTAAATTAGTATGCTTTATAGTAAGGGTGGATGAATTTTCTCCTCTTATAAAAATATTTTCCTTTCAATGCCTCTTAAAGCATATGAAAGGACACACTTACCCCATGGTGCTTGCTGTGGTTATATCATCCTCGGATCAAGGCTTATCTGAATTTCAGATTAACTTAAAGGTTATAAAAAGAAGCAGTAAAGAGGTTCGACTTGCCCTGAAACGAGACTGTCATATCCTAACAGGCTTTTAAATGAGGAAAACTAGTGTCTCCTCTAATTATATAAGCTCCAGGTCAAATTCTAGCATCAACTAATCAAAGAACTGAACTGTGTCTAGATTCAAGGAGTAAAAAGGAGGAAAAGTGTTTAATAGGAATGATTTTGTTATCTTAGGAAAATTAAAACATACATTGAAAAGAAAGTAATAGAGCAAAAAAGTTAAAGATTTTATGAGGAAAGCTCATATCCTGCTACTTTAAATAATCTGAAGAAAAATACAAGGGAAAATTGAATTTAATTCAATGCAATTCAAAAGTGTCTGCATTACTGCAGACACTTTTCTATATTTTCCAGAAATTTTGAATTTGCATTATGCTCCGGCCCCTGAAAATATTTTCTCATGTTATCTTGTCTGGTATCTATCTCCTTATAAATTCCAGTACAACAGTGATAATAATAATGTTTAATTTGAAACTATATCAGCCATAAGCAATGAATCCAAAAATGCCCCATTTTGAAAACTCTATTTTTAAATAGTTGGATCTTTCAAAATAAAAATCAAAGCTATTATTATGAGAAACTGACAAAGTATAATTTTTATTAACATTTTAAAAGACATTTTAATACAATTTATATTAGTACAGCAAAGAATGTAATTTTTGACAATCTCATTGCAGAATATCAATATTTACAAGGTATTGAAAAGGACATAGAAATTACTATTACATACACTACCTTTTTTTTAGTTTTGGAATAGAGTTTCAGCAAAAACACTCAGATCTTTAATGTAGTTTTTAAAATGTAGCTAACACACAGTTTTGATAATTTTTCATTTAAAATAATCTTATTTTGGGGGCTGGGGATTTAGCTCAGCGGCAAAGTGCCTGCCTGGCAAGCGCAAGGTCGTGAGTTCGGTTCCCGGTACCGGAGAAAAACCAAAAAATAAATAAATAAATAAATAATCTTATTTTGTTAACTGTACATATTTATGGGGCACATAGTGATAATCAATACATTTGTTCTGATACTTTTAAAGTAACTTTATCCAAAAGATGGGGCACAAATAAGTGAGGACTCTCACATCTACTTTTTGAAGAAACTGAGGTATAATTCACATACCATAAATAAAATCTGCCCCTTTGAAATAAACAATTCAGCAACTTTTTAGTAGGTTTCTAAGATTATGCAAATATTCCCACTATCTAATTTTTTAAAATTTCCATCATAGCTCTCTATTCTTCCTTCCATTTGGGGGCTATTATGAATGCCTTAGTCAGTTTGGGTTTCTGTAACAAAATAGCTTAGACTGGATAATTTATAAACAACAAAAAATTATTGGTCACTTCTCTGCGGGTAGAGAAGTCCAATATCAAGACGGCAGCAGACTCAGTATCTGGTGAGGGCTTGCTCTCATTTTCAAATATGGCGCCTTCCTGCGGAACCCTGACTTGGCAGAAGAAGCAAAGGGACCTTATTATGTAAGGTCCCTAATCCACCCTCATGACCTAATCACCTCCCACAGGCCCCACCTCATACTACCACCACAATGTGGATGAGATCATTAGGTTTCAACATGAATTTTGGACAGACACAAACACTCGAACCATAAAAATGAGCAATATTGCTCTTGAGTAATATGCCTAGGAACTGCTGAGTCACACGGTACCTCTGCCTAACTTTTGAGGAGCTATTTTCCACAGTGGCCACACCACTTACATTCCCACCAGAAAGGTTTCAGGGTCTTGCTTTCTCCACATCCTTGCCAATCTTTGTTATTGTCTGTTTTGTTCTTTTTAAAAATATAGTCTTCCTCATTATGGGCTTGACTTGCACTCCCCTAAAAGGTAATGATAATGAGCACTTTTTGTTTACATACTGGCCATCTGTAAAACCTCTGTGGTGAAATATATAACGGAAACCCTTTGCCTATTTTTTGTTTTTGCTTTTATTAGTATATGTTTGCAGTACATAGTGATTACATTCATCAAGGGAAGTTGTTCCATGTTCATAACACATTAATTCTTTTTAAATTCCTTTCCCCTCCTCACCTTCCCCCTCCATCTGTTGCTTTACTTATGTTTTAATTTAGCTGCCTCTCTCCCTCTGTCCTTCCTCCTTCCCTCCCTCCCTCCTTTCCTTCCTTTCTTCCTTTCTTTTTCTTTCCCTCTTTCTTTCTGTGGTTTTGGGATGCTAAACAAGCACTCTACCACACTCTATAGCTACATGAGCTATACCTCCAACCCTGGGTTGTCTTTTTATGATTGAGTTGTAAGAGTTCTTTAAATGTTCTGGAAATTAGAACTTTATCGGTATTATAATGTTCGTCAAGATTCCCTTCTAATTTGGTCTTGAGTTCTGTCAAATGTGGCTATAAGCCACTCTCAAGGAGAGCCCTGCCCAGGATGAAAATCAGGTTTAGATGTGTTGGTCAGGTGAGATACAATGAAGAGGTAAAACCCAAGTGGATAAAACAAAAAAATTATCTAACAGAAGCCCAGAGTGGCAGGGAGCTCAACCAGTGGGTAGAAGTAGAGGACCTGCCCAGGTTACACCTTTGTTAAGGTCCATGGGTATGAAGCCTTAGGCTTTCTCTTGGTGGTGGTGGGTTGGACCATTTAAAGAAAATTTGGAAAGGGAGAAACTGACTTAAATGACTCGAGTTGACCATTAGATTTTATCGTGGGATGTGTTAGGTTTCGGTCAGTGGAACGAAAAAACCCACAGGGATGGAAAGTTTAAACCAAAGGCAATGAGGAGGGTTGGTTTCAACCAACTTATCTCAGATCTAAAAATGAATGATGAGGCAGCACTTATGTTAAATAAATTTATGACAACCAGAAATACAATTTGAAAACATTTACTCCCATTCTGTGGTTTGTATGTGCGCTTTCTTTAGAGAGCCTTTTGTTTGTTTTTTGAGACAGCATCTCTCTGTGTAGTTTAGGCTGGCCTAGAGATCGTAATGTAACCCAGACTGGCCTCAAACTCACAGCGATCCTCCTGCCTCAGCTTCCTGAGTGCTGGGATCACAAGCATGTCCCCCCTCACCCAGCTAAAGTTCCTTTCAACAAATACAGTAGATAAACTTTTTTGTGGAGCATGGCAGCACATGTCTGTCATTTCAGTACTTGGCAGGCTGAGACAGGAGGATTGCTAGTTTGAGTTCTGCTTGGGAAACTTATAAAAATAAAAAGGCTGGGGATGCAGCTCAGTGTAAAGGCCCTGGGTTCAACTCCAGTACTACAAAAAAAAAAAAAAAAAGGAAGAAGATATATTTTTCAAAGATACAAGTAGCAAGGAAGGGTGTTCTTGCCTATTTTCTAATTTTAGAGTAAAAATAGTATTTTTCATTATTAAATATCATGTTAGCTATGATTTTTTTTTAATACACGATCTTTACTGTGTTACAGTAACTTTTATTCCTGGTTTATTAAGCCAGGCATGGTGATGCAAGTCTATAACCCCAGCACTCAGAAGGCTGAGGCAGGAGGATCACTGTGAGTTGGAGGCCAGCCTGGGCTACATAGTGAGTTCAAGACCAGCCTGGAAAAAAGAAAAAAAGACCAGCCTGGACTACATAGTGAGACCCTGTCTCAAACAAATAAACAAACAAAATATATATATGTATATATATATTTTTTTCCTCTTTTATTGAGCATTTTTGTCACGCAAGTATGCCGAATTCTGTCAAATGGGCTTTTTCTACATCTATTGATATGATCATGTGATTTTTATACTTTATTCTGTTAATTTGGACAACCACATTCATTGATTTTCACGTCGGCCAATCTTTTTACCCCAGGGGTAAATCCACATGGTACATGAGCCTTTAAAACTTTTCATTCATTCATTTGTTCGTTTGTTTTTCCATTCGCTCGTTCTGCGGTGCTGGGGACTGAACGCACGGCCTTGCACACGTGAGGCAAGCGTTCGACCACTGTGCCACACACAGCGTGGCGTTTGGCTCCGTTAATGTGCTGTCTGAGACACGAGGGAAAGTCTTCAGGACACTGGACCCCGCAGTGATTACATGCATAGCTATGACACCAACATCACAGGCAGCAAAACCAAAACTGCCCACGTGGGACCATCTCCAACTAAAATCTGCACAGCAATGCAATCAACGGGCTGAAAGGGCAATCTGGGAAATGGGGCAGAATAGCTACAAACCACGTGTCTGCTAAGGAGCTAATCTGCAAAATACATAAGGAACTTGTAATAACTTAAGCGTAAGAAATTAAATTGGGCTAAGACATTAAATTGATATTTCCCCAAAGAAAGACACACCAGTGGCCAACAGGTAGGTGAAAAAAATGCTCGGTGTCACTAATTATCAGGAAAATGGAAATCGAAACCACAAGAAGATACCACCCTGTGTCTGTCAGGGTGATTATGAACAAACACAAAATATAACAAGTGTTGGTGAAGATGTGGAGCAGCTGAAACTCTTGCTCACTGTGGATGGGGATACAAAATGCAGCCGCTGTGGAAAACAGCGCTCAAAACAGCGATTCCTTAAAAGATTAAAAGTCAAACTGCTCTATGAGCCAGCAATCCTACTTCTGGGTATTTATCCAAAAGAACTGAAATTAGGATCCTGAAGAGACATTACCCTCTTCTGTGCTCACTACAGCCCTGTGCACGGTAGCTAACGTGGGAATGACCTATGCGTTCAGCAATAGACTTTTAAAAATGTAGTGCAGGTATACACAATGAAGTACTATTCAGCCATTAAAAAGAAGGGAATTCTGCAAAATGTGTGACAACATGGTGCACCTGGAAGATAGCGTGCTGAAGGCCCGGTACCCAAAACAGTTAAATTCATAGAATTGAAGAGTGGAATACTACCAGGTATGGTGGCGCACGCCTGTAATCCCAGCACTCGGGAGGCTGAAACAGGAGGATCTTGTGAGTTCGAGGCCAACCTGGACTACAAAGTGAGTTCAACACCAGCCTGAACTGCATAATGAGACTCTGTCTCAAAAAGACCAAAAAAAAAAAAAGAAGAGTGGAATACTCATTTACAAGAGGCCAGGAACAGAGGAAAATGAGGATTTACTAATCCTTGGGCCTAAGGTTTCAGTAAAGCAAGATGAATGGGCTCTAGGGGGAAGCTGCACATTTTCCCTTAATCGGCAACAATGTATGATACACTTAAATTATTTAAGAAGGTTGATTTCAATTCACTGTTATCACAGCAATAACAAATTCATTGTGGGCCAAGTATTTGCATTTATAAAAGGCAACTCTTGGAAAATGTTTTCTTCCAAAATAAACATGCAAGCATAAACTAGAAAACAAAAGATGATGAAATCCAGGCGTGTGGCTGGAAATTGACTTTGCCAAGATCTGGACGGGTGTGCTACATGTGTGCATTTATTTAAGTTATTTTGAGACAGGATTTTATTCTGTAGCTCACACTGGCCTTTAACTCACAATCCTCCTGCCTCAGCCTCCAGAGTTCTAGGATTGCAACACCTGGCTTGCTGTGCTGTATTAAAATGAGTAAACTCTGAATTGAATCACATAGTTTCTTTTAAACTACACAATAATAAAAAGAAAATTCAAAAAGACACACACGAGTGATGGTTTTATTGGGAGAGGTAGTGTACGAAGTTATTTCAGATGACAGAGTTAGCTGCTCTACTTAGAACTAAAAATCTCAATTACCCCATTTAAACTTTAATTTAGAACATCTACATGTAGAGCTTTAGTCGCAGACCGGGAGCAGCCGTGAAATGGAAGTTACCGCTCCACTGTAGTCCTTGGGTATCAGTATACTCTCCTTCCCCTTCCACCCTGCGATAGGAAGAGTAAGTTTGTTCATTAACCAAGCGTAAGAATTTACAGTCCGCATAGGAGATTCTTTAGTGCAGTATATACTATGTCTGAAAGATTCAAATTTTGATTTAAAACCCAGAATCCTGCTTTAAATCCTACGAAAAAAAACACAGTATTCCAAACAAACGTTGTCATTATATAAGTTTTGGTGTCCAAGATTTTAGGAACATATAAGCAATTTTTTATGCTTAAACCACATCAGCTAAAAATGAAGTTTATATTGGGTCATTAATTTATTCAACAAAAGTGTCTTGATCATTGACTATGTTTGAGGTCCTAGGCACCATACTGGTGCTGTCTTAGGCTCTCTGGATGTGAAAATGTACTCACATAAACAAACAGGACTTATCCGGTAAGTTGGGATCCACCCTTTATTAATATCAATGGGAAAAGTTTGTGTGTTATCATCACAAACTTGGAGTCAAAATAGGTGAACACATTTTTGCCCCCCTCAGAATGTATTCACAGTGACTAACAATTAGGCCGCATTATCAATTCTATAAATAGAAAGGGGTATCTGTAAATGAAGCTGAACCTCTGGCTGGACTGGCCTGGAATTTAACGTGAAGATTAAGCTTGGAAAGCTGTAGTCACGTTTCACTTTTGTTTTTCCCACATGCATATGCTCAAAAAGGACCACAGTGGGTACACTTCTACCATCTGAAATTTAACTGATTTTGCTTACATTTTTAAACTGAGCCTAGTAAAACCATACACACAAGTCAAGTCAAAACGAAAAAAAAAAATTATGAAATTATACCCATAAGGCTGTTTCTTAAAAGTGTATCAAGATATTTTAAGTGAAAATTATATTTGACCTAAATTTTCACAAGAATTATAATACATTTTCTACCTTTAAGCCTATGGCAAGAAGTTCTACAGTAACAGAAAGGTAGAGAGGAGATATGAAAAGTCTAACGGATTGTCGCTGAGAATGACACTCTTTTGGGGAGGCTGTGGTGGTCTTACCCTGTTTTATAACACTCCCTATCACCTAAAATAACTCCACAATGTTTAGCTACTAACTATATTACAAAAACATTTAGAATTAACTAAATATAATATTTAGGCCAGCTGTGGTGGTGCAGGCCTATAATCCC
>NW_004955441.1:6505873-6543193 GCF_000276665.1 Chinchilla lanigera | reverse complement strand
GTCTGGAACACTTAGTGGACCAAAGTACTAGGAAGTCATTTTTCTCCCAACACTGAAAAAAAACAGAGGATAAGTAGACTCTAAATTCTAGGACGGTAGACTCTACTAGAATGTCACTGAACGTGTGGCCTACCCTTCAGAATCACTTGAGATATTCTGAAATCCCTAGGACCTACTTCAAGTCGGAATCTCCATGGGCAAACTAGGTGTGGTGGCACATGCCTGTAATCCCAGCACTCAGGAGGCTGAGGCAAGAGCTTAAGGCCAGCATGAGCTACATAGTGAGTTCAAGGCCAGCCTCAACTACACAGTGAGACCGTTTCAAAAAAAGAAAAAAGAAAGAAAAAGTCTTCATGGGTAGGGCAAGGAAACTGATAGATTTATTTGTGCAATCCTAGGGGTTAAAGCAAGGGTGCTCTGCAGCTGAGTCACATACATCCTCAGTCCTTTTAATTTTGAGACAGGGTCTCACTAAACTGCCCGGGCTAGCCTTGAACTTGCAATCCTCCTGCCTCAGCCTTCAGAGTAGTTGGGATTAAATTTAGGTACGCCTGTTTAATTTTTCTTACACAATTTCTAAAATTTGACTGGGGATAAATGGTGAAGTGTGGAGGTATACAGACACATGGCTTCAGATTTTGAAGTTCTGAAGTGACAAGGACACGGAACTGCTTTCTAAGTGTTTATTGAAACCAAGTTACCAAATCTGCTTGTCGTGCACTACAGGGGCCATGCTGTACTCTCCCTGAACCCGTATCACGTTGGCACCTTAACAACCACTCATCCTGGAGGAGCTGCAAAAACAGAATGTAGCAGGGCTCTGGTTACAAGCTACCTAGGTTTGAATCAGGATCCCATCATTTTCTTTGGCCTCAGACGAGTTATTCATGCCTCATCTTTAGAGCAAGTGAGTTTATCCATGCAAAGCACTTAGGCTAGTGTCTAACTCTGTACCTACAGTTTTCTTGTAGCTGCAGTTCAAATATGGCCTCTCTCAAAGCCTTTTTTCTCGCTTCTCACCACCCTCAGACTCTTCTAACAGTATTTACAGCTCTAGGAACACAATGCTTTTGTATGAGAATCCCCTACCACACTCCTTTCCTTCAGGACGGCGACTGTGGTTTAGTCAAATCCCTTTTGTTACCCGACTGTCCGGTTCAGTGCTGAGTAGGAGTAAGAACCGAGGATCTTGTTAATGAATGACACTTCGGAAGCGACTACGCAGAAAACGAAATATAACCATACAAAAAAGGGAATTGTTTTCAATTGCTCCTATTAGGATCTACGCTGGAAGCTTTGGAATGCTGGGAGCTGAAGGAACCACAGAGATCGATGCCGTCTCGCACCATCAAGGAAACGGAAGCCCAGAGAGGTTGCACCTGCCTAACGTGTCACAGCAGCGCGCTACAGCCGAATCAGAATCAGAATCCGGGGCTGGGGATTTAGCTCAGCGGCAAAAGCGCCTGCCTGACAAGGGCAAGGTTGTGAGTTCGGTTCCCGGTACCGGAGAAAAAAACCAAAAAAAAAAAAAAAAAAATCAGAATTCACTTCTGATTCCTAGACTCAGGCTGTTCGGCGCCCCTACCCTCTATGCCACCGCAGCGTGGGCGCTCAGGACATACACCAGGAACGACGTTAAAGGGCCCGAGCTCCGGCGCAACGCGAGTTCTATTTACAGGCGCCTTTCCTTAGCAGGCCTAGGGAGGAAAGACACTCACGTGTTAACGAGGGGTCGGGGACACTTTCGCGACTGTGCGATTCCCCCTGACCCGCCAGCTCTGCAGCCGGGAGCTAAGGCGCAAGGCAGGCTCCGACTGCGCCTCGGTTGCTGGGAGACAGGCGACCTCTCACCCGGAAGTGAATACGCGAGGGGCCAATCAGAAGGCGCCGGTACTGTGCCACCGCCCCGGGGCCGCCGTGCAGCCGCCGTAGCTGAGGTCTCGGAGGGGATCAGCGCCGGGTCTGGAATCCGGATCCCTGGGCGCCGCCTCCGGACAGCCGCCCCTGGAAGCAGCGTTGTGAGCCAGGTACGGCCTCCCGCTCCCCGGACAAGGGGTGGGTCTCCCTGGTGTGCGCGGCGCCCCGGTGGTCACCGTGTGGGAGTGGCCAGCATCAGACGGACAGCCCGCCGCCTGTGTCCCCGCGTGTCTGCCCCGCGTGAATCTGGACTTAAGAGACTGGGACGGGCCCGGCGGTCTGCAGCTGAGCTTGTCCCCGCTCGGGCTGGAGGCGACGGGACAGCCTCAGGCTCCGCACGGGGTCGGGTGGAGGGGCTCTGGCCCCGTTTTCTGTCCGCACGTCGAACCCAGCGTCTGCGTGGGGAGAGGCGTGGAGACGGTGCGGGTTGCAAGAAAGGTTCCGTGTCGGTGTGTCGGCGTGGAGCCGGGAGGTGGATCGTGATCAGTCGGATCTGCCGCGGGAGGAGAGAGCGGGCTGTGTTGGGAATGCAACGCCCAGGTGGGTGTGCTGTGCTGCCCGACAAACTTGGGTGTGGAACAAAGGATACTCTGAGAGTCACACTTAGGTCTCTGCGTCCCTAGCAAAGAAAGATGGAACCTTTTCCTGGCGAGATGGGATAGAATAGTGCGTTGTGGCCCTGTGAATTACACACCCGAATTTCTAGTCCCTGGAAAATGGGGAGAGTGGTATTGGATGGATACCATTTCAACCTGCAGGTCTGCGTTCAAAACTTTGTGTGCAAGCCTCAAGTTGTAAAGGTAACACTTTTTTTGGTTGATGTGAGACAAGTTGTTCTGCTGTGTACAGAATCTTGTTTTCTTTCTAATACCCATCAGTACACAAGTTTACCCGGGCTGGGTGGAGTTTGAAGTGTGTAGTTCTGAGCTGTTTCTCAATCCTTTCCCCACCCCACCCCCTTTTTTTTTTTCTGATTTTTAGAAACAATCTACAAGTATTACAGAATTTAGTTTGTCCCGTTGTTTTTGATCACTTGTTAAGCTTTTAATTATGCTACCTTTTCTTGTGGAAAAAAATATAGCTGTTTTTACAGAAAGCACTTGTAGCCTGACTTTCTTACGATGTTCTTATTTAGAGTCAGCAGACGTGTAATTGCTGGGTTTTAAAATTTAGATCGGAAGGATGTGTTAGTCATGTTTTTTATTTTCTATAGTATTTATGTTTTGACATCTTGGGGTCCCACCAGGCCTGGGAGAAACTGCCCCTCCTAGGGCTAGCGAATAAACACTTCACCTGTGAGATGCCTTTCATGTGCAAACTCCACAAATCCAGCGTCCCAGTCCATAAGCGCGTCCACCCATTCTTCTTTCACGACCCGAGGTAATTGGGCGTATTCAGAGTGGTATGGCCATAGCTTCTTTCTTTCTTCAGTTCTGGGGATTCAACCCAGGGCCTTCTTCACCCTGGACTAGATCCCCAGCCCTTTTATTTTTTATTTTGAGACGGGATCTTGCTAAATCACGAAGTTGCTAACTCTCCTACAGTATTGCCCTGCCCTAAATCAACTGTAGGCCAGTCCTGTTGCCCCCACATCCTGCTGAAACTTTACCGAGACTAACCAGCTCTAAGCTGTGTGCTCTGCCCTGCCCTACTTTTCCTGCAGAAACCCCAAGACAAGCTGAGCTTGATAAAAGAAAATTCTCAGAGATAAAGGGAGTCAGTTACCAAAAAGACTGTTGTGAAACTTTGACTTAAATCCCATCCAACAAACCTCCAAGACCAGTGTACTCTTACCATGTATAAACTTTCTGGACTATTACCACCCAGCCCAGAAGCAACACTTACTTTATAGGGTCTTCCTATGTATCCCAAAGACCTCCACCACCACCCCCTGTAAATCTTGCTTCTCTTTTCTGCAGCTAGTTTATGTTCAGTGTGAATAAGTTATGCCTTCCTTTCCCAAATTCTGGTTATAAAAAATGCTCTTGTGGTGCACACTTGCAGTCCCAGTAATGTAGGGGAAGTAATATAACTCCCAACCTGCTAGATGTCAGATATGCTGAGTTTGTGCTCCCCAGAATCAAAGAATGAATTCTAAGGAACTACAGAGGTTAAGAGTAGGAAAAATTTATTGAGAGAGAGAAAGAGAGTTCCTGAGACAGGAAGAGACCTGAAAATGAGTTGCCAGTGAACCTACTTTTCAAAGGATGTTTTATAGAGCAGAATCATGTGGTGGGTACAAAATCATGAGGTGGGTACAACATGGGTCAAAACTATGATCAACCAATAAGATTACAAGTACAGCCACTTGGGTAATATTGATCTAGTGGGGAAGCAGGTTGTGTAGCAAGTGTACATGGAAAGAGCAAGGACCTTTTTAGGAAGAGATGAATCAGAGGGTCTTGGTCACCCACCAGAGTGATTGATGGCTAGCAAGACTTTATTGGACCAAATGATACCAATTATAGTATAAGCTTCAATTCATTGCTTATTCCTTGTGGAGGCATGCAGCCCTGGTCTTTCCATCTTTATCTTGAAGCCTGGACTTCAGCAGATCTGCCTCCAGCCAGAGGTGTAATGTGTTCTTATCCTCTGCACTGGCTGCCTTGAGGGCCTAGCCCTCTCTGACTGCCTATAACATTCCTGCCTAACTTAGCTGTCTAAAACAACAGCACTAAGGAGGCTGAGGCAGGAGAACCACTGTGAGTTCGAGGCCAGATTGGGCTACATAGTGAGTTAAAGACCAGCCTGGATTATGTAGAGAGACCCTGTCTAAAAAAGTTTAAAAATTTATAAAAGCTCTTAGCTCTGGTCAGGTGATTGACATTTTTCCAACTGTTGCCTGGTCTTGCTGTTGATGGTTTACAAAGACTTGTCCCAGGATGTGGTCTTTTTTCTGCCTAGTATCTGTAATGACTCAGAAAACCCATTTATTTCAAGAGTCTGAAGAGTTTGGCTGAACAGAGAACTATGCCTAACCCTCACTCCTTTGTGCCACGTGACCAAGTTGTTACTCCTCCCTGTGGACCTGCATGGTGCTGTGTGCCTCTCATTTCTAGGGGATTTGTGAGTCATGTTAAAGTTCTGTTTGTTTCTTTTCTTAGAATTTATTTTGAGACACAGTTGGTGTGCAGTCCAGGCTGGCTTTGAACTCACTGTGTAGCCTAGGCTAACCGTGAAGTTACTGTGATCCTCCAACCTTAGCCTCCCAGGTGCTAGGATTACATTTCTAGCCACCACTCCCAGCTTCCTTTTCCTTTTGATGTCGTTCAGTTCCATGTTGCCACTCAGTCATCTTTATAAATTAACAGCTGGTCACAAATCAACAGGGGGCCATATTTCTTTAAACTTTGAATTGAGATATAAGGTGTAGTATAAGCTAAGGAGAGAATATCGTGGAAAGAATCTCAGCTTTGGAGTTAGGCAGAGTTATTCAAACCCCAGTTTATTTAAACCTTGACCCCAGGCTTTGCCTCTGTAGTTGGTGCTATTAGACAAGTTGCGTAATTTACCTTGCTCTACTTTCCTTCTCTATAAAATAAAGAAAATTGTATTTACCTGACAATGTTTGTGACAGATTTTTAAATTAATCCTTCCTATATTAATCAACTTTCTTGTTGCTGGACACAGTACTCAACACACATAATTTAAAGGAGGAGAGGTATAATTTGGCTCACAGTTTAGAGGGTTTGGTCCATGGCTAGCTGGCTCTAAGGCACAGTCATCATGGAGAAAGGGCATGGTGGAAGAAAACTGCCCATATCATGGCAGCCAGGAAACAGAGAGAACAGGGAGGAGCTAAGGACAAGAATATAAGCTTCCAGATCACACCCCAGTGACCCACTCTTTGGTCAGCCCCTACTTCCTAACAGCACCTTGAGCTACGATTTTTTTCAGGGGATCAATCCACTGATGAGGATAGCATCCCTGTGATCTGATCACCTTCCCAAAGCCTGACCTCTGAACACATGTGACTTTTGGGGAACCTTCTAGATCTAAATAACACTACCTTCCCCTTCGATGCAGATGTATGTCCAGCTACTTTCCACATATCTTCATTTGAGTAACCAGCATCTAAAATGTTAGCATATCTAATGTAGCAACCATTGTTAATTCCTATCATTTTGTTTTGAGGTTATGTATCGTTTTTGTTGTTTTTATGTTGTTTTGATTTTGTCTTCATTGTTGTTAGTTTTTTTAATCTTTAAAATAAAAAATAAAATAAAATGTTAACATATCTAATCTGATTTTTTGACCCTACCTCAAATTTATTCTTCTCCATTACTATTCTGTAAGTACTATACGTGACACCACTGTTTACCCTATTTGCTCGGACCCAAATATCTTGCATTAATTCTTGATTTTTTTTCTTTTGTACCTTTCCCATATTTTATCTGCCTTTAAATTCATTTAGAATCTGTGACAGCTTATCAACTCTGCTGCCGCCACCTGAGTAGGCAAGAGGATTGCCCGCCCCCCCCCCAGGCTTTTACTGGGACCTGTACTGCAGCACTGATCGAAGGAGCATGAGGAACAACTCTCATAGAGAGAAAGAGCAGGCCTCGAATGCATAGTCTACCGTGTCTCTGGACCTATTTGGGGACTTTCTGAGTAGTGGCAGAGGGAGCAGGGTCATCTGAGTTAAGTCTGTGTTTCAAGTCTTCTGCAGCGAAAGCAGATTTCTCCCAGAGCAGTGATGAAGTGTCAAGGACCGCCTCCGCTGTTGTGACAGCTCCTGCATTTCCCTGGAAATGGTGGGGCCGAAGTTAAGATTGCTGAAGCTTTCAGGGATTCTCCAGGAGTGGTAGCTGTGTTGATCATTGACCACTGGGGCTTGGGGATTTATGAGATGATGGCAGCAGCCCCTCCCTACCCAATCTTTGCCCCACAAGGGGTGGTCCTCCCTTGCTCTTCAGAGAGGTGGCAGCAGTGGCCTGGAGCAGGGGAGGGGCACTGTGACTGTCAGCCAAGCTGGGGCTCCTGTCAAGGCTGCCGGAGCCAGAGGCTTGTGGTAGCTCGGAGGGCAGTTGGAGCTGGCTCATCCTGGAGACAGTGAGAGGGAGGGAGAGGTCCCCTGTCTGTGAGATCATGCTCCTGCTGGCTGTTGGAGGGAAAGGGAAAGGGTCAGGCCTAGTTTTTCAATCTCACTGTCACAGTATTAAGCTCTGACATTGCTCCTTGGACAGGCACATTTGGGAATGTCTACAGTGGCCCTATAATGGCGTAGTTTAAAGAGCTTTTTCTCCTGTCCTCTGACCACACACAGTTGTTAAATCCACCAATTGCTGGTTGAATATTCAACTTCAACACTACCCATGTAAGCCTGGCACAGAAGGCTATAATCACACCTTAATCCCAACACTCTGGGAGGTTGAGGCAGGAGGATCACAAATTTGAGCCTAGCCTGGACAACTTAGTAATTTATCAAGACTTTGTTCCAAAAAACAAAAATGGGCTGGAGATGTAGCCCCATGTGGATGCCCTGAGTTCAATTCCAGCATTGCACAACAAACAAACACCTGTCCAATGGAGCAACTTCCTCTATAAATTAATCCAATAAAATTGTGATTAAGTTTGAAACAGTGGTTTCTAAGGTTCCTTTATGATATTTGGTTTGATCCCTAAAGGGCTTCTCCCAGTAGTCTCATTTCTTGGTTTTTCTTGGCCAGCTGGTTAGCTGATGGTAAACTCTATTTCCATTAAATTATTTAATCTCCTTATTACCTTTAAGCATGTTTAGATTTGAATTTCATACTTCATTGTAAAGCAGAACTTGGAGAAAACAGAGTTTTCTCTTCCCAGCCTTGAGCAGTTCCCCCTCAAATTCTTTCCATCCCCTGTACCTGCTGATTGCAGCTCTGTTTCAGATAGGATTAACAGATAAATTCCTGTAAACAGAGTCCTGAGGCATCCTCTTCCCACCAGGATCTGTTTTCCTTCAGAGATGACCTCTCCTCTGTCCTTGATAAGAATAATAATTACGATCCTAAAGAAGGAGTCCTGTAATTCCCCATAGCATCTGCAGCATCCAGGTTTATAACATGCTCCTGTCCCCACAAAGTTCAAAGGTTCTAAGTTACAAAAGTGTCACTACATGAATAACTGCCTTTGCAACCTCACCTTTTTTCATATCACTAAACAAGCCAACCATCAGCCACATGTATGATTCCTGGAGCCTTTCCTGTGTTCGATGCTCAGTCTTTTGGACAGAAGTCTAACTGAGTCAGGTGCACCTAATAAAATCCTTTTTCTTTGTGGTCTCTCCTGTCTCTTAAAATTCTGCAACAATTACAAATGGAGTCACTTCTTTGGGAAGAGACTTGGAGCTATGTGTTTCATTCCTTGCTTCTTTCCACAGGCAAAATCTATGAGTCAGGGCTATGTTCCTAATAGGGCATATGTAAGTTTGAGTTTTGTTATCGGATCATACAGTCAAGATCTATATCTAATCTCAACTAGAGTTTTTAAAATCCTGTATTAGTCTTAACCAAATCATTATCTAGGACTAGGGGCTAGGCATGGTGAAACCTCTCTATGGGCTTGTGATACACATCCTTGGTTAAGAAATCTGCACCAGAGGAACTAAATGTTAGTCCTAAGAGACATATACTTGTGCTATGGCAAGCAGAAACACCAAAATGACACCCAGGATTTGGAGGCAGTGAACAGCTTTACTTTACACCAGTTGCCCCGGCTGGGATCTGTTCCTTTACAAAGCCAGGCATTCAGTGTTTGTGGGCTAGTACTTTTATATGATGAATAAGCAGGAGGCACAAAGGTGAAACAGACCAGCTTGGCATTTCTCTGAGTACCTAAGAGGGTGAGATCATCGGTTACAGGGCTAGATTAATGATCATCGGCACTCGGGAGGCTGAGGCAGGAGGATCATTGTGAGTTCAAGACCAGCCTGGGTTACAAAGTGAGCTCAAGGCCAGCCTGAACTGCACAGCGAGACCCTGTCTCAAAAAGACAAAAAAAAAAAAAAGATCATCGGTTACAAGATTATATTAATGTACACTCAGACATCCTGAATGTTCAGTTATGCTCCTATGGTTACAGGGGTCCAGAAAGTAATTACAAGCTGGGTGTGGTGGTGCACACCTGTCATCCCAGCACTCAGGAGGCTGAGGTAGGAGGATCCTTGCGAGTTCAAGGCCAGCCTGGGCTACAAAGTGAGCTCAAGGCCAGCCTAAACTGCATAGTGAGACCCTGCCTCAAAAAGACAAAGAAAAGAAAGTAAATTATAGAGCCATGAAATAGTTACAGAGCTAGGCAGTTTCAAAAAGAACAAAGTTTTAAAAAGAACAGCTTTGCTGGTACAGTTTTTCCCTTTCACTTGTAAATTTTTTTGTGAACAGTTTACCCACTCTGCCCACCAAGATAACCCTTTTAAAATGTGCATTTCCCTACCAGATGTGTAGACCCAGCACTCAGGAAGCTGAGGCAGGAAGACTGCCAGGAGTTTGAGGCTAGTTGGGGCTACATAGTGAGTTCAAGGCCAGCCTGAACTGCATAGTAAAACCCTGTCTCAAAAAAAAGCATTTCCCTTTATTTCCTTAAAGTAGGCTATGTCCATAACTTTGTCAGAAATGGGATGATTATTATTATTATTGTCTGATTTTTATGGTGCCCATCATAATAATAATTTTTTTCTCTTACAGGTGAAGATGAGTTCTTCAGTAAGAAGAAAAGGCAAGCCAGGCAAAGGAGGTGGAAAAGGATCTTCTAGAGGAGGAAGAGGAAGCAGGAGTCACGCTAATAAATCTCACGGGGCTGGCAGTGGGGGCAGTGCTGGCAGTGCTGGTGGCACTAGAAAGGCTTCGAGTAGACTTTGGGATGACGGAGATGACTTTTGTATCTTCGGTGAATCACGGCGATCATCCAGGTCATTATACTCTTTAATGTTCAGATATGGAACCAGTCAGTTCTTGGCACATGGGATGACGGATGGCTGAGACGGGGAAAGGTCAAGTAATTCCGGTTAATTGCTCTTATTGTATAACCTGACTGTCCTCCTCTTTGTAATATTTTCTAAAGGCATCAATGTAAATCAGAGCCTTTTTTCTGTTTGTAGGTTGAAATCTGAAGTTGACTTCAAGTTCCATGACACAGTGAATTGAGTGTAATACTGCTACTAATCCCAGCATTACTAGGAAAATAAATAACAACAGATAAGAGCAGTGAAAATTATTTAAGTGTTCTGTGGGCATCATACATCAGTGTTAAAATCAAAGAGCCCAAAGTACAAGCTAACTCCGTACTCTTAGCTGATGAACGACGTGTTTTGCAGCCAGGTCAGCCCTGACCTGACGGTGTTTCCTGCGATGACCCATAACAGATGTCGTAACCATCTTTCTCTTTCGTGAGCTTTTAACCAGTAATGGGCTGTGCAAATTCTAGTAATTCTAATGAGTACTTCATGGAAGTAGATTTTACTAGTGCATGTTATGCAGTACAAATATAAAATTCCTATTGTCTGTCAAAATGCGCTGTGAGTTGTTTATGGTAATTTTTGGAGTTGGGGAGACTTTAAAGCTGTATGTACACAAACAACATATTCATGGAATTAATTCTCAACTAAATCTTAGTTAGAAAGGAGGATAAGTGAGTGTAAAGACATACTTGCATCATACGTGCTTTTTACTTAAATAAATTCAGTATGTGCATTTAGAAAAAGACAAACAAGTAGCACTTAAGTAGTTTAAACTTACCGTTAAATGAATCTGAGCCATATAGTGAGAAAAAAACAGACAGAAGAATCTGTTAGTCCCTTGGCCAGACTCAGTTTCTAAGCATTTCTTGTAGTTTGAGTTTCTTGTTGCACTGAGAATGTGATTGTAGGATTTAAATATATGTTTTCATATATGGTCCCCGGAATAAGCAAATACTTCATCTGGTATTCAGCTGCAGAATCTACATTTTTTTTTTTAAATTCTCAAATAAAAATGGTCATTTTGGATATATTGAGAGATAATACGTGTCTCACACTTGACAGCAGTCTAAAGAATGTTTCAGAGCAATTTAAAACTATATTTTCACATTAACTGGTGGTTTAAGATTTAACTTCTTTTTGGTCTCGCTATGCAATTCAGGCTGGCCTTGAGCTCTCTTTGTAGCCCAGGCTGGCTTCAAACTCCCCACGATCCTCCTGCCTCGGCCTCCCGAGTGCTAGGATTACAGGCGTGCACCACCATGCCCGGCAGCAAGATTTAACTTCTGAGTTAACTGCAGCTCTGTTGTTTTTCAGAACGTAAACGCTATAGGTTATTAGAACCTTAAATCTTAATTCAGTTAGCAGATATTTACTGAGCACCAAGCAATCTTTTAGGAACTAACACTACAACAATGCATAAAATGTTGTAGTTATCATCATAAAAAGATATTTGAGGTAAAAGGATCATAAATAATATATTAGGAAGTAAGCACTATGGAGAAAAATAAAGGAGAGTAAAATGTATATAAAATGCCAGCACAGAGTTGCTATTCTATGTGAAAGGCTTCTCTAAAAAGATGCCCTCTGGTCACGGACAAGACAGAAATACGTGAAGCCACCGGAGGGCAAAGGGCAGAGGGAGCAGCAAGTACAGTCTTTAGGCAGGAGTGTGAGTGGAGGGCTTAGGAAAGGCAGAGAAGCCCACAGTGACGCCGAGTGGACAGGAAGGAGAGCAGTGGCTCAGTGATCAGAGGGGCCCTGTACGCTACTGAACTTCGCTTTGAATAAGATAGAAAGCCGTGGCGGCTTTGAGGCAACCCTGTGTGACATTATCAGGCAGTCTGGCCACAGCTGTCGCTGTTCAGTGTGTCTTCCATGTACATGAGAAGACGGGGCCCCCCACAGTCCCACAGCATGGCCCCCTGTGGTACGCAAGGTGTGGCCAGCGGAGTGTGGGCTGGAGTTTAGCTTCTACTGACCTTCTCCTCTCCCTCTTCCCCCGCCCCAGTCAGGAGGCTTTGTGCAGTGTAGAGTCTGTACAGCCACCCTTGGTAACCTTGACTCAGTTGGGCAGTAGTTGGACTGTATGGGGATGCTCGGGCAAGGGAGGGTTTTGTTTGGTTTCCTTTCTTGTAAGGATGGTGGATCTTACAAGCCTGTGTAGGTGCTGGGGGGAATCCTCCAAAGAAAAGAGATAATGCAAAAGGGGTAAGTGGTCCAGTGATATAGCTGAAAGGCAGAGTGCTTGACTGGTATGTGCAAGACCCTCAGTTTGATCCCCAGCAGCACAGATAAAAGGAAGGAGGAGCGGGAGGGAGGGAGCTTGGTTAAGTGCTGGAGTGATTTCCATGAGGAGATGGAAGAGAGTAGGATGCAGTGTCCAAATAGAGGGATGGACTTTAAAATCAAAGATGGTTTATCCCTACTAACAGGAAGGAAGGCAAAGTTCAGGGGTATACAAATAGACTGTGAGATAGGAGCATATAAAATCCCCCCTTTTTTAAACTAATCATAAGGATACTAGCTGAATTTCTGTAAGTCTAAACTAGTCAAAAATGTTAGTGTCAGGAAATATGCAGGGGGAGTATTCAAAATTTTAAAATTTTGCAAAAAAATATAACTGAGTCTTTAAAGATTAGATACTCTTGGTCATGGTGGCACATGCCTGCAATCCCAGCGCTCAGCAGGCTGAGGCAGGAGGATTGCTGCAAGTTTGAGGACAGCCTAGGCTCCATAGTGAGTTCAAGGCCAGCCTAAACTACGTAAGAAGACCCTGTCTCAGAAAACCAAAAACAAACAAAAAAATTGGATACTCAATCAAAAAAAAATCTATAAAAAACAACATTGAAGAAATTGGGAAATTTGAATATGAACTGTAATTAAATATAATTTTTGGTATCAGTACAAAATATCTTGAAAGTGATCATGGTATTGTATTTGTGTAAGAGTATATCAGTTCATAAGAAATACATGCAGAGGTATTTAAGGGTGAATGTGTTTGCAGCTTACATTCTGATGGCTCAGCAGTGTACGTACGTATATAAGGGGACATAGATAGCAATATAATTGTATGTATACAGAGACGAAGAGGTGTGTATGTGTGTAGGCATGCATATGACAAATGGCAATTGATGAATCTTAAAATTCCTTTAAAAAGATTAGTGAAATAAATTCAGTAATCTGGATCCATGAAAATCGTGATGGGGGTGAGGGTGAAGTTCAGTGGTAGAGGAGGCCTTGCAGCCCAGGCCTGGATTTGAGCCCTAGCGCCACAAACCATAAATAATCAAATAAAATTATGTTATATAATTCTAGGGAAATACTGATGCTATTTTGATAAGAAAATAAAGTAAAAATTTTTAAAGTTTACGTGAGACTTGTAATTTAAAAAAATATACATGAAAAGGGATGGTGTGTTGGGGTTAACTTTTGTTTTCTTCTTTGTTCTTTTCTACAGTGAGCATGTATGATTACTTTGATAATCAAGAAACAGTGATAATTTGGGTATTTTAAAAATACATCCTAATATTCAGAAGATGGAACGTAATTGTTTTCAGATTGGTTACTTCATGTAGGATATAGTAAACACTCCTCATGTGTAATTTATTTCTTTTCAGAAGCCATACAGGGCAGAGATGCCTGTCGTTAGAATTGCCTTGCCCAGAGATGTACAGATGTGCACTTTTCCAGAGACTTCTCCAGCTCCAGTTCTAGAGAATTCTCTAGTTAATGAAGCCAGATTTAGACTCTTAATCAGGTTTTCCCCCCAGTAGTTACAGTATAATGAAGAAGTACTGTAGAAAATGGGAGAATCTTCACATTTATCATCGTCTTTTGTTAGATACCCTGACATTCCAATTCATGTTGTGAATATTTAGGAACTCTGTGGTAAGTATATAAAAGTTCTGATTATATGACTGTGTATAACCAGGCATGTTAGTGCACGCCTGGAACCCAAGCAGTTGGGAGGCTGAGGCAGGAGGATTGCTGAGAGCTCAAGGCCAGCCTGAACTGCATAGCGAGACTCTGTCTGAAAAACCAAACAGGTCTGTATAATTGTATTCTGTGTACCTCGCAGGCCCAGCAACAGTGGTGTGAACAAGGAGGAGGCGCGCACTAAATGGAAACCCAAGGCCAAAGTGCCCCTTCAGACGCTACACATGACCTCGGAGAACCAAGAGAAAGTGAAGGCCCTTCTGCGAGACCTGCAGGAGCAAGATGCTGATGCTGGATCTGAGTAAATGATTTTCTTTGAGTAAATCATTACATTAAGGAAGACGTATCGGCACTATGAAGGCCGTGGCCTCTTTAGAGTATTGTGTCAACATGATCTTGCGGTGGTCATATAATCAGTTGAAGTGAGCCGGGAGAAATGCAAGAATAATTATTCAGCCACAGTTTCAGGGTGAATTTGTTTTTGTACCATCCATGAGCAGTAGCATGGTTCGCCTTTTTAATCTTTTTTTTCAGGAAGTGCTAATATCGATTCAGTTATTTCTTTATTGATAATGTTCCAAGTAAAACTTTGCAATGAAAACACAGAAGTGTTGTTCCAAGAGCAATACTGAGTTGATTAGATGAAGTTTTTCTTTAATATTTAAAAATTTTTATTACAACACGTTTGGAGTCCAGAACGCCCGTGTCCCTCAAGGGGAGGCGGTGCGTGTACACAGCACGTTGTAGTTCTTGCCGCCTGCCCTTCCGCTGCACACCGCCCTTCTCCCTCCACTTTTGGTCCCTCCCCATGTGCAAAAGGTCTGCTTCCCTGCTTCCTATTACCATTTATTTTGTTCTTTAAATTATTTATACTTAGGGTTTCTCATATAAGAGAAACCATATGGTATTTATACTTCTATGTCTCATTTATTTCACTTAACATTATGGTCTCAAGGTATATCCGCTTTCCTACAAACGACTCAAATTTATCCTTCCATGTGGCAGAGCAGTACTCCACCGTGTATATGTAAATACTGCATTTTCCTCATCCATTCCTCTGTTGAAGGACACAAAGGCCACTGAAATTTTAAGATTAGACTTCTCATGACCATGTGCCAAAGTGAAACAGCTTTTGCTCTTTGTTGCTGTGTGCATGTGAGAGGCAGAGACAGACAGAAAGAGAGAGAATGGAGATTGAACCGAGGGCCTTCATGCTAAGGTACAACCCTAGTCCTTTAAAAATTTTGTTTTGAGTCGGGTCTCACTAAGTCAGTAAGTAGCCGAGGCTGAGCACGCACTTGTGGTTCTCTTGCCTCAGCCTCCCAGAGTGCTCACATTCAAGGCATACTCTTAGATCTTAGTCACTTCCCCTCTACTTCGCCAGTGTGTTTTGGCGTTTGGTTTTATTATTTTCAATTGAAGATAATTATATTTGCTAGAATTAATGGTCAGTCATGCACAGATCACTTTCCATCCTATTTCTAAATTTTTATCTGTCTCAGATTTAGAAAAGAGAATTATGCAGTAAAGCCAAAAACAAAAAAAAAACCCAAAAATCGAAAAACAGTATTGTGTGGGGCTGGGGACTTAGCTCAGCGGCAAAAGCGCCTGCCTGGCAAGCGCAAGGTCGTGAATTCGGTTCCCGGTACCGGAGAAAAACCAAAAAAAAAAAAAAAGAAAAAGAAAAAGAAAAACAGTATTGTGAATGAGAAGAGAAAAAGAGCATAGATAAAGTTTCCGGGAGCAGACTGCCTTGGGTAGAATCTCTTGTTCTTTACTGTGCAAACTCAGGTAGTTAAAAAAAAAAGTAAATACTGCATTTCTTTCTTAAGTTTCTTAAGTTTTATTTGGTCATCTAACAAATGGGGTTCCAGTAGCATCTGGCAGGGTCATTGGGAAGAATAAAAGAGTAGGCAGGAGTACATATAAAGCACTTAAGGCAGCACTGCACGTGTGAGGATGTAATGTACGCCTGGTAAATGTTAATTGCCAGGGTACAAATTAATGCTTCCATAAAAAGTCAAATCAGCAACTGAAGAGAATCAGGATTGTCTACTCTTGACTCCTTGAGTTGAATTCTTAGACCCTTGCTGAGTTTTTCTTCCAAGTAGGTAAAAATGTCTAATACGTGAAAATGACCTTCGCTAGGAGAGGCGTTTCTGTTGAAGAGGAAGACGACGAGCCTGACTGCTGTGACGACGAACAGTACTGGTTGGCTGGGCAAGGACTCGCCCTCGTGCCCGACTCGGGCGCCTTGGAATGTGTGGGCGCAGGCGCAGTGCAGCCTTACATCCCAGAAGTCGCAGTCTCACCATTTGCAGCACAGAGACTTTCCAGGTGATTGCTTTTGATTATTTACGGGGCTTGGGGGAGAGTTCAAAGCCACTGAATTCTTATTATAATCCCAGCTACCTTTGCGTGTGTATTTTCCTCTGGTATGAGCTCCAGCAGTGCCTGATGCTAATATTGTATCTCTCTTTTTTTTTTTTTCCTTTTTGGTACCAGGAATCGAACTCAGGACCTTGCAATTGCCAGGCAGGCGTTTGTGCCACCCAGCTATATCCCCGGCCCTGTTCTATTAGGATAGGGGATTGGTACTATCAGGGCCAATGTTTCAAAATACAAGCCTACCTCTATATAGTCATACCTTCATATCAGCATATTTAAATGAAATTCACATCAGTGATATCTATCAGTTTTTCACATGTTTTTGTTATGGTTTGCCCTTGACAGGTATGGTTTCAACCTTGAACGCTGTCAGGCGGCCCTGAGGATGTGTGACGGAGATCTGGGGGCAGCGCTAGAGCACCTGCTCACGAGGTGCTTCTCAGAGACATTTGGGGAGCGGATGAGAGTCTCCAAGGCCGCGGGCTGCGTAAGCTTGTGCGAGTGTGTGGAGCAGCGACAGGAAGAGGCGCTTGCTCTCAAGTCCATCTGTGGAGAGAAATTCATAGAAAGAATTCAGAGCAGAGTCTGGACCGTTGGATTGGAACTGGAGTATCTGACAAGTAAATTCTGCAAGTCCAGGCAAAAGGACAGCAAAAATGTCCAAGACCCTGTGCCTGAAACCTGTAAATTTTACCTAAAAGGAAATTGTAAATTCGGATCAAGATGCAAGTTCAAACATGAAGTGCCCCCAAATCAGATTGTTGGAAGAGCGGAAAAAATGGTAGATGATTCTCATCTTTATGCTAATGAAGACGCGTCTTTTTTATATGAGCTTGAAATTCGATTTCCAAAAGACCATAAGTACCCCTACCAAGCCCCGCTTGTGGCATTTTATTCCACCAATGAGAATCTACCTCTGGCCTGCCGTTTACACATTTCTGAGTTCCTCTATGGCAAAGCCTTGACCTGTGCAGAGACTTCAGAACCTGTCGTATATTCTTTGATAACCCTGTTAGAGGAAGAATCAGAAATTGTCAAGTTACTAACAAATACACAGCACAAGTACAGTGTCCCTCCTGTGAACTTTCTGCCTGCACCCTCGGGGACCAGAATAAATAATGCTGCCTGTCGTAAACCAGCGATTCCAAGTAATTCTTTCGTTTCAAGTCCTATCCCAGAAGGTATGTACAGCGCTGATGGTGGGGAGAAGGGCATTCAGAACGGCGGATGTAGAAGTCAGGACCTCTGAGGCGGGTTTAGAATCTTCCTGTGATCTTGGGCGGGTCATTCAGTGCTGTGGGCAGAAGGGACAGAATCCCGCAAACTGTGATATGCCTGACTTTAATAGTGAGGCCCGTTGCTGGGTTGTGCTTCCTGGACTGGAAGTTTGAAGCGATGCATAAGTTTAACTGTAAAGGAAACCGAGGGGCAGTAAGACTGTAAACACTTCCTCGGGAGACCTATTTCTTAGTTCATTTGGTTTCATATCTTTGCTTATGCTTTTATACCAAACCCTACCCTTTTGCTTTTAGCGTACTAGGCTGCCAAAATTCGTTAGACTAGGGTTGTCTTTATGAATCCTCAGTCTTTAAATAAAGCAGTACTTAAGCAGGCTTCTGGATTTGTCCAGATCAAGGTGTGCTGTGCGGATTCTTAGACCACAAATAAACCTCCTTTTCCATTTTCATTAAAGGATCCACTCCTACTTCTTACCATCTTTCTTTTTCAGAGGTGAAAGTTTTTGTTATTTCATCAGCTTCCTGGGTGGGCTTTAGTAAGTAGAGATTAATGAAACTGCACTGAGACATAGGTGCTGGGCAGTTAGCTGGTCACTTACTAACCACCTGACCGCTCCCAGATGGCAGCTTCTGGTACTTGGGGTTCAAGTGTGTTCCTTGGGAAATGACAAATTACATGTCACAGACTTTTAAAAATAGTAATAGCTTTATTGAGATACAATTTACATGCCATGAACTTCACCCTTTTAAAATGTACAGTTCATTGGTTTTTATTGTATTTTATAGAGTTGTGCAACCATGACCCCTTATATTAGAATATTGTCCTCTACCCCAAAAGAAATCCTATCAGGGCCAGTTTTTCAAAATACAAGCCTACTTCTATATAGTCATAACTTCACATAAGCATATTTAAATGAAATTCACTTCAGTGACATTTATTAGTTTTTTACATATTTTGTTATGTTTTGCCCTCTCTTTACCCTAGTCCTTGAAAAGCACTAATCTACAGTCTATGGATTTGCTTATTTTAGACATTTCATAAAAATTGAATCATACAGCACATAAGTCTTTGACTCCGTACTTTCACCTGACAGAATATTTTCAAGGTTCACCCATACCATAGCATGTATTAATACTTCATTCCTTTTCATTGTTGCCCAATGCTCAGTTGTATGGATATAATACATTTTATTGACGAGTTCATCATTTGCTCAACATTTAGGTTGGTTTGTGTCATTGAATTTTGAGGATACTTGCAAATAATTAAAATACTAAGCGCTAATTCCTTAACTCTTAAGTATTTTTTAATTCGATTTAACAATACCACTTATACTTAAATTTATTTGAAGATGTATCTTGAGTTCCTTGGCAATAGTAGTAGTAGTACTGAAATGAATTAAACCTGCCTTAAGTTTCACCTTTTTCTCTATTTTATGATTTTTGTTACTTGGTTACATGGGGATTTTCTCCCTTTGCTAAAGAGAAGGCAAACTGAAATGGTTCTTTCTCTTCCCTTACAGTTGAAAAAGAACCAGAACCTGAAGAGGAGGCAGAGGAGGATGAAGGCCCTGCACCTGTTATAGTGGAGAATGAAAGCTATGTCAACCTTAAGAAAAAGATTTCCAAAAGATATGACTGGCAGGCAAAGTCAGTTCATGCTGAGAACAGTAAAATCTGCAAGCAGTTCCAAATGAAGCAGGTACAGCATGCCGAGAAGGGCTGGCGCTCTGTCCCCAATGTCTGGGTGAAGGGTTAGGAATGAAGAAGCTTTGACCGTGTTCCCTCGTATCTTTTTGGCTCTTTCACCCTGAATGGTTAAAGTTCCTACATGCCATAAACGCATCTGCTCCGTGGTTTTGCACAGCCCCATCACGGTAAATACCAAATGTACGTGTGAACCAAATATTGTCAGAATCGTGTGCTTTTGGTGCTACCTTAGACAACCTGATATGTGAAGGGATTACTAATGCTGTGATTTACATTGGAAAACCATTGTATAGGCCAGGGATATAGCTCAGCAGCATGGCTTGCCTGGCAAGCACAAGGTCCTGAGTTCGATTCCCTGTTCCAAAAAAGTAAACCATTGTATAACAGTAGAAGGATAAGGAGGCATTCATACCCCATTTCAAAGGTTCACAGATAAATATGTGCCAAAGGGCACATGGACATTATGTGGCAACACAGAGATTCAGACCACTGCTGCATGCAGATTATTTTAAAGGAACTCTGAGGGCATAGTTGATGGAGGGCAGTGGTGGCGAACCTATGACACGTGTTGTTTTTCTTTTCAAACAAAAGATGTTAATGTATGAGGTTTATTTTTTTTTATATAAACTAAAACCTCAGTATTCAGGTTTAACTGCAGTGTTGGCACCTTGTGATAAATAAGGTTTTGGGATGCAGTCTGGACACTTGTCTCTAAAAGGTTTGCCATAAGGCAAAGTGAAATAAGGCAAAGTGAGTTGTTTAATCCATTTGGGGATTAAATACTTTTTAAGGGCCCTTCTAGTTCTAAAGTTCTGTGGTTCTGATTTTTGACATTGTATAACATTCTCAAATACATAATGTGTCTATGGCCATACCACCCTGAATGTGCCCAATCTCGTCAACTACATAATGTGATGCCCACAGAACATCAAAATGTGCATAAAATCGTGCTGTAAATAGTAAGCTAGGAGATGAAAAAATTATATAGTCAATTTGATGAGTGTGATAGTTACATGATACAGTTATATGTAGGAAATGATGTTAGTATAAGTTCTTACATTGTTCAAAAATAGAGCCATTTTTAAAATGAAAAATTTTTAAGAATTTTTTTTTGTTTTGTTTTGTTTTGTTTTCTGGTACCAGAAATCGAACTCATGACCTTGTGCTTGCCAGGCAGGCGCTGTGCCACTGAGCTAAATCCCCAGCCCCAAGAATTTTAAATACACAACATTCAACTTTATTGATCCCATGATGAAGCTGGGGAAAAACTGCTGAGCAGGACTGAGCCAGCTCCCTGAGAGCCTCTTGGCTTTGGGAGGGCTCCCAGGCCAGCTCACTCAGGGGGTCTGGGTCAGGCGAGCTTTCCCATGCCTGGGGCGGCTGGTACCGAGCTCCAGCCCTTCGCCTCACCCCTGATGTCTTACCTCTTACCCTACACCAGCGGTTCCCTGGATAAGATCTTTGAGCTAACAAGCATTTTTACCTTGTGAGTAAGTTGTCAGAGCAAACCAAGAGTGTACAAGAGATGGTATGTGACCATCGGATCTAAAATATTTACCGTTGTGCCCCTTAGAGAGAACATTTGCTGACTCTTCTCTTACAGAGCAAGACATATGTTAGTTAGGTATAGGCTACGGTACAGAAGTCCCTTGTCCTTATTCGAGAAGGACGTGCCATGAACAGACAGCTGTGTGTGTGCGTGTGTGTAGGGGAGGGTGCGAGGCGTACATGTGTGTCAGCATCTCTGAGCATCGAGAGGAATCAGTGCCACATGTGCTCATAAGCGTCGGCCCAGCTGTCTGGATGCTGTCCTGCACTCGAACTCCTCTGGTGCGGGGCTGAAGGAGCCGACCCACCTCCTCAGCGAGGCGAGTCACTGCCGGGTGCTTATCCAGAGTCTCATTCCACTTGCTGCCAGGGATGCTGTCTAGGCACCTGGCGCAGTCTGTGTGTCCAGCTGGAGCATCTGGCGGCGAGTACTAAGCATGGCTAGGATGCGGCAGTGGGGTAAAATCCTTCATTGACATATGATTGTATATATTATGGGGTACAGCGTGACATTTCAGTACATGTCATACGTAGTCAGATCATAGTACCCGCCATATCTGTCACTGCAGTATTTATAGTTACTTTGTGTTTGGAACATTCAAACTCCTTTCTATTAGCTATTTTGAATCTGCTATACTGTAGAACATTAGAAGTTACTCCACTCATTCGGTTGCACCTCTATCCCCGTTAACCATCCTCTTGCAAGCCCTCTTTCCCGCTTATTTTAATATACAATACAGTATTTATAGCATTATCATTAGATGTGAAACTGATTTACATAACTGTAGGATTGGCCAAAAAAAGACAGCCCTTTGGCAAGGGCTCTTGTGATTACTGGTTGAGGAAAAATCTGATACTTTGTGCTGACCACGATGGTAGCTCCTAGCTCTCTTGGGCTATTTGAATTTCGGCTGTTACATTAAAAGAAATCACTTCCTCAGGAGCACTGTCCACATTCAAGGACTCAGTAGCCACATTTAGCCAGAAGTTGCTCAGTTAGACAGTGCAGGTATAGAGTATGTCCTTGAGCACAGAAAGTGGCATCGGACAGTGCTGGCATAGAGACTTCTGTTAGGAAGATGGACACTAAGCAAGAGTGTATTTCACTTATAAAGTCCTTCAGTTTATTCAGATGCAGTGCTCGCTTCGGCAGCACGTATACTAAAATTGGAACGATACAGAGAAGATTAGCATGGCCCCAGCGCAAGGATGACACGCAAGTTTATTCAGATGCAGGAACACTGTAGTTCCGCAGCTTACTCTGGTTGATTCTCTGAGCAGCCGGCCATCTGACTAAAGTCATCTGCATCCAATCCCCACAAATCTCTGCAGTCTCTGTCTCAGAAAAACTTGTTAAAGATCACATGGGAACTCTAGAGCCAGGTCTTTCAGAAAGGTGACTGAATGTAACAGACTGATGCCTTATCCTTGATTTTATTAGGCTTCCAGACAGTTCCAGTCAGTTCTGCAGGAAAGACAATCACTCCCCGCTTGGGAAGAAAGAGAAACCATCCTTAGACTGTTAAGGAAGCACCAAGTGGTTGTCATAAGTGGTATGACTGGGTAAGCAAGTAACTTATTTGTGATGCAGCTTTCGTCTATAAATATGACGAGTACCCTGTTTACATTAACCTACTCTTGAAAACATTTGCAGCTAGTGTTATTGGCAGTTTTTCCCACCAAGTATTAAAACCGTTTCACGGAAGCTGATACTGCAACTTCCGTTCGCGCACAGAGACAAATCACAAAGAGCGAAAACAAAACCCAGAAATTTATCTAGTAATGTACAGACAATGTGTCCTGCCTTCAGACAATGTTAAGGTAAAGAATCCAGCAGGCTTTTAACAAGGACCATTTTTCAATGTAAAGGATACTTCCTGGACATTTACCTTGAAAGCTTTTCACCTTCTGAATTTATTCTGATTTCTTTAAAGCTTTTATTTACTATTTTTAAAGGACAGACTAAGGTACGTTGTTTTTCCTGTTTCACACTCTCCCTAGGTCACCAAACATACTTTGCAAGGGCAACTTGCAAGCTGAATTTTGTTCTTTCTTCAGGAGTACACAATTTCATAATTACATTTGTCCTCCAACACATGGATATAGTACTAATCTTGTATCAGTTTCTTATCTGTTGAGCTTCAGTCCACTTATAGCCAAATCAAAGCACATCAGTGGAAAATATACAGAATACTTTCATAATCATAAGCTACTACTGCTTTTCTTTAGCGTTCACATGTAGCGTTCACATTCCTACAGGCATTTATAGACCTTAATCTAATGTCTGTTCAATAGTCCCAATTCTATTTATTTATTTATTTATTTTCTTTTTTGAGAGAGAGTTTCACTGTGTAGTTCAGGCTGGCCTTTTAACTCACTGTGTAACTTACTATGGCCTTGAACTCGTGGCAGTCCTCCTGCCTCAGCCTCTCAAGTGCTGGGATTACAGCATGCACCATCACACCAGCTCTGTAGCCCCAATTTTATAAATGAAATTGAACTGTTAAAAAAAAAAAGAAAAGAAGTTAAATTGTTACTGGATTGCCCTATTGCCCTATTACAGTTAGTACAAATTCCTAGAGTCTAATAGTTGCAGGTAATATGTCAGTGGTAGTTTCAGAAGATAGGTGAGGCTGTGCCACATTTATTTTAATATAGCTTGATCATTTTCCTCACTGCCTACGATTACTTTGTTAACTAGCCCTTGAAAACTTCATTTTAGGACTCATTTGTTTTGACATACAGATGTGGGAAAACCACACAGATTCCACAGTTTATTCTGGACGATTCTCTGAGCGGGCCACCCGAGAAGGTGGCTAACATCATCTGTACCCAGCCCCGACGAATCTCTGCAATCTCTGTTGCGGAACGGGTTGCCAAAGAAAGAGCAGAAAGAGTGGGTCTGACCGTGGGATACCAGATTCGGTTAGAAAGTGTCAAGGTTTGTATACGCTGCTTATTTCCTGGTAACAGAAATTTATAGTTTTAAGGTACAAAGATGGAGGGGGTCTGGAGGTCCATGGCCAATTTGGGATATTTCAGATTATTTTAAATTAATGACCACCTTTAGTAAGGCTAAAACCCCTTAGAAATACTTCAGTATAAAATTTTATTTGAGCTGGGCATGGTAGTGCATGCCTATAATCCCAGCACTTGGGAGGCTGAGGCAGGAGGATCGCTGCAAATTTGAGACCAGCTTGGGCTACAAAGTGAGCTCAAGGCCAGCCTGAACTGCATAGCAAGACCCTGTCTCAAAAAGACCAAAAAAAAAAAAAAATCTTGCTTGATTAAACCACATGTTCTTTATAAAGTTTGTTATTTATTAGAAGTGACTGGGTAAGTTCTCCTTGGCTCTTGAACCTGGGACAAATTCAGAATGAATTTTGTTACTCAGTTTTTTAAAAAACATTTTATAATTTTTGAATGTTTTTATGGAGAATCTTAAATTTTTTATTTGAAGCAGAAAAGCTTTTATTCTTGTCCCAGCAAGAAACTATATTGTTTTACATTGAATAGAACTGCTGCTGCCTTCGATGTCATTAATTATTCCTATGCATGCAAAATAACTTGCCAGTTAATGTTTCTTCAACAATTTCACGAACCCTTGGTGTTGCCCTTCGGTGCGTAAGTCCTCAGCCACCAGACTGTTGTACTGCACCACCGGAGTGCTGCTGAGAAGGCTGGAAGGGGACACAGCTCTGCAGGGCGTCACCCACATCATTGTCGATGAAGTTCACGAGAGGACGGAAGAAAGGTAAGATGGAGGCTTCCCGGTGAACACGCGCACACACAGTGAGGGCGCGGCCGAGAAAAGGCCGTTCTGCCTCCCGCTGAGTTTCCTAGCGCCTGTAACGGTAGGGAAGGCTCCGTTAGAGAAGAGGAACTGCTTTCTCATCTCCAGGGTCGGTAACAATAACAGTATTTCTCACTGGTTCGCGTGCACTCTCGGGCACCATGCTGAGCCGGACGCTGTCCTTAGCGGTCCTAGCAGATGTGATGCGGCGATAGCTGACGGGTTGGTCAGTGGTGTGCTTCCTGCTGTGTTCTTTCGGCCCTTTAGTCACCATTCATTGATACATTTACTGAGCCTCATGAAGTGAGCCTGCAGTCATTACTGGGGATCCAGAGGTGAGCAAATGTGTGCAGTTTCGCCCTCCTCTCTTACAGTCCCGTAGAAAAAGGAGGTAATAAACAAGTAAACAGTTAACTAGGTAACTCCAAATCAGTAAGTACTGTGAAGGAATAAGCAGGATGCTGTGTTTGAGGAAGAGACCCAGAAGATGGCCAAAGACCCTATCTTTGGAGAGACGATATTTAAATTGAGGACCGAACTGTAAGAGGGAGTCTCCTGTGATAAATGGGGGCAAGGACGGCAAGTGTGAGGACTGTAGCAGAAGGGCGTGGGTGGGCCCGAAGCTGAAGGAAGGCCGTGTGGCCTGTTAGTCGGGGTGAGGGGGCGGGCGTGGAGGAGGAAGCAGGAGCTGGATCTCCCAGTGTCTCAACACTGTGAATGAGAAAGGGTTTACATTTTATCTTAAGGACTTAAAAGTCATGACAGAGCTGAGCCTTTAATTAAAAATTCTCCCTATTTTAAATACTGAGGAAGGGCCGTGGAGGTACATAGCATTACTCATAGTCTGATATGTGGATTATGCCCTGGAGGAGGCAAAAAGCAGCGGGGAAGTTAGAGGAGGTCCTAATGAAAACTGTGCTTTCCCCAGAAGTGCTGTGCTCTTACGAATAGCTTGAGGAGGACTGTAGGTAAACTGAGGAGCTGACCGACAGACAGAGAGTGGCTCATTGTTTTGGGTTTTTTTTTGGGGGGGGGCGGTTTCTGGCACCGGGAATCGAACTCACGACCTTGCGCTTGCCAAGCGGGCGCTGTGCCACTGAGCTAAATCCCCAGCCCCCAGAAAGTGGCTCATTGTGAAACAAACAAAGCCCTTGAGAGGACCTAGCTAATAAAATGATTTTGAGAACAGAGGAGCATTAGAAGAAACAAATACCCTGGTCTACTAGTAAATAAGAAATATGAAGTTGCAAACATATACTAATAAAAAAATTTTAAATAGGAAGTAACTAGCAACTAAAGAAAGGCAGACTTTAGGGTAAAAATAACACTAATCAAAATAAAAAGAAAGAATTCCTAGAATGAGACAACAATGAATCTTAAATGGTTATATTTTTATGCATCAACACGTGTATTTACTTTTTACAAAGCTTTATTTTCAAGTATGCATTTCCTCCACACAAGCGATACTCTCCTTGTGCAGGTTAAGGACTATTCATTGCACAGTTAGTGTATCCTGGTGATTGTTCTAGAGCACTGCAAACTAAAGCGCCGCCTGGGCCAGGACGCGACTTAGCAAGATCCTGTCTCACAAAGTGAGAAAAAGCCTGGAGGTGCCGCTCTGTATTCAGAGCTGCGTTCAACCCCCAGTCCTGGAATAAAAGAAGGAGAAGGAAAATCAGGGGAAAGCAGGGGAAAGGCAACGTGAGGTGGAGAGGAGGGAGCATTTGGATTTTAAATCTGGTAGCCAAAGAAAGCCCTGCTGGAAAGGTATCTTCTGAGTAAAGACACTTGAAGGAAGCGAGGGAGCCAACCTCAGTGGATGGTGGAGAAGCCAAGTGAGGAGACACAGAGGTCAGAGGCCAAGCCCTGCGCGCCTCCAAGAGAGAAGAGCAGTGGGCCGGGCCCGCCAGGGCAAGCAGGAGGATGTGAGCAGCAGCGAGCTGCAGACCCTGTCACAGAGGGCTTTGTTGTGAGGACTCCGAGAAGTCATTGAAGGCTTTTTCATAGAACGGCGCACTCAGCCTGACTTTTGAGTGGATTTACTGATCAGCTATATTGAAAATAGGTTATAAGGCAGCGGGGCTGAAGCAGGGGGACCAGTTAGGGTATTGCTTTTCTACATCATGTGTTATTGCACAACTTGGGTTTTTTTTTCTCCTGACATGTCTTAAGGGTCTTTTCGCGCTGTTATCTGTAGTTCTGGTTTTCGCTTTAATCTGCCTTGTGTTACTCTGTTGACTGGAGGAGACTGTTACAGTTAACCATTTCTTGGTTGATGGACATTTAGTAGTTTCTGTTGTTTTACGGTTACAAACAGTACAGTAATGAAGATCGTTGTATACGCCTTTTTATGTACTTGTAGATGTCAAGAAGTAGAATTATCAAATTGTTGATTAATCCTCTTGGTATCTTGATTGATACTGTACTAAATTTAATTTGGGAGTCCGTAGCCTTGTGATATTAAGTCTTCACACCAGGGACCTGACACATCTTCCTAGGAGCGTTACATTTTTTCACATGGGTCGTACGTATTCCTTGCTCCAGATACATCAAAAGTTACTGATGTGTGTAGACTGTATTGGACTGATCCTCAGATGTTTCTTTTATTTCCTTTAGTGACTTCTTGCTGCTAGTTTTGAAGGATATTGTGTCGCAGAGGCCAACTCTTCAAGTTATTCTAATGAGTGCGACTTTAAATGCTGAGCTCTTTTCAGAGTATTTCAATTCCTGCCCAGTTATTACTATACCAGGTGACTAAATGCATCATTGAATATGTATTGTTCTAATAAGAAAATATAATTATTTTAAAATTCACTTGAGAAATCAATTAATATATATCTCACTATTATTAATTGTACCTCATTCTAGAGGAGAACATTTATAACAAATAAAATCATAGCAATATAATGTGATTGATAAGGAGGTAATGTACTCACTTGCCAGGAAATTTCAGTTTTATATTTGACTTTTTAAAAAAGTTTTGGTTGGGCATGTGGCACACACCTGCAATCCCAGCATTGCAGAGGCTGGGGCAGGGGATCGCCACAAGTTCAAGGCCAGCCTGGGGTACAAAGTGAGTTCAAGGCCAGAAAGCAAAACCCTGTCTCAGAAAAGAAAAAGAAAAAACAAAAACTACTTCAAGATAATTTAATGGGTATTCTGAGACTTTGCTATTTTTTTTTTCCCGGTACCGGGAATTGAACGCAAGACCTTGCGCTTGCCGGACAAGCACTGTGCCACTGAGCGAAATCCCCAGCCCTGACTTTCCTATTTTATTTTCTTGTTTTTCTAGGTCGTACCTTTCCTGTGGATCAGTTTTTTCTGGAAGATGCAATTGCTGTGACAAGGTAAACAAAATGTTAATTAAGGTTCATCAAAACCTTACTGTACCTTCAGTATGCCGGAATACTAATACACGTGTATTAGTAATACATGTCTTTTTTCTAATTTTTCCCTTTCAGTACAGTCCTCCCTCACTATATCGCAGTTCACTTATTGCGGCTTCACTGTATTGCAAGTTTTTAAAAAAATATATCTAATTCTGTATCACAGAGTGTTCACTATATTGCGGGATTTTGTGGTATATAGGTATTTATATAATATTTATGATTTTAATTATTCTTTGCCTAAAAAATTTAGAACAATATTAAAAATGTTAATTCAAACATATTAAAAGAATGTTAGGGCCGGGGATATAGCTCAGTGGCATAAGTGCCTGCCTGGCAAACTCAAGGTCCTGAGTTCGATTCCCAGTACAAAAAAAGAAAAAAGAATGTTAAATTGTAATAAAATACAGTATGTATTTCATCAGTGGATGAATACCGTACTATACACAATGGAAATGCTGTACCCACTACTGCTTGCACAAGTTTGCCAACGGGAGATTGTACACGACACACTATTGGCTGATGGAATGGAAGGCGACCAACCACAGCACTGTGTTCTGTATCCTGAGTGCTGATTGGCTCAGTGACCATAGCATCGGTCTGTTTGCTCTCCTGTACTGTGCTCATAGGTTCAGCCTCTCTCCTTGTCCATTTCACATTGAATACCCATACAGAATTTTACATGTTAAAATTACATAGGTTTAAGAGTATAGAAAGTGTTTAAGAGCATATGAAGTGTTTATAAGAGAGTGGGAAAGGTTTATAGGACTGTGGGAAGGGTTTATAAAGCCTTAAGGTGTATATAAATAATAAAATAAATATAACAGCACAACATCGTGGATTTTCACCTATCACTGCAGTCTCTCAAACGTAACTCCCGCTATAGGTGAGGGAGTTTGTTTTGCTATATTTTGTTTTCTTCTTTCCTTCAGCAAACAGACTGCCAGTATTTAAATCCCTCTACTAACTGTAACTCTGGCAAGTAGTTTAATCTCCATGTCTGTTTCATCATATGTAAAATGAGGATATTGATAGTAGCTGCTTTGCCGGGTTATTGTGATGATTGATCAAAGAACTAACAATTGTAAAGTTAGAACTATACCTGCCACACTGGACATGCTTTTTGGGGAGGGTTGGGTTTGGTTTTTTTTTTTGGTCTTTTTGAGACAGGGTCTCCCTGTGCAGTTCAGGCTGGCCTTGAGCTCACTTTGTAGCAAGGCTGGTCTCAAACTTGCAGCGATCCCCTTGCCTCAGCCTCCCGAGTGCTGAGATTACAGGCGTGTGCCACCATACCCATCAAGGGTTGGTTCTTTGAGACAGGATCTCACTATGTACTTCAGGCTGGCCTTGAAATCACCACATAGCCCAGGCTGGCCTCAGACTTATGGTGATACTCCTGCCTCAGCCTCCCGAGTGCTGAGATTATAGGTGTGTGCTACCATGCCTGGCATGGACATGCTTTTTAGGTGTTAGCTGTTGCTATCATCATTCTACTCTCAAGGAGCTTGTAGTAGGGTCTGGATAGCAAAATATCTCTGTAAATGATTTCAGTACTGAGTAGAAAATGATAATATCCATTGTAGACAACCAAAATTCTGTCCTGTTCTTTGACCTTGAATCCCCAAGATTTTATCCCTCACTTGTTTCTTCTATGAAGCTTCCCACTTGCTATCTTACATTCAAGGGGTTTTCGCTCTCATCTCCGTGACAAGACCAGTGTCTTCAGTCCCAACTTCTGCGTTCTAAGATGAAGACTCCTCTGAGACCTGACATTTAAGACACAACTCACTTTTCTCCTCTGTCCCTAATGTCTTAGTCACTCTCCTCATTGCTGGGGCAAGACACCCAACCCTGAGCACATTTGAGAACTCGCAGTCTGCATGGCTGATGGCATCACGGAAAGGCCTGGGTAAAGGAAAGCTGCTCTCCTCATGGTGGACAGGAAATAGAGAAGGGGGAGCTAGGGAGGGAGCCACACGCTTCAGGTCACGCCTCAGGGGCCCACCTCTTCTGAGCAGAGTCCACCTCAAACAGCAAGTCAGCCGCACCGCTCCCCTCAGTCCACCACCTTCTAAACCCCCACCTGTGAGCAAATGACGCTTTGTGGAGACATCTGCATGTAAAGCATAACACCCCATAAGGGCAGTTCCGTGTATGTGTGTGTGTGTGTGTGTGTGTGTGTGTGTGTGTGTGTGTATTTCTTTTTTTTGACAGGGTCTTCTTTTGTAGTTCAGACTGGCCTTGAACTCACTGTGTAGCCCAGATCAACCTTGAACTCACAAGGATCCTCCTGCCTCAGCCTCTGAGGTACTGGGATTACAGATGTGCACCACCATGCCTGGCTGCACATGTATTTAATGGTGTAGCATCCTCAAATTAAAAGTCCAAAACCTCTGGTTCTCAAATTTTATTGTGTTATGAAACTACTTAAGAAGATTATTAAAACTGTTATTTTCTGTCCTGCTCCTATTGAATACGAGTTTCTGAAGAAATCCTCTTTCCAATTCCTGCCTTTATTTTCTCATTTTTTCTGACTCAGGGCCTGTAGGAGTGAGTCATGGTCCTCTTCTGAAGGCCTTTCACCGCTCCCTGTAACCCATGCTCTGGACACCCGGCACACGTCAGCTGGCCTCAGCCTGTGCTTAACCTTCCTTCCCACTGCATTCTCCTGTCCGCACAAACCACAATGCTGTCCGATGACTTACCACTTCTCAAATATGCCATGCGCTTCCTTTCTTTAGGTCTTTATTCCTTTTTTCTCCTTCCTTATCTAGTCATTATTTTTTATTTTAAAGAGAATAAAAATTTTTTAAAAATTAAGAACATAATTTCAAAAAGAGTTGATAGGCAACCAACAATGGTTGTTATATTGCATATTTTTTCACAGTAGTTGTTCAGATTACCAGATATAAGCATGCAAAATTGGTCAAAAAAAGTAAGCATTAACTGTTCCTTTCAATAAACCAATAGAAATTAGTAGTGCAAGTATCTTAGCTATCTTGTGCATATAGATATATATTTTTTCCCTTCCTTCTTTTTTCTTTTCTCTTTTCCTTATCCCAGTTGTTCTTTCCTTTTGAGCAGTTTCTTACCCTTTCACAATATCTATTGTACTTTTTGGATTTTGATTACTCTTACAGTTTCTTATACTAGGGAGACAGTACAATATTTACACACGTGAGTCTGATTTATTTCATTTATGTGTGGTCTCAAGTTGCATCCATTTAACTATAAAAGCCTCGAGCTTTATCTTTCCTTATAACTGAGTAATACTCCATTGTATGAAAATGCCACATATTTTTTACCCATTCTTCAGTTGATGGGCATTTGAGTTGTTTCTAAAATTTAGCTATGACAGGTTGTGCTGCTATAAACATGGGTGCACATATGTTGCTGTGGTGTGATGTTTTCAATTCTCCTGGAAAAATACCCCAAAGGGGAATAACTGAGCTGAATGGGACCTCTAATCCTGCAGAATCTCCACACTGATTTCCACGGTGGTTGTATCAGTCTGCACTCCCACCAACAGTGAGAAGTTTCCTTTCTCCCCACAGCCCCACCAGCATTTGTTATTGGTTGATTTCTTGATGATAGCCATTCTTTCTGGGGTGAGATAGAATCTCAGTGTTGTTTTAATTTGTATCTCTCGAATGACCAGTGATGTTGAACATTCTTCCTTTTTTGGGGTATGTTATTATGAAGATTGTGGTTTCCCTAATTTCTCTCTCAGTGTATTTGTGTATAGGAAGGCTGCTGATTTTTGAGAGCTGACTTTGTTGTGTACAGCTATGCTACTGAATTTGGTTTTTAAATCTAGAAGTCTGTTGTGGCATTTTTGGGGTCTACTATGTAGAGTATCATGTCACCTGTGAATAATGATAATTTCACTTCTTCTTTTCCTATCCTTATTCCTTTTATTTCTCTCTCTTGTCTAATTGCTCTGGCTAATGTTTCCAGAACTATACTCTTTAATATCTAACTTAAATGAAATTTCCCTCCATATGAATCAGTTACTTCTTTATTAGAAGTTGTAGGGTCCTTCTATTTGATTCTTTCTTTTCTTCTTCCTTCTGCTTCTGGGGATCAGTCTCAGGGGAACTCTATCATTGCCAGGTTTCTTGGCCATGAAAGAAACATGGTATGAATATTCCTTTTTACATACCGTGATACCATGACCAGTCCCTTGCACAAAGCAGGCATTGGGTAAATGTTAAATGAACAAGTGAATATTGAATGTGAAAACAGGGGCTGGTGATTTAGCTCAGTGGCACAGCGCCTGCCTGGCAAGCGCGAGGTCGTGAGTTTGATTCCTGGTACCGGAAAAAAAAAAAAAACAAAAGAAAAGGAATGTGAAAAGACACTATGTCGCTGGGTGGAAGAGAGAGGTTGGAGGAGCTCAGCAGATCCTAGGCCCACTTTTTTTTTTTTGAGACAGTGTCTCACTATGTAGTCCACATTGTAGACGCTTTTTTCATTTTTATTTCGTTTCTTTTTGTGTGTGTATTTATTTTTGCAGTACTGGGGTTGAACTTAGAACCTCATGCATGCTGAGCAAGCACTCTACCACTAGGCTACATCCTCAGCCCTTAGAACCCCTTTTTAAAACTAAAGCACACTTTCTGCAAATGAAATTTTAGGAGATTATAAAAAGAAGAAAAACAGTAGAAATGGTCTGGGCCAGAAGGGTCGGGGGATAGAGTCCCTACCCACGGGAGCTTTCCTCGCTCCCGTCTCTTTCCTTTCCCCAGGGGATCTAAGCAACATTCAGGGCTCAAAGAAAAATAGTTTCAAACCAGTGATCTAGGCCAGTCCCTCCGGATGATGAGCAGATCATTACAGCTGTTTGGAATGGATTTGCTAAAAGTTTCATGGCATGTCGGTTTAGTGGCAGACGTAGAATTCAAACCCAGAACTTTTGGTTTCCAATTTAGTCGTTTTTCACCTGTCAGAACGTCTCATAGTATTATTAACAAAGACGAAACTATCTAAGAGAAAGAGTTTTGCAGTATTTTAAGGACGGCCTTACAGAGATGTTCAGCTAAGAACTAGAATTAGGGGTCTAGATTTGGCTACAACAAAGAGGAGTTCACTGCCTGGGAATTACTGGGCGGGGATACGACGGGCAAGAGGAAAAGGAAGCGAGGGGAGTGTTACGAAGGGCACCACCCGGTGCGTTTTCTGAGTGTCCGCTCCACTTTTCCTGGATAGGGCTCTCCTGCAGATTCTCACCCGGTTTCCTAGACAACCAAAGGCATTCCAGTGTGTTTCCCACCAGATGTAGGGCACAGCCGGCAGAATCCTAAACTGGTGGAAGGATAGCATTGGAGTGGGGCAAAAACAGCAACGCTTTGCTTAATGAACACGTAAAATAGGAGCGTGCTTCTGTTCCTCACCAACCCCCCCACACACACACACTCCTTTACCTTTCTCTCCCAGGTACGTGCTACAGGATGGGAGCCCGTATGTGCGCTCCACGAAGCAGATTGCAAAGGAGAAGCTTAAGGCAAGGCGCAACAGAACTGCGTTTGAAGAAGTGGAAGAAGACCTGAGGCTGTCTCTTCACCTCCAGGACCAGGATGCCATCAAAGACGCCGTGCCCGATCAACAGTTAGATTTTAAGCAGCTCTTGGCGCGCTATAAAGGTAAACTTCTTCCCACAGAAATATGATTATGCCGAATATTTCTAGTATTTTTTCCCACCATGATCCAGAAGAAGAAAAATGTGACTTTTATAGTACAGTTATTGCCTTTCATTCATCAGAACAACCTTAACCTTAGAGAAATAGTAAGCCCAATGCATATTTACATTATAATGTTACTATATTTGCCAGTGAGGGTTTTTTTCTGATTATTAAAAAGTATGTGCTCATTAGAGAAAAATTGGGAGGTAGTATAATATAAATTATCTGCTTGAGTAGCCAGCTATGGTGGCACATACCTCTAATCCCAGCAGTTTGGAGGCTGAGGCAGGAGGATCACTGTGAGTTCAAGGCCAGCTTGGGGGCTGGGGATTTAGCTCAGCGGCACAGCACCTGCCTGGCAAGTGCAAGATCATGAGCTCGATTCCCGGTACCGGAAAAACAAAAACAAAAAAAGACAAAAAAATCAAGGCCAGCTTGAACTATATATAGTAAGACTCTGTCTCAAAAATAAATAAATAAAATAAAAATTACATTCTTTTTCTTTTGGTACCAGGATTCAAACTCGGTCTTGTGCTTGCCAGGTAGGCACTGTGCCTCTGAGCTATATTCCTGGCCCAAAAATTATACTCTTGAGCAATTTATAACTTTTCATTTTAGATTTAAAATTTATAGAAAAATTTGTACAAGACTACAATAAACCCTCTTACACCCTTTGCCCCAATTCACTGATGAATATTTTGCCTTAATTGCTCTGTCATTGGCTGTATGTGTATATATTTTTTTCCTAAATCTTTGGAGAGTACATTTCAGATGTTATGTTCCTTTACTCCTAAGACTAACATGTGCTGCCTAAGAATTCGGATATACTCTTATATAAAAACACATTACAAGCTGGTTGTGATGGCGCATGCCTGTAATCCCAGCACTTGGGAGGCTGAGGCAAGAGGATCATTGCGAGTTCAAGACCAACCTGGGCTGCAAAGTGAGCTCAAGGCCAGCCTGAACTGCGTAGTAAGACCCTGTCTCAAAAAGATGAAAAACAAAAACAACAACAACAATAAAAACACATTACAGTGGTCAAAATGAAGATATTTAACAGTGATACTCTGATTTAACCCACAGCCCATATTTAAATTTTCCAACTATCTCAATCGTGTCCAATATTACTATTTTTTTAGTAGTCCAGAGTCCTGTCCAGAACCATATACTGTATTTAGTCATCATGTGTCTTTACTATCCTTAGATCTGGAACAGCTCCTTAGTTTTATTTGCCTTTTATTTATTTATTTTTTGTTTTTTCTTCCGGTACCAGGACTCAAACTCACAACCTTGCACTTGCCAGGCAGGCATTTTTGCCACTGAGCTAAATCCCCAGCCCCTTTATTTGCCTTTTATTGGCCTTGACATTTTTAAAGATGATTCTGTAGAATGTCCTTTCATTTGAGTTTGTCTGATATTTGCCCTTAATTAAATTTAGGTTGTGCAGTTGGGAATGAAATACCACAAAAATGTTTTTCTTAATGTTTATCAGGAGGCACAATTGATGATTTCCCCCATTATTAGTGAAATTAACTGGGTCACTTAGTTAAGGTTCTGCCCTGTATAGTTCCTGTAGATTCCCTTTGTAGGTATGTCATTTGTACAGAGATATTTGAGACCATAAAAATCCTATAATACCTTGTAAATGTTACCCAGTAGTTTTAGCATTATTGATGGGGTTTTAAAGTAACATAATTTAACTAGGCATGGTGGCACATGACTATGCTCCCAACTGCTTGAGAAGTTGAGGCAGAATTATTTGACCCAGGAATTTGAGGCCAGACTGGACAACATAGTGAGGCCCTGCTTCCGGTAATCAATTAATACAGTAGCATCTGTGCTGAACGCTTTGATTTGTGTTGTTAGGTGCTTCCTCCTCCCATGCCAGTCTTCACCCAAATACCCTCTGCACCTGTGTGGTTTTCTGCGCACATACGCTGGGCAGGACACGTAGAATCTCCAAGTTCTACTTTGCCTTCTTCCTTAAAGCTCAGGCTAGAGCCAGGTCTCAGCTGTCCTTCCTACTCTCTTTTGCCTGGGCTTCCATCCTTGTTGTCTTGAACTTACCAAAAGAGGGTGTTTCCCTGGCATAAATAAGAACCTCCAGCCCCTGGTACTGTTACTGCTTCTGGAAGGTAAGAGGCAAGTGAGTTTTCCTTTTTCACCTTTTCCAAAGACTGGTCCCGATCCTGGATGGAGACTGGTAATCAAGCAGAAGGAAATTCGCCATTGTTCTGTAACATAAGAAGATGCACAGAGTCCTCAACATTATTTTATTTACTCCCAGAATCCTGAAGTGTTAAGGGCAAGAGAAGAGATTTGTTTCTTGTAGACTCGGTTTACCTCCCAGAGTTCTCCTAAAAATACCGTATAATCTTGAGCAAGTTCCTTATCCTCTTTATGTCTCAGCTTCTTTATCTAAATAATGGAGTGCTGTAGAACAGTAAACAGGATAACACAAATCTGCATATGATCTCCATGGGGCCTTGCTTGGTTTTTCTGAGCTTCTTTTTCCTTATTTAAAAAAAGGAAAAAATAGCCAGGGGCAGTGGCACATGCTTATAATCCCAGCTACTTGGGAGGCAGAGGGACTAAGATTGCAAGTTTGAGGCCAGCCTAGGTGACTTGGTAAGGCCCTGTCTCAGAATAAAAAATAAATACAAAGGGCTGAGGATACAGCTTGACACTCGAAGTTCATTACCCAGTACCACAAGCAAGGAGATAGATTGGATAGATAGGTAGATAGATAGATAGATAGATAGATAGATAGATAGATAGATAGATAGGTAGGCCAGCTGGCCGGCCCAGAAGCTAGTAAAAGCTATGATCTCTGTCCATTTCTTTCCATGGGTTACTGTTACCTGGACTTACCTGACTTTTGATTTGATTGAATCTGAAATGTGTTTGACTTTGAATTTTGTTTCCAGAACTAAAAGTTTCAATAAATATGTGATGATGAAATAAAGGGAGGAAGGAAGGAAGAGTTAACAGCAGCCCATCTGAGCCTTCACAACATAAGCACGAGCCTTTTTTTTCTTCACAAAAAAAGTACTTCCGGTAAAGCTGTGTTTTCTGATAGGCTAAAAAGAAAAAACTTAAACAGGAAGTCAAGACCTATCAGTACAGGTACACATTCCCTATGATGAACGTGATCACTACGTATATCTAAATTGTATGAATAAACTAATAAAAAAACTTTACTTAGGTACATTAAATATGAACATCTGTATGATTAAGTCAGTGCAGCACTCACCTACTTCACAGGCATATTGTCTTCAATAAGATATAATTATCCTTCTGATTTTTACCTTTCTTTCAGGAATTAGCAAATCAGTCATCAAAACAATGTCCATCATGGATTTTGAAAAGGTCAATCTTGAATTAATAGAAGCCTTATTGGAGTGGATTGTGGACGGCAAGCACTCCTACCCTCCAGGTAACCGCGTTTTTGATCAGGCTGAGTTATCCACAGGTAAAACATTGAGCCCCTGGCTAAATGGGAGTCTAGTCCTGAGCACTTGAATCACAGGTAAACTGTACACAGAGCCTGCAGGGAGTGGGATTAAGAATGAGGCTTCTTATTAGTAAGCCATTTTAAAGGTAAAGTGAAGCCCTTTTCTGCATTGGCCTCTGTCATAAATTTGGATACCCTAAACCACGTGTCTCTTTGGAAATTACAGGAGCTTATACACAACTGTTGGCTTCACCGGGATTATAATGGGCCAGGCATGGTGGCGCATGCCTGTAATCCCAGCACTCGGGAGACTGAGGCAGGAGGATTGTGTTTTTTTGT